>NC_140507.1:70128654-70503654 GCF_964339955.1 Pipistrellus hanaki
GATAGGACTTGTTAAAAATGAAACTTAACTTGAAACAGGGCATTTTCTTCTTTCGTGTTAGTGTGATTATTTTCATTTCCCCTTGGGAGGGTTAGGTTCTGGTTTTTAAAAGGGGAGCCAGAAGATTCCCAAGGCAGTTCTTATCTTTAGATCTGGAGGTGTGTGTAGTTAGAATGTCTGGACGGTCACTATCTCCGTGCCTCTGGTTTTAAATGATACGTTTCAGGCTTAATTAAATTCAGCCTTTTAGAGAAACTGCTGGTGCATGAGGAATGTGATCTGGGGTCCACCTTCCGTTCTGGGTGGATCTCCCAGGGAATTGCCAGTCCGGCTGGCCTGGGCTGTGGGTGCACATGAGGGAGAGTTTAAGGGGCCCTGCAGAGAAATCTTGATGGAAAGTGGGGACGGTCTGGTCTGGTTCTGTTTTTCTTCCCTCAAGGACTTTTGAGTGTTTTGTCCCCCAGGTGTGGCTTTGTGGCCCAGTTCCATCTGCAGCTACTTTTGAATTGTGAGGTATTACGAGGCAGCCAGGTTCTCTTTGGAAGGTTTGAAACCCTTTTTAAGAAGAGCCATTTTATGTAAAACTGCCTCAGGCTCCCTCCCAGGGGGCAATGTGTTGCCCTGGGTTAGCAGAGGGGAAGCTGCATGTTTTTCATTCTTTCCGTTTTTCTGAGTTTTTCCTTGACACACTATAAGGCAGTGGTTCTCAATCTTTCTAAAGCCGGCAACCCTGATAGCTGTTCTCAACCTGTGAGTTGCAAACCGCTGCTGTAAAGCCTAAGACCATCGGAAAACACAAATATTTGCATTATAATTCATTAATAGCAGCAAAGTTACAGTTATGAAGTAGCAACGAAAATAATCTTATCGTTGGGGGTCCCCACAACATGAGGAAATGTATTAAAGGTTGATGGCATTAGAAAGGTTGAGAACCACTGCTATAAGGTTTTTAAAACTCTTTTGACACTAGCCCATAATGTTTTTTATACGAAGAGGTGAAGGCCCTACAGTAGAGGCAGTGGGTTAGAATGAGCCAGTGAGATGTGCAGCAAATGGCAGGACTAGGGTGTAGCACTTGGGGGCAGGAGTGTCAGATCTTCTCATTCTGAGACTAGCCTTTCCCTGGCTAGTGAGGGGGGCGTCTTTGTGTGACGTCATGGGAGGCTCTGGTCACACACCACTAAGCCAGGTGACCTGGTGGAGGGTGGAAGTTCCTCTCCTTGAGTCATGAAGGACCTTGTGAGTTTACATTTAGAAGCCGTAGGAGGGTTTTATGTTTGTACTGAGAGCTGGTGTGCAGTTGAGGAATGCAGGGACCTCAGCAGCCATGGTTTTTTCTTACCTTCCCTAGCCGGGCCTGGAGCAGGGAGAAAGTCCAGTCACATGGAGCCAGGTTGATGAGTAACTTGTGTTAATTTTATCTGATTATTTCATCTTTGCTGCCTCCTTCCTCTGAAGGGTGCCATTCTCTGAACAGAGTTCCCTTGTTGAGCCCCTTTCTCATCTCCCTGGAGCTATGACCCCAAAGCCTTGTGAGCTACCTTCTCACTAGTCTCCTCTGCTTGAAACATTCTCCAAGCATTTCCAGTTTTTAGAAAGCAAACAACAGCACTTCAGCTTTTAACAATAAGCATCAAGTGTCCCTCCTGGGGCTTTTGGAGGGGGTGTTTTTGTCTGGTGGCCTGCTGGGAGGGAGGGGAGCTAGAGGACAAAGATGGCTCCTTTTTCAAGTTGAGATTAAAGGGACGGCAGCTCACTTCCCTGCCCTAAGCTTACTAGTTATCTGAGGACTTCATTGGGTGGGCTGTGCAGCCAGAGGAGCCCTTCGCTGGCCGGCCTATCCTGAGAGTCCTAGCAGCAGCTGCTGTAGTACACCTGCTAACATTCTTTTTTTTCTCTCTCTACAGCATTGTCCCAGACATAGCAGTTGGTACAAAGGTAGGCATTGCTGACTCTGCTACCCTTCTAGCTGGCATGGCCTCTGATCTGGTGCTGCCCTGTAGGCCCCTTCCCTCCTGCTGCTGAGCACTGGGGCTTCTAACGGCACTCCCACGGTGTATAGTGTGTGTAGGGCTGACCGTTTGCAGGTTGGGCACTCAGGCACCTTTCCTTTGTCCTGCCTGCATCCAGCTAATTCGAGGCACTGTGTTTCCAACTGTGTGGGTTCCGTGGCCTCTCAGTGGTAAATGCACCTTTGGCCTTAATATGGGACCCCTCCTCCCTGTCCTGTGATTGGGACAGGATATTTGTCAAGTGTTCTAAGTACTGTTGGTTTGATACAGAAAAAGTCGAAGCTTGGTTGTACCCCAAGTAGTTTATTGGTTTATGAGGTGGTTGGTAGGATAGGAGGGTATAGAGGTGCTGCTCTTGAAAAGAAAATAAATAAATAAATAAATTATATATATATATATATATATATATATATATATATATATAATTTTAGAGAGGATGGGAGAGAGAGAAACATCAGTGATTGGACTCATTGATCGGCTGCTTCCTGCATACCCCCAACTGGAGATTGAGCTGACAACCTGGGCATGTGCCCTTGACTGAAATCAAACCTGGGACCCTCAGTCTGCAGGGCAACACTATGCACTGAGCCAAACCAGATAGGGCCAGAGGTGCTACTTTTGATGGCATTGTGATTTGGTCTAAACATCTTATAGCTTCTTGTGAGATGAAAGTGCCGTGTCCCCTTTATATGCCATCCTTGGTACTTGGGACATTTAAGCTGTAGAAAGGGCAGAGCTGGCAGCGGCTGTCTCCACAGGAAGTGGGGCCATGATGGTCCTCAGTTCTCCCCTCAGGTGAAGACCAGACCTGTGTGCACTGCAGTAAGTGGCATCCAGGGATGCCTGGTGCTGACTGAATGCTTCCATAGATTTGGTACGGTGCTGGCAGGAATTGGGGGCTGGGGAATCCACTGCAGGTGGGTTGGTCAGTGAGCCATGCGGCTGGGATGGGTTTTTCCAGGTGGAGTCTTGTCTTCACATGCTGCCTATCCTGATCTTTCTGCAGATAAAACCTGTTTGTTCAGTGGTAGGAGGAGGGAAGAGGGACTTCCATCTGAAGCATTTGTAACCGCCACAGAAAATGTCTGGCCTTCCCATAATCCTGGCTTTGCCTGTTTCCAGCTGGAGCAGCTCTGTCTGGGGTTGTCCTTAAGAGTGGTCCTTCCTGGCCAGCCCCAGGGGACCGCTGCTTTCAGAATCAGACCTGTACATGACAGACTGAGGTTCCAGTGGGTGGGTGGGTGGCTACTTGCCATCAGCAGGGCAGCACAGCCTGTTACCAGGAGGCAGCACAGTTGGGTTCTGGGCACCACTGACCATCACCCCAGCTACAGAACAAGCTGTGCGATAATTTAGAAGTGTCTAGAGATTAACAATGCTTAGCTACTGATTAAAAAGCAAAGGTTCCCCTTAACATACTGTTGGGAGCAGGTGTGCCTTGTTCCCAGCAGGAAGCACACAGCTTGGGGGCTTTTCCAATAGGTGCTTAATTTACTTTGGATAAGGTACCATTGGGTCTCCCCAAATGCCCAGGTCATGATCTCAGTGTCCCTGTGCTCTGGGGATGGGGGAGTTGCTGTTTAGCAGACCTGACCTGTGTCCTGGGGAAGGGGGGCCTAGGAGAATGTGGACAGACAAGTGGTCACAATTTGTCCACAAATGTGGGAGCACCGGGTCATATTGCCATGGGAACACGAAGAGTCAGGAGTGTTGCCATTTAAATGATGGCCCACCTGGCATTGGTCAGAGACAGCAGTCAAGTCCCTTTTTAAGGTTGTGCGGCCAGCACGTTGGAGCCTGGCTCTTGTCCAACTTGGGGGAGGCACCTTTGTGAGCATAAAGGGGGCAGGGATATGGGCCAGAACTCCCAGTCCATAGGCAAGAACCTTCTTGAGGCTTGCCCAGGTGGGACTCATCTGCCCTTGGTGTCACCAGGAGGTTCAGAGGGTGCACTCTGCCTGGTGACTTTGTCCCCACTGAGGCCTATCTGTCTGCAATACTGAGCTTTGAAGCTAGTATTCACTCAGGAAAAGCTCAGTCATGACAGACCTTTTTATAGTAGACCCCAGTGCTCAGAAACCAGCAATTTTAACTTTCTGTTCCTTGGCTGTAAGCACCACTGGGAGTGGGCAGCCCTCACAGCCTTGGGCTATGGGGAGGTAGGGTTGTGGGGCTTCTGGGTGCTTGCCTAGTCAGGGGTCTGGGATGGGGGATATGCCCACATAGCAGGGACCAATGGTGGTGTGGCCATTCCTGATCCTCTTCTTGAAGAAGAGTTTGTAAACTTCGTCTCCCTTCAGAAGGTACTGACATCTGCCTGTAGCGGCAGCCGGTGGTGGTGGTGGGGGGTTTCTGTGGAGATTCTGAGGGCTTCTAGAGCACCTCAGCTCTGCCAGTGGTAGATGGCAGCCCTGGGTGATGGTTATGCTTGTTTGATTAACAACTATATTGGCAGTTTGGAGGAAGGGCAAAGATAAGGTGTCCTTGAGAAAAAGGCAGTTTGAGGGAGAAGGGGCCAGGCTCTTAAGCCCTGAGAGCCAAAGGCCCAGTTGAGCTGGTCTTTCCTGTTCCTGCTTCAGGCCTGAGGGGGCACTGAAGTTCAGGAGGGGGTCGGGGGGAGATACCCTCCCCTGATTGCCACCCTTGGTCCTAGTTCATGCTGATGAAGTCCTGTCACAGCTCTGCCCTTAACCCCAGACAGGTCCTAGAGCCTGCCAGTCCCTAGCACTCCTGTTCTTGTTCCTGGCAGAGCCTGTCCTGGGTGGGGGCTGCATCCTGAGTGTACGGCAGTCTCATACAGTTCACCCCCGAGTAAAAGTCCTGTCCTTGGGCCTCAGTCCACAGGAGGGAGGCCTGTCTGCCTGCTTTCTAGTTAGTGCTCAGGGAGTTGATTTAATTAGATTGAGACTTAAGGAGTAAATAGGTTGTTTCTGAAAAGAAAACAGGCAGGTCAGAAGTCACAGGAGTGCGCCTACAGATGAGCAGTCTAGAGCTGCCCTCACACCCTTTTTTCTGTCATTAGATAGTGTTGCTGGCTCACAGAGAGGTAGTGTTTCTAGTCAGTGAGTGAGGAGGCTGCAGCTCAGGTGTCCTCACACAGCTGGAAAATAGGCCAAGCTCCGGAGGCCACGGGAATAGCTGCAGTGTGACAAGGGGGCTTTGTTCTCAAGTTTGCAAGCAGCTTTGGGATAACTAAAGACAGTCTGACAGTCTCAAGGTGGCTGGCTAGGCCTGTCCACAGACCCTGTAAGGGTTCCCCAGAAAAGCCCCTTGTAGGTGACAGTCCCCCCTCCCCCGCCTTGGAAAAGCAGCCATATCTGGGGCTGTGAGGCCATCTTGAGGTGGGACAGACACAGTGCAGGGCAGTGTCTTCACATCTGAGCAGCAGGGTATTCTGGGAGGAGGGTGTCTGCAGCCATGTGCCAGCCCACCCCCAGCCCCACTTTAGCATACCCTCTCTTCCAGCGGGGATCGGACGAGCTCTTCTCTACCTGTGTCACTAACGGACCCTTTATCATGAGCAGCAACTCGGCCTCTGCAGGTAACTGCTGACCATAACCCTTTGTCCCTGCCACGGGGTGGGGGGAGGGGAGAGCGGGTCTCTCTCTGCCCAAGTGGGCTTCAAGGACGCTGAGGTGAACTGATTTGGGCTGTGACCTTGAGCCCTCGTACATACATGGGCACTTACCGGGGAGCTATGTGTGCACCAGATGTGGAGATCACTCTGCTTGGATCCTGTCCCGTAGGAAGCTGATTCTGAGGAGGTGCGGGGAATGGAATGTTGCTGTGTGAGAGCCTGGGAGGTGCTCTGTGTTAGACTTACCACCTTTCTTCTCAGCAAACGGAAATGACAGCAAAAAGTTCAAAGGTGACAACAGAAGTACAGGTGTGCCCTCCAGAGTGATCCATATCCGGAAGCTTCCCAGTGATGTCACCGAGGGCGAGGTCATTTCCTTGGGACTGCCTTTTGGGAAGGTCACCAACCTCTTGATGCTGAAAGGGAAAAACCAGGTATGTGAGCACATGTCAGGAAGGGCCCTAGGCCTGCTTTAGGAGTGTGGTGCCGGGCTTCCTCAGGAATCTGGGTCTGGCTTACGCCCCCACCCCTACCAGGCCTTCATTGAGATGAACACAGAGGAGGCAGCCAACACTATGGTGAACTACTATACCTCGGTGACACCTGTGCTCCGTGGCCAGCCCATCTACATCCAGTTCTCCAACCATAAGGAACTTAAGACTGACAGCTCGCCCAACCAGGCAGTGCGTCATCCCCTCCCAGGTCTGGGGTGGGACTGGGCTCTTCTTGGTGTGGCCTGGGGGCATTGGGACTCACGGCTTTCCCCCAACAGCGGGCCCAGGCCGCCTTGCAGGCAGTGAACTCAGTTCAGTCTGGGAACCTGTCGCTGGCTGCCTCAGCTGCTGCTGTGGATGCTGGGATGGCGATGGCTGGCCAGAGTCCAGTGCTCAGGATCATTGTGGAAAACCTCTTCTACCCAGTCACCTTGGACGTGCTTCACCAGGTGAGGTGGGGTCCATGTGCCCCATTTTCCATCCAGACCCTGGGCAGAGGCTGACTATTCTTTTCTGACAGATTTTCTCCAAGTTTGGCACAGTTCTGAAGATTATCACTTTCACCAAGAACAATCAGTTCCAGGCACTGCTGCAGTATGCCGAACCCGTGAGCGCTCAGCATGCTAAGCTGGTGAGTGGGTCCCCAGGGCCACCTGCTTGCCCTCTTCAGCTCCAGGGCCCCAGCCACTCACAGCTTTCCCCTCCCCCGCAGTCGCTGGATGGGCAGAACATCTACAATGCTTGCTGTACACTCCGCATCGACTTCTCTAAGCTCACCAGCCTCAATGTGAAGTACAACAACGACAAGAGCCGAGACTACACCCGTCCTGACCTGCCCTCTGGTGACAGCCAACCCTCTCTGGACCAGACCATGGCCGCAGCCTTTGGTAAGATTTCTGGGAAGGTTCCCACTACTGCCGTGTGCCATAGGCAAGGACGCGCAGCTCAGTCTAAGTGGCCAGGCCCCAGGATGCCCGCCCTGCGCCCAGGGAGGTTGGCGCCCATCGCTCCTTTCATGGCCATAGCACCCAGCTTGGGTGGACATTGGACCTGCCTGCTGGGTGTGGGGTGCGCCGGCTTGGCTCACTCGGCTCTGGTGGCGGAGGTTGTGGGTGCAATGATTAGTGTCTCATTTGTTTCTAGGTGCACCTGGTATAATGTCAGCCTCTCCGTATGCAGGAGCTGGTTTCCCTCCCACCTTTGCCATTCCTCAAGCTGCAGGTACTCAAACACTTGGTCTTGGTCCCCATAACTGACTGTGCATGCCCACACACCTTTCAGTAGCTCTGCCGACAAGCGAGCTGACGGGCGCAGTCACGGGGGGAGCCCATCTTCCTGGGCGCGGGCATCTGGGTTCCCTGAGGAGCCTGGACAGGGTAGTTGTAGGACAGGGCCACGCAGAGAATACTCTAACCCCACAGTCTCTGCTCTGATTCCTTCAAGCACCTCCCGGGCAAGGACGTGTACACACAATGGTTGGAGGGCTGTGTCCCTAGTAGGTGAATTAAGTGTCCTGGTAAGAAGTCAGCATGAGCTGGGTGGGCACACCTGAGCGTCCCTCCTGGGGGCTGGGCGCCCGACAATGTAACAACTACCATGTGACAGTCATGAGCCTGCTGTGTCCTGCCCAGTGTGCCATCTGCATGGTGATGGGTACCTGCATGCACACAAGGCCGAGGCTCGATTCTGCATTCATGGAGCTGGAGCTTCTGTGCTGTATGGGCGCATGTAGCCTGGTCCAAACCCAGTACAGTCTGCTGTTAGGAGGATGAAGGAGCCAGCAAGCCATATGGCCAGGACAGGCCGAGTGCAGACACCTCCTGTGTGTCTTTTGCATGAGGATGGGCAGGACTTCGCTCCCCTTTTGGTGGAAAGCAGGCTGTGCTGCTCATCTTACTGCCTTTTCCTGCAGGCCTCTCTGTTCCCAATATGCATGGGGCCCTGGCCCCTCTGGCTATCCCATCAGCGGCAGCAGCAGCAGCGGCAGCTGGCCGGATCGCCATCCCAGGCCTGGGAGGGGCTGGAAATTCTGTTCTGCTGGTCAGCAACCTCAACCCTGAGGTATGTGGCTCTTTCTTTCAGGCTGTTTTTCCTGGAGGCTCAGGCAGGGGAGTTGTGTATCTCGGGTCTTAGTGCAAACTGTCAGCAGGCCACGCTCCAGTAACTCCTGGTGCTCATACACAGGCCAGTCCTTATGCAGGTCCACTCTGCTCGCATCCTCCTCGCCCATCCCACTATGCTGGAAGCTCTGTCCCTGAACATCCTAGTTTAATTTCCAATTTCATAGCGTTTATAGAGTTGAAATAGTTTTTGATACTTTGATGAAAGCAATCAAAATTTCGAGCCAAACACACCTCTGTTTGAGGAGGTCTCTGGGCACCTCTGCTCAGGAGGGCCATGGTCTGCGCTGCCCCCACAACGCTGAGTCATAGTCCTACTATAGCCAACCTACACTTATCTCAGGGCCAAGTTTGGCTCAGAGAGCATGGGTAAGATCAAGGCTCAAAATGTTTAACTATTCAGAGATGGGATTAATGTCCAGTTAGCATTTCAGACTGTTTTCTCATCTGTCTGACCACTCCTATAATCTCTTGGCCTGGGGCAGCCGGTGCCTTGTCTGACTGAGTTATTAGATGCTCTAGAAGCCTCACTAACAGACTCCACCCCTCGTGCTTGTGTGAGCGTTTATACTTTCCCCGCAGCAGTCAGCAGGAGACAGGTTCCGGGGGAGCTGAGCCCAGCCAGGGGCTTGGCAGGAACAGGGCGAGGTTGGAGGGGCAGCAGCGTCTCCTGCTCACTGTGCGGACAGGTGCTTTCCTGCCTGCTCCACGAGGTGGACCTGTGACTAGTAATGTGTGTAGATCTGACTGATGGAACACTGCGGATTTTCTTATGTATTTACTGACCTGTGTTTTTTGCTACTTTTTTTCTTTTCTCCCCTTCCCCTTTCCCAATTTTTTTTCTGATCCGGAATTTCTTTGCCAACTGACTGCACGGTACTTCTGCTTCCTGTTGTTGCTTGAAACAAAACAAAACCATAAATAAATAAAAACAAAATTCCCCCTCAAACCCTGCTCTCCGGAAACCAACCTGCCCTTGAATATTAACATCCTGACAACTTCATCATCCATCAACCTGCACGCCTGCGGGGCTGCCTCCTCGTGGTGGACGATGGCAACTCGCCCCCTGACCTCTCCCTTTCCCTGTCCCTCCGCTGCCTTGCTCTGCTGTCCTCTAAAGAGAGTCACACCCCAAAGCCTCTTTATTCTTTTCGGTATGTTATCATTCACACTTTTATTATCTTGTTTTCATTTAATTGAGGTTATTTTTATGCCCTAAGATATACTATGAGTTTGCAGTTCTGCCTCATTACTTGGTTTGCCTTCGGTTTGTGTATTTATTTGGATTTTTGTAGACACGCATGGTTTATTGCCCTGCATGCTCTCGCAGAGTTAAGCGTGTTGGTAGCATGTAAAGTGATGGCTCTGGCAATTGACTTTCCTGGATTTTATGACTTCTTTGCTGAAGGTAGTCCTCCTGGTAACATCCCTGTGACTAGACGCAGGTTCCCAGAGGCAGAATAGCAAACCTTCAGGAAGAGCCAGTCCTGTGAGGGTGTGCGGGTCGTGGGGGCTGGTGTGGGAGGCGAAACCAGATCCTAGGCTCAGAGCCCTGTCCCCACACTTTTGAAGGCGTGTATGGCGATGTGCAACGGGTGAAGATTTTGTTCAATAAGAAGGAGAATGCCTTGGTACAGATGGCAGACGGGAGCCAGGCCCAGCTGGGTAAGTGGTGATGGCCTGAGATGGGGGTGGGGAACCAGGCCTGTGCCTGGAGCCTTGGGTCATAATGGTCTTACTTTTCCAGCCATAAGCCACCTTAACGGCCATAAGCTGCATGG
The DNA here is from genome assembly GCF_964339955.1 of Pipistrellus hanaki. NCBI lineage: Eukaryota > Metazoa > Chordata > Mammalia > Chiroptera > Vespertilionidae > Pipistrellus > Pipistrellus hanaki. The sequence continues at coordinate 70,138,639 of NC_140507.1, forward strand.
AAAGCCTGTGCGCATTACCCTCTCCAAACACCAAAACGTACAGCTGCCCCGGGAGGGCCAGGAGGACCAGGGCCTCACCAAAGACTACGGGAACTCACCCCTCCACCGTTTCAAGAAGCCTTTCTCCAAGAACTTCCAGAACATCTTCCCACCCTCAGCCACCCTGCACCTTTCCAACATCCCGTAGGTGGCACATGGTGGGGGGAGCAAAGGGAAGGGGTAGGAGGGCCTTCTGACAGGTTGTCCTGCTATAAGCTGCCTCTGTACTGCCTGAAACACTCCCAAAACAAGGAAGGAGGGGCTGGCATTTTTTGCAAACCTGTTTGGTGTCATTTTTTGAAGCCAAGTGGATTATTTTTTTTGTCTCTTAAGATAAGGTCGTTCTGCAGTATCTATGGGTACCTCTCCCTCACCTCTCTGAGAGAATTATTGTCCTCAAGGTAGTAGATGGTCCGCTCAGGTCTTCCCTCTCCCTACAGGCCCTCCATAACTGAGGACGACCTCAAGATGCTCTTCTCCAGCAACGGCGGAATTGTCAAAGGGTTCAAGTTCTTCCAGTGAGCATGAAACCCTCTCCCCACCTGCCCTCCTTCCCCTCTCTCCCCCCACCCCCTCATGCTGTCTCTATACCCCTTGTCCTGCAGGAAGGATCGCAAGATGGCGCTGATCCAGATGGGCTCAGTGGAGGAGGCCATCCAGGCACTCATCGACCTGCACAACCACGACCTGGGAGAGAACCACCACCTGCGGGTGTCCTTCTCCAAGTCCACTATCTAGGCTCCCCACCCAGGACGAGCCTGCCGGGTAGTCCCGGCAACAACTTCCATCATTCCAGAAAGTAGCCACTTTAAAAAGCAGCTGAAGTGACCTTAAAAAGACCAGAGATTTTATTTTTTTAAAGAGAAAATCAGTTTACCTGTTTTTAAAAAAATTAAATCTAATTCACCTTGCTCACCTTTGGGAGATAGGGTGCCAGCCTCAGGCTCTTGGTGACCCGCGGACAATATGCCTACCCCTCTGCAGCCTGCAGGGTGGGTGTTCCCAAGCCTCCATTCAGCTTTCTTGTGCCTTAAAACCCACTGCTTTGGCAGGGCCTTTTTTTTGCAGTAGCAAATACATAGGGGTTTGGGGACAGGGGACTGCTTTCCCACAGGGATCATGTGCCTGGCATGGCAGGAGGCTGCCAGCTGCAGGGTCTGCAGGCATCCTAATCCTCCATTTAATCAAGAATCTTGATTCTCTCCTTTCCCTGCCCCTGGCTTGAGGTGCCCCTCCTGGGCCAAGACCCTCTAGGGTGCATCCCTGGCACTTCTTCAGCTTGGAGCTTTGTTTTATAATAAGTCTTTGTATTGTGCTTTCATGCAGTTGCAGACATCTGTGCCTAGCAATATTCCAGTTGACCAAATATTCTAATCTTCATTTATATGCAAAAGAAATAGTTTTAAGTAACCTTTTATATAGCAAGATGATAAAAATGGTATGTGTAATCTAAATTTCTTCCTTATATGACCTGTATACTGTACTTTTTATTTTATTCCTTGTAATTAAGTTGCAGGGCAGGATCTAGTTTCAGGGCAGACGCAGTGGGGCCGGCCACTGCGGAGCCTGGGCTCTTCCTAGAAAGCCCCAGGCCTGCGACCTTCAGATGCCTTACACACAGCCTGTCCTCTGTCTGGGAGGACAAGGCTCTCTTAAACTTTCAGGGTTTCTTTTTTCCTGCAAATCATGGACCAAAGTTTTTTTTTTTTCTGCCTCTAACTCTGAGACCCATTAAGGTGGGACAATAGCCCTCGAGTCTTAACTGTCTCCTATGCCTTGTATAGTCCTTACTCATGGGTCCAAGGGGCTTTCCTGTGCACAAACCTTGTGCTGGCTGGCTCCTCTTCCTGGGCCTGGACCCCAAGTGTTCATGTTGGGGTGGGGACAAGGGATTAAATATTTATAATTTTTTATACCTGTTGTAAGACATGAGGGGCAGCAAATACAGTTTTTTATGGTGACACAGATGTATATTTTGATACCAGCAATTACAGGCTCAGTATTGTAATGTGGAGCGTGGCACATTCTGTTGCCTGCCTTACAGCTTGTAATGTTGAGAAAACTGAATTAAAGCGATTTTATAACAACTTTTGCCTTTTCTGCAGGCTTTCTATTCACATTGTAGAAGGCAGTTTGGCTAGTCTGTACTGGACTTTGAATAAACTCTTCTGTATCCTGCACTCATTTCCCTCTTTATTGGGCCTGCTTGTCTTCACTGCTGTTCTCTTTGTGAATTCAGACATTTTGTGCGGCCCCCTCTCCCCCCGTGACTTTGGGATTCCAGGAAATTTTCTGGGCCAGTGGCCCCTGCTTGGGAGTCTCGCCTATCCTGTGCCAGTGCGGGTGGCCTTTCCTGGGAAGCAAGCATGAATCTGAAGTGGGGCAACTCTCCAGATGCTGCAAACCACACTAAAACCTTTTCCATGTTCTTTAGAACCTTGCTCTAGTGCCCTGTTCTTTGTGCTCTGCAGGCCCTGGTCACATGGCACAAGAGCCTGCAGCCAGCCCAGGACCATGGGGCCTGTATGCAGGGCCAGGGCTGCCTACGTGGGGGACGCTCAGATCAGGATGACTTTGCAGCCAGGACTCCAATTCAAATTTTTATTGTCTGATTGCAAAATGCTTCCACTCGGCCCTGTTTCCCCAGTACCCCCATGCTGTTGCACCCCCGCCCCACCCTCACCCCAGCCGGCTGAAGCCTTGGGCGCTCAGTCTTTAAATCTGCGGGCTGCCTGCATCTTATGGTAGTAGCTTTCAGCCTCTGACTCACAAGAGGCAGGATCCCGCTCACCCAGTGCCAGGCCAACCGCTTTGCGCCTCAGCGTTGATTCCCTGCTGGCTGGCCCCAGAGTACTGTCTGTGCCCAGTGGGGGCAGCCCCTCCCCTGTGGCCAGGTTGACTGTAGCCACAGCACCAAACCTTGGCTCCTCCTGGTCTACATCACTGACAGATGAGCCAGGAGACACACCCAGTGGCTTGGGCCCACCGCGGAAGCCATGAGCCAGGTCTCCTAGCTCATAAGTGCCCTCGCCCTCCAGCCCCTTGGTCCCACTGCCAGCAGCCTTCCACTCCCAGGGCCCATTGCCAGCAGACAGGTGGACCACAGGGTGGTGAGGCGCGTGTGCGTCGATGGTGACGATGCTTGCCGAGTCGCGGTCTGATGGCGACCTGTACTGTGAGGAGTCGGAGCTGGAGCTGGAGGACAAGGCTGTTTCAGCCGCCTTGGGGCCAGGTCCACCGGGCGCCTTGGACATGGCGATCACCTGCAGCAGTCGGGGCGGGTTGGCCATGCGGGGCTGGGTGGAGGCTGGGGCCACGGGGGCCCCGCTCTTCTCGGCCATCATGAGCCACTTGGCCCGCACAGCCACGCTGCCCTTGGGCGACAGGCCAGCTGCTGCCTGCGCCCCCTCCTCAGGGATGTGTACCAGTGGCTGTGGCCCGGGCCTCGGTGGGAGGATGACCCGAGGCCCGAGGCCTGGCCTTGCCTGGACTGTGGGGTAGAGTGAGGGTGGAGCTGGGCCCTCCTCCTCTCCTCCTTCCTCCTCCTCTTCCTCCTCCTCTTCCTCCTCTGCCATGGGCTCAGCAGGCACCAGCATATGCCCCAGGCCGGCCTCATCAGGCAGCCCCAGGCCACGGCCTTCCAGTGACTTCTGTTTCCACTCACTAATGAGCTGTTTGGAGCGAGAGGCGTCGAGTGGCACGTGGATGGTCATGTGGCGGCGGGCAGGGTCATCAAGCGAGGGCGTGCTGACACGGGGCAGCGTGTGGCTGAAAGTCACCATGTTCTCCTTGCCCATGGGGCTGCGTGGAGCCAGCAGGTCCACGTCCACGCTGGCCCGCTTCAGGCTGCCCAGGGAGGTCTTCTCACGGGCCACGGGCCCAGGCACACTCTCCAGCCGCCCTGGAGGGCCCAGCTCATCCGTGCTCACAGACTTGTTCTGCTGGTACACCGAGTCGTGGCCCCGCTGGGTCAGCACCCGAAGAGCATCTTTGGCAGGTGTTGGGGCCGTGGGCTTCTCTGTGGGTGGGGCCTGGAAGTTGCCGACTGCATGGCAGGCCTGGAGGTGAGATTTCAGGATGGCTGTGAGGCCAGGTCAGGGACCCCACAGGGCAAAGACTTGGGGGTTTTGAGGGGAAGCAAAGGTCTTATCAAAGTCTCCTCAGAACAGGGCTAGGCCTTGGCACCTGCTCCTCCCCTCCTCTGACCTCCCCCGTGGGGGCTAGCCTGCTCCTTCAGACCTGCCCAGTGGCTGCCGGCCTCCCTAGTCAGTCTCTCACCAGGTAGGCGGCGATGCCAGCACCGATGAGGAAGCCCGCATACACGTCCACGGGGTGGCTTCGATACTGTGTGATCTGGGTGAGACCGCAGACACCCGCTGCGATGGCGAAAGCGAACACCAGGCTGGGCTTGAGCAGCTTGGTCGTGTCGGAGATGACAGAGTTGAAGTACATCTGGGGACGGGGCAGCAGTCAGGGCGTGGGGCAGCAGCGGAGGTGGGGCGGGTCCAGGGGAGCTGGGGCGTAGGTGGGCAGAGTGAAGGAGGGTCGGTGGGTGTGGGCGATCCTAGCAGGGGGAGGGGCGGTAGGATGAGCAGACCCTGGGCCTGGGGACTCACGGACACGTAGACCGCAGCGAAGGCCGACAGCGTGGCGTGCTGGGATGGGAAGGTCTTCCTGTAAGAGTCACCCAGGTAAGCCCTGCTGTATCTGAGACCCCTCTGTGCCTCGGTTTCTCCCTACTGAAGGGCACAGGGGCTGGGCCCGCTCACCTTGCGGACAGGATGGCATGGGTGTCCTGGCCAGAGCAGATGTCCTGCGTGATGTAGGGGTTGGCCTCGCAGGAGGTGCCCAGCAGGGTGTAATTGGGCTTGCAGACGGTCAGGAAGAAGGGTGCATGGTAGCCCGTGGCCAGCTGGATGACGTCTGTCACTAAGGCCGTGGCACACAGGCCGAACACATGGACTCCTGCAGGGGAGAGGGTCAGGGCCGCCGTCCAGGGGGCCGGGACCCGCCCACTCCTGGCTATCGATGGGGGAAGGTCGGGGTGCTTTCCGGGGACTTACCCACAAAGCGCACGGTGCGCCGAAGGAAGGAGTTGAAGTTGCAGCCGCCAGCATTGATGCTGCCCTCAGCCCCACCTGGGCCACCTCCGCGGCCCCAGAGCCGAGACTGCAGACAGTACAGCATGCCCTCGCCCACCATGATCTGCCGACAGGGGGGTGGCTCAGCTGGATCCTGGCCGGGGGTGCCCACAGGCTGGCCGCGACCCCTGGACTCGGGGACTCACCGAGGCTGCAGGGGCAGCGAAAGCCAAGCTGAGCAGCATGAGCAGTGGAATGAGCTCCTCGTTGGTCTCCACGTAGGGCATGGAGAGCGTGCGGTCGTAGCACTGGAAACCCACCTTGGCCGGCTTGAAGAGGTCGGTCAGCTCCAGGAAGTACAGGGACACGATGGAGGAGGCCACAATGGGCAGCTAGGGGAGAAGGCTATTCAGTCACACCCCCTCACTGGCACACCCATCCACTGATCCGCCCACCAATTCACGCCAATTATCCATGCTGCAGTTCACCCATCATGCAGTGGCCCGCCCATCCTTCTGTGTAGCAGCCATAGTCCATCCATTCATCATGGCCATTCCTGCACCCATGAATTCATTCATCAATCCATGGATTTACCCATCTATCATTCATTCATGCTTCTTTCCGTCCATCCATCCACCTACTCACCCACCCACCCATCATCCATCCTTTTATCCACCCATGCCTCCTTCCTTCCACCCACCCACCCCATTCTTCCCTCCAGCCATCCTTGCCATCCTGCCTCTCAGCTTTTTCTCTCAAGGATGGATGGATGCCCTTCGATATCCCTCCTCGGTGGAGCCCTCCCTAGCTACCCATCTCTCTATCCCTTGTACTGCTTTATCTCCTCCGGCCTCATATCCTAAGTGCCAACCTGCCACTCAGCCCCGAGAACATGGCAGGCGCTGGATGAATGAACAACTGAATCCACTGAGTCACTAATTCATGCAACTGTCCTCCACACATCCTGTCTTGTGCCCCGCACAAGCGGGGCAAACAGCATACATGACAGTCCTGCATTGCTCATGCCCCCCGGTGAGGTAGAGAAAGTGAGACTGAGTTTGGGAAAGCTGAGCTGTTCACATCACAGGTGTGGTGCCTGAAGGAAGATCACTCACTCATTTATGTGGGCCACAAACAGCTGTTGGGCATAGATTCTAACAAAATCTTTTTTAAAGATACATATTTTTATTGATTTCAGCGAGGAAGCGAGAGGGAGAGAGAGCAACATCAATGACGAGAGAGAATCATTGATTGGCTCCCGCCTCATAATGGGGATTGAGCCTGAAACCCAGGCAAAATGCCCTGACCAAGAATCGAACCATGACCTCCTAGTTCATAGGTAGACACTCAACCACTGAGCCACACAGGCTGGGCTGGCAGACTCTTTTTGAGGAAGCAAACCCTCCTAGTGTTCTATGCATCCCATCCTGGGCCGAGGGTCTCAAAATCAAACACCACAGGAGACAGAGGGGTGGCACTGTGGGGGCCAGAGAATAGGAAAGAATCTAAGGGGGCCTGGCTGCCTCAGGAAACCCCCCTCTATTTTTAAAAATACATATTTTATTGATTTTTTTACAGAGAGAAAGGGAGAGGGATAGAGAGAAACATCGATGAGAGAGAGAGATCGATCCGCTGTCTCTTGCACACCCCCTACTGGGGATGTGCCCGCAACCAAGGTACATGCCCTTGCCTGGAATCGAACCTGGGACCTTTCAGTCTGCAGGCCGACGCTCTATCCACTGAGCCAAACCGGCTTCGGCAACCCCCCCCCCCTCTATTTTACAGACGGGGAAACTGAGACACAGATAAAGCCAGGAGAGGCTCCCATCTTAACTCCTGCCTTGAATGACGCCTTAAGAGGGGCCTCAGCCATCCATCTAGCCCTGGAGAAGGTACAGGGCAGGGCAGACCACCCAGGCCCGTGGTCAGGGCTGGGATCAGGGTCGGGCTCTCAGAGGGAAAATGCCAAAGGTGGATTTGTAGGAGGTCTCCTCCCCAAGGAGCCTTTATGCACTGCCTGTTGGCATGTCAAGGGGGACTCAAGTCAGCACTGAACCTCAAAGGATGGACAGGGTCACCGGTGCCATCCTCAGCATATGTCAAGCGGCGAACCTACTATCCTTTACGTTTCAAGCACTCACTGAGCCTTCATCATGTGCCTGGACTGTTCTATCGTGTACCAGCCCCTGAGATCAGCTCAAGAGGGATTTGAGCTCAGACCCTCAGGCTTTAGAGCTCAAGTCCTGGAGGAAATCACTGCACCCTCATTACCTGCACCGTACTCATGCCTCCCTACCCCTGTTCCAGCCCCTCAGGTGAGCTCCTGGCCTGAACCCCAGACTGAAGGTCCCCCCCACACACACACACACCCTTTTCCCAGCATTTGACCAGACTGGTTGGGAAGCACAGAACCCCCAACTTCTTCTCATCTTGCAGAGCCCAACCCCTCCGATCCTCACCGCCAGGCACAGCCCCACCCCCAGGCCCTCTCTAAGCTGTGCCCCAACTCGAGGGTGATCCGAGCAGGGCCGCCCCTGTGCCTCAGCATGGGGGTCCCGGTGGGACTGAGGCCTCTGCCCCCCGCCCCCCTCACCTCCACGAAGTAGAAGCAGGGCAGAAGCGTCATGCTGTCCTTCGGGCTTTTATTCTTCTCCTTGGCGGAGAGCATGGTGCTGCGGGAGCCACAGGCTGTGGATGGATGCGCTGGGAGGGAGGCGCAGGCTGAGTCCGGGGACCGGGACCCGGCGATGGCGGGGGAGGGGAGGGCCAGGATGCGAGGGAACCGCCCAGGGACACTGAGGCCAGGGGAGGGAGAGGGGGTCCCCGCAGCCCGCCCCGCGCACTGAGTCCCTCCCGAACAATCGGCCGCGGGCACCCCCACGCTCCGGACGGGGGCCGGCGGAGGGGGCGGGGCCGGCCTGGCTTCGAGGGGGGTTGAGTCCGGGGCGGCCCCGCGTCAGGGCGGGGGTCTCCGGGAGGACGGAGGGTCCCCGCTGCGGCCGGGGCCCCTCACCTGGCGCTGCTGCTCGGAGGGCGGAGCCGGCGGCGCGGCGGCCCCTCCAGGCACCGAGCACAAAGCGCGGCGGCTCCCCGCGCAGGGGGCGGAGGAGGGAGGGAGGGGAGGGGAGGGGGAGGCGGAGGGGCCGCCCGGCCCGGAGACCCCGCACCCGCAGGCCCAGATGCGGCGGCGCGAGGGGCGGGGGCTCTTTGTCTGCGCCGGTGTGCGCCCGCCTCCCTCCCGGCGCCGCCTCCGCCTCCGGCCTCAGGGGTCCGGGTCCGGGAGGAGGGAGCTCGGCTGGGAGCTGCGGTCTCCTCCCTCCCGGAGCAGGCCTCGGAGCCCCCTCTTTCCGGGGCGCGGGGCGCGGGTCTGAGCTCCTGGGTCTCTCCTGGTCTCACACCCCAACCCGCATCTCAGCACCCCTCCTCCTCCTCCTCCTCCGCCCGCGCCCACCGCCCGCACGCCCGCGTTTCCATGGCGAGAGCCTGCCGCGGAGCCTCCGCAGACAAAGGAGCTGGGCGGGGGCTCGCCCTACCCCAACCCAGCCTCGCCCCGCGCCCGCTGTCCACCCTCCGACCTGCAGACCAGCCGCCAGAGTCCAGGCCCCAGCCAGGCACCGCGCTCGCGGTGATTTTTAAAAATATATATATTTTATTGATTTTGTACAGAGAGTAAGGGAGAGAGGGATAGAGAGCCAGAAACATCGATGAGAGAGAAACATCGGCCAGCTGCCTCCTGCACCCCCCACCGGGGATGCGCCCGCAACCAAGGTACATGCCCTTGACCGGAATCGAACCTGGGATCTTTCAGTCCGCAGACCGACGCTCTATCCACTGAGCCAAATCGGCTTCGGCTCACGATGAATTTTTAATGTGGTTCCATTGATTAAATTATATATATATATATATATATATATATATATATATATATATATATATATATATATATATATATATATATATATATATATATATATCATCACCCAGTGATTTTTAGAGAGCGGGAAAGACAGAGAGAAACATCGATGTAAGAGAAACACAGCGAATGGTTGCCTCTTGCCCAGGCCAGGGAGGAGCCTGCAGCCGAGGCATGTCCCCTTGACCGGAATCAAACCTGGGACCCTTCGGTCTGCAGGCCAACACTATATCCACTGAGTCAAACGGGCCAGGGCTCCCAGTGAATTTTTTGACTTACAATTAGGCAGCTCTTACCTGTGTGTAGTCCCTTCCCCCTTAGCACACACAGCCCTGTAGGGTGGACACTGAGCCCTGGGCCCTTATTGACGAATGGGGCAGCTGAGACCCACAGAGCTTAAAAATCACTGACAACAGTCACCAGGCCCCCAAACGGCAGGATATTATTCAGTTCATATATTCACCATCTCTTGAGCAACTACTGTATACATGGCCCTAACAGTCCCTGGGGGCCCCTGGGAACTGGGACAGACCTGGACAGTCAACTCCGTCCTTAAGAGTCGGGGGCACGAGGGCTGCATTGTTGAGCTCACCCCTGGTTTCTACCCCTGGGCAGCCGCCCACACTCCGCCCAGGCTGTCCGAGAAGCTGGGCGGGCCAGGCCGGCGGGGACAGGCCCCAGTATTCCCGGCTGGGAGGGGCTGGGCTGCCATCGACTGAGTGGCACTGGTGTTGGAAGGTGACTACAGCCCACCAGCCTTTGGGAGGCAGGAGGAGGAGGGGAAGATGTGGCAGTCGCTCCTGGGTGACTCCTGGGGGCAGGAGCATGAAGGGGGGTCCTGGAGAAACATGTTTTTTGTTTGTTTGTTTTTTAATATATTTTATTTTTTACAGAGAGAAAGAGAGAGGGATAGAGAGTCAGAAACATCGATGAGAGTATCATCGATCAGCTGCCTCCTGCACAAACCCCACGGGGGATGTGCCCGCAACCAAGGCACATGCCCCCAACCGGAATCGAACCTGGGACCCTTCAGTATGCAGGCTGACGTTCCATCCACTGAGCCAAACCGACTTTGGCAAGAAACGTTTTTTTAAAATATACATTTTTTATTGATTTCAGAGAGGAAGGGAGAGAGAGAGGGAGAGTAAGACAGAAACATCAATGATGAGGGAGAATCACTGACTGGCTGCCCCCTGCATGCCCCCAACTGGGGATCAAGCCCGTAATCCAGGCATGTACACTTGACCAGAATTGAACCTGGGACCCACAGTCTGACGCTCTATCCACTGAGCCAAACCAGCTAGGGCTGGAGAAACTTCTTGTCTGCTTGATAGTCTAGGGCCGTGGTCGGCAAACTTCGGCTCATGAGCCACATGCGGCTCTTTGGCCCCTTGAGTGTGGCTCTTCCACAAAATACCACAGTCTGGGCGAATCTATTTTGAAGAAGTGGCGTTAGAAGAAGTTTAAGTTAAAAAAATTTGGCTCTCAAAAGAAATTTCAATCATTGTACTGTTGATATTTGGTTCTGTTGACTAATGAGTTTGCCGACCAGTAGGGGATTATCAGGATCTGGGGAGAGGGAGGAACATGTCCTTCTTCCCATCCATTCCTGGTGGTGGAGATGGGGCAGGACCAGATGGCGGCGGCACATTGTCCAGCTGAGGGCCTGCCCTGGAGTCGGGGGCATCAGAGAGCCGCCGGAGGTTAGAGCAGGCAAGAGGGGTTGAACATGCTGGGTGCTGCTCAGAGACTCATGCTCGCATTAACTCGATACCATAGCTATACCGAAAGGGTGGGGCTGTTCATACCCCATTGTACCCTTAGGGAAACTGAGGCACGGGGCAGGCAGTTTACTGCAGAGCTCAAGGGGCTCACACTTGGGGTGCTCTATTAAAAATGAGACATGGTCGGCACATGGTAGTTTTATTGACTTACAGCAAGGAAAGGAGCCGGGGATCCTGTCCAAAGCCCTGCCTCCCCGAGGGAGGCTCGGCCATTGCTTAGGTACACTGTTTGGTCCGTCACGTGCGGATGCGGGATTTCTTCTGTGCAGTTGGCTACACTTATGGGTTGGGTTCCTGTCAAGTTTATCCTGTTTACAGCTGGTCCACAAAATACTGTGCCATATATTTTAACATTTACCAAGAACGGCGTTCAATAAGAACGGCTCAGACCTTGAGACCCTTGTCCTATCTAGCAGTTCCCCTAGGGGATATTTTACTTCTCGTTTTCGAGGGAATGGGGACAAGGGTCATACTTCTGTAACTCTTCTGCTGAACATGGACCCAGTGTGTCCTCGAGCCAGAGGAGGGAGACCATCTGGCTGCCCAACTTGAGAAAGTCACGGGGTCCCCTCGGTTTTGAGATTCCCGGGAAGAGGAGTGGATGGAGGCAGCGCGGCTCTGACAGGAGACAGGCGCCATCAGAGGTGAGGCAGAAGGGAGAGGGAAAACTCAAGGGCTCCCAGTGAATTTTTTGACCTACAATTAGGCAGCTCTTAACTGTAGTCCCTTCCTCCTCACCACACACAGCCCTGTAGGGCGGGGACGGACTGAGCCCTGGGCCCTTATTGACGAATGGGGCAGCTGAGACCCACAGAGCTTAAAAATCACTGACAAAAGTCACTCACAAACTCACACTCCGGGGGGATCCGCCAGAGGGAGCAGAGGGACAGCTGCCCTCAGGGAGATGTCCGCACGCCAGGTCGTCTACCCAAGACGCTGGGGGAGGGCAGGATCCGGGCGGGATGAAGCACAGGCGTCCCAGGGGGACGGACCCTGGGTGTGACCGCTGTGCACCATGTCCAGTGGGTGTCCCGTGGTTTTTCAAGCACAGAGATGCTTCTACATGGCCGAGGGGAGAGCTGCATCTCATGAGGCACCTGGGCCCGGGGAGGGGAGACGGTTTGGGAGGAAGTCCTGGCACAGCTTCTGAACCAGCTGTGCATCAGGCAGTGGCCAGGGAAAGCCCCGCCCCCACCCCGTGGTGGCAGGAGGCACTCCGGGGACTGCACACTGTGTGTGTGTGTGTGTGTGTGTGTGTGTGTGTGTGTGTGAGGTCAAACACGTGAGGCACGCTGTTCACCCCCACACAGCACAAGGCCCTCCATAACCAGCCGTCCTGTTGGAGACCATCCCCTAGTTAGCCACACAGCTGCAATTCAGAGACTTAAAGCCCGTCTGAAAATGAGGACACAGGGAGAAAGCACCCGTCACTCGCTGCCTCTTTGTTACCCAAACCTGCTGCCCTGCAGGCACTGGGATGAGCCTCGATTTGAGCAGACCACCCGAGGTCTATAGAACCCACAATTTCCAACTCTTACGGACTGTGGCTCCTCCACCCCTTGTCCCCCGTTTGGAAACATTAGGAGCTCAAGACTAGAGTGAAGGCCGGAAACAGCTGTGGAAACAGGTTGTAATGAAACGAGGGGGCGGTGAGTAAGGGGAGTCAGCAGTGCCATGAGGAGCTGCTCCCAGGAGCACCGGCCGCCCTCCCCTCCTCTCTGGCCGCAGACGCCCACATCAGCGGAGTCTCCACCGCAGTTACCGATCCCGGCCCCTCGCAGTCCTCCGGCGTCTGGGCTGTTAGAGAAGATGAACTGAGCGGGCCTCCCCCGTGTTCCCCACAAATGGGACTGTGAGAGGCAGGACAGGCCCCGGACGCCTGGTTTAAGAGCTGGCTTCTTAAGACCATTCTGAAGTCTTCCTGAAAGCAATTCATTTTCTTGTGTCATTTGCACCGTCCTCCCTCACCATGTGGCTAGAGAGCCCACCCTTTTGGTTTCTGTGACTCAAAATACATGTGGTTGATTCTACTCGCTTCATGTTGCAAGTCCATTAATGCTGACTCAAGCAGCTTCTTTCTTTTAATGTCAATTCCTTTTTTTTTTTTTTTTTTTAATATGTTTTTACTGATTGTTTGGGGAGGAAGGGAGAGAGATAGAGAGAAACTTCAATGTGAAAGAGAAACATTGATTGGCTGCCTCCTGTTCACACCCCAACTAGGATCAAACCACAACCTGGATATGTGCTGACCGGGAATTGTACTGTGACCTCCTGGTGCTTGGGACGGTGCCGAATCCACTGAGCCACACGGCCGGGCGAACATGTCTTTATATCAATGAGACTCTTGAAGAGATGTGGCATGTAATTTTTCCCCTATCCTTCAGAGGAAGAAAAGTAGGGGGAGTCTTTTTTTTTCTTCTTTTTCTTAATTGATTTCGCAGATGAAGTGGGGGAGAGAGGCAGACAGATACATAAATTGGGAGTCTTATTCAAACAGCTCATAGGTAAAACCAGTAATTATTCCCATATAACCCCAAGCATATCTCTGTACATCATGAGCCATAGATTGGCCCCTGAGTCCCACAGCCAAACCTTTGCTTGTCCCGGATCAGAGCCAGGAGCTCACTTGCTTGCCCTCCTCGGAGAAGGAGGTGTGGCCTGGTCTGAGGGAACCTGGAGGCTGTTCAGGGAGCTGCGGGGCGCCACCCCCATTTCCCATCAGCTCCCCCGGCTGCAGGGGCTCCAGAAAGTGCACTCCTTACAAAAAGACTGCACTTAGAAAATCACACCTCCTAAGTCCAAAGTAGAACCCCGGCCTTGAGCAAGGCTGCCTTAAACAGGACGGGCAGTTTCCCCCCATTAGTCCTTGTGTTATATTTCTTCATGGATTTTAAGCACTTAATTTATTTAAGTCAAATCAACCAAACTCTTTAAAAAAAAAAAAGTATTTTATTGCCAAAACCGGTTTGACTCAGTGGATAGAGCATCGGCCTGCAGACTGAAGGGTCCTGGGTTTGATTCCGGTCAAGGTCATGTGCCTTGGTTGCGGGCACATTCCCAGTGGGGAGTGTGCAGGAGGCAGCTGATCGATGTTTCTCTCTCATCGATGTTTCTAACTCTCCTTCCCTCTCTCTCTTCCTCTCTGTAAAAAAAAAAAATCAATAAAATATATATATATTTTTAAATGTATTTTATTGGGAGCATTATCTCAATCCGTTGAGGTCCTGCTTCCCGGCATATGTCAACAGTAAGGCTCAAATAAACTCTTTAAAAAATTTTAAAAAAAATGTATTTTATTGATTTTTTACAGAGAGGAAGGGAGAGGAACAGAGAGCCAGAAACACCAACGAGAGAGAAATATCGATGAGCCGCCGCCTGCACCCCTCTCCCTGGGGATGTGCCCACAACCAAGGCACATGCCCCTGACCGGAATCAAACCTGGGACCTCTCCGTCCGCAGCCAATACTCTATCCACTGAGCCAAACCAGTCAGGGCTAAACCAAGCTCTTTTTATCCAATTCTGAAGAATGCACCCCAAGAGGCTGCAAATTGGGGGATCAAATTTGAGTCTCCCACAGCTGAGACATTTACATAGAAGGCGAACAAGACAAACACCAATGTGCACACGAAGAACAAACTCTCACTCCTGCAGGACAAACGGCCAGACCACCAGACCAGAGATTGCCACCCAGGGATGTGCCTCACAGCGTCCCTCAGCCCTCCAGCGTTAGCCCCAGGTCAGGCCTTGAATCTGGGGTCCCAGAGATAAGTTCCTGCCCAACCAACCAGAAACCAAGCACGTACCAACCGAAACTACCTTTCCGACAGCCGATACCCCAAACAGGAATAGAAACACCAATTCTAGAGACCGCAGGAGCTGGTCTCCGCATCCCTTTCGAAGAGCTGAATGACACAGATCCAGGTGTCCGTTCGGCTTTGCCACCAGGCAGACCAGGCGGCCGGTGCGGTGGGCACCAAGTGGGAGTGTCCAATGGAGCAGGTGCTTCGTCCAGGGGAGATGCAGGCAAATGAGTCCTGGGTGCGAATGCTGCTGCTGACCACTCGGCCGAGTGTCCACACAAGGCCAAGGGGAGATCCTTTTAGAAGGGTCCCATCTGGAGTTGCCAATTTGGCACTGAACTCAAGGGGCTTGCCACTCGGGGTGCTCTATTAAAAAAAATGAGACTTGGCCTGGCTGGGTGGCTCAGCAGTTGAGCATCAACCCAGGAACCAAGAGATCGCTGGTTCAGTTCCTGGTCAGGGTACATGCCTGCGTTGCTGGCTTGATCCCCAGTATAGGGCATGCAGAAAGCAGTTAATCAATTATATATATATATATATATATATATATATATATATATCCTACCTAATAAAAGGGTGATATGCAAATTAGCTGTCACTCAGTCACAAATATGGTGGTGCCCATAGCCATAAGATGGCCACACCCAGTCCTATCATCCCCACCAGAATCCCCCAGTCCTTGGGGAGCAACCGCTGAGAGCAGGTAGCATGAACGGCCCGGCAGAATGCTTGCTTTGTCACCCTGGTGACGAGGCAAGTGTTCCACACCTGGCCGCAGATGGGCCTCTGGGCCTCGGAGAGCCTCTGGGCAGCGGGCACTGAGCGGCCAGGTCTTGCAGAGCTACTGGCACATGGATTGCTCAGGGCTACATATATATATATCAAGAGTTGGGCTGAAACCGGTTTGGCTCAGTGGTAGAGCGTCGGTCTGCGGACTGAAAGGTCCCAGGTTCGATTACGGTCAAGGGCATGTACCTTGGTTGCGGGCACATCCCCAGTAGGGGGCGTGCAAGAGGCAGCTGATCGATGATTCTCTCTCATCGATGTTTCTAACTCTCTATTCCTCTCTTCCTCTCTGTAAAAAATCAATAAAATATATACATAAAAAAAAGAGTTGGCTATCACAAAGTAGTTTTATTTACTTGCAGCAAGTAAAGGAGACAGAGATTCACATCTAAAGCTCTGCCTCCCCAAAGGGAGGCTTAGCCGGTGCTTATATACACCACTTGGTCCATTACATGTTTTCTATTTTGCTGTTGGCTATACTCATGGGGTTGGGCTCCTGTCATGTTTCTGTTTACAGTTGATTTGCAAAATACTGTGCTGCATTCTAACACTTAGTAAGAACGATATTTGATAAGAATGGCTCAGACCTTGAGACCCTTGTCCTATCTAAGAACTTGGCAGGGGCTAGGCAGTCTCCAGGAGCAGCTGGCAGCGGAGGCCTTGGGCAACAGCTTGTTTTTCACCCGGAGAGGCTGACCCCGTGCTGGGGGTACTGCCCATGCCGAGGCCTGAGGTCTGAGGTGGTCCATCCCCAGCCACCCCGGCTGCCCTGCCACGCCAGCACCCAGACTCCCATGCCAGGCCGGCGTGCCCATCCATGCCAGGCGTGCCCACCTCTGCCGGGGGTCCGGCTGCAGAGGGAGGGGCCCCGAGGGGAGGGAGCAGCAGCCTGTTCCTTAATTACTTGGCTCAGGTCACACCCAGGGGACTGCTCGGGCCCTGAACTGTCCTGGAAAGGGACAGCGGGCCTGCGGCCACCTGTCTTTTTAGGGAAGGGGGGAGGGGGGGTGTCTCTCCAGGGGCAGGGATGAGACGAGAAGCTGCACAATGCCCCACCCGTGGTTCAGCTCCCCCTTGTGGACATCCTCGGGGTGGGGGGACAGGAAGGCTAAGGCACTGGAGCGCCTGCTCCTGGCCTCCCTTCTGCAGCAGAATTGGCGCCTCTGCAGGGTGCCCTGGACCACACGCTTTGTGTGGACAGCAGCCAGCTGCTTCCAGAGCCAGGGATGAGGGGGCTACGGGGTGCAGATGGTGCTGCAGGGGTGGGTGCTCAGAGTGGGAAGAGTTCTCAGGGAGGGAGGTACCTCAGGATTCACAGGGGGTGCCTGGTAGATGAGAGGGGAGGCTCAGGGACGGTTAGGGGATTGGAGAGGGAAATGGGGGGTCCCAGAGAGGCTCAGGAGACTCTGGGACAGAGGGGAACACAGTTGTGAAGGAAGGAGGCCTGGCCATCCTGGCTGCTGGGTCCAGGGCCGGTAATTCCCCACCTTCTTTGCAAGCTTGCTCTCAGGCCGTGCCCAGGTCCCAGGGTGGAAGTGGAGGTTGAGTTGGGGCTTTCCCACAAACCTCCAGGGCTGCCCCAGCCGGTGTCTTCCCCTCCTGCGTTCCACCCACTCCCGGGAGCCCCTGAATTGCCACGTGGTGCTGGGGCCGGTGACCTGAGGCTGAGAGAGTGCCCGGCAGACATTCTCCATCAGGGGCGTCAGCAAGGATGGCTGGATCCTCAGGAGAACCCGATGGCCTGCTGGGGCTGCGGTGGGGAAAGGGGTGGCACGGGTGGACGGGCAGAGGCTGAGGGCTCAGGCAGAGAGCCTGCGTTTCACGTGGTCGATCACATCATGTAGCAAAGCGCACAGACATCCCACAACCACCTAGTTAGCCTCCGTTGGTGGCCACTTGAGTTGTTTCCAGATAGAATTACACTGAGCTTCTTTGTATCTGTGTCCTGCAAAAGTTTCTCCCAGGTAGACCAATACTTACCCTCTCCACCAGCAGAATTAAATAAAAACTGCCCCTTTCTCCATAGTGTTACCAACACTGGATATCATGATTTTTTATTTTCAGACATGCCCACATTTTAAAAAATATATTTTTATTGATTTCAGAGAGGAAGGGAGGGGAGAGAGAGAGAGTGAGATAAGAGAGAGAGAGAGAGAGAGAGAGAGAGAGAGAGAGAGAGAGAGAGAAACATTAATGATGAGAGAGGATCATTGATCAGCTGCCTCCTGCACACCCCCTACTGGGGATGAGCCTGCAACCCTGGAATGTGCCCTTAACTGAAATCAAACCCAGGACCTTCCAGTCTGAAGGCTGACACTCTATCCACTGAGCCAAACCAGCTAGGGCTGATTATTCTTTTATTATTATTATTATTATTATTATTATTATTATATTTTTATTTAATAATAAATAAAACTGGCTAGGGCTAGGGCTGATTATTCTTTCTCTATGGTGCAGGGACCAGAGGCCCAGAGAGGTAAAGACACCGGGCCAGGATGCCACAGCAGGTTACTGCCCAAGCTGGGACTTGAACCCAAACCACTTTACAGACCAGAATTTATTTCGCTGCCACTCTGGCTCCCAACGGGGCCCCATGAGGGTCCAGTCCCTCCTGACTTGGTTTCCCTCCCCAGCTGGAGGGTGAAGCCAACCTTACAGCAGTGTGGCGCTGGGACCACTGCCCGGGCAGAGCGCCGCGGTGGAAGCCGACACCAACTTCCGGGTGGCAGGGTGGGGGAGCCAACGGCATAGGGCAGTGGTTGGCAAACTCATTATTAAACCTAGCCAAATACCAACAGCGCAACGATTGAACTTTCTTTTGAGAGCCACATTTTTTAAACTTAAACTTCTTCTAACGCCACCACTTCAAAGGAAGGGAGAGGGATAGAGAGCTAGAAACATCGATGAGAGAGAAACATCTATCAGCTGCCTCCTGCACACTCCCCATTGAATATGTGCCTGCAGCTGAGACCGGTTTGGCTCAGTGGATAGAGCGTCGGCTTGGGGCTGAAAGGTCCCGGGTTCGATTCCGGTCAGGGGCATGTACCTTGGTTGTGGGCATATCCCCAGTGGGGGGTGTGCAAGAGGCAGCTGATTGATGACTCTGTCTCATCGATGTTTCTAACTCTCTATCTCTCTCCCTTCTTCTGTACAAAATCAATAAAATATATTTAAAAAAAAAAAAAAAAAAGAATATGTGCCTGCAACCAAGGTGCATGCCCTTGACCGGAATGGAACCTGGGACCCTAAAGTCCGCAGGTCGATGCTCTATCCACTGAGCCAAACCGCCGAGGGCCATATTTTTCTCCTTTAAGGAGAGGAGAGGAGAGAGAAGCCGGGACGGAGAGGCTGCAGGCTGGACCTCCTGCTCCCTCTCCTTCCCTCCGGTCCGGGTGATGCAACAGGCCTGGTGCCTGCAGCAGCGGTTGCCTGTTGTGCCACCCACGGTTGGAATGGACAGGGGCCAGGGCAACAGCTTCCAGCCCCCACTTCCCCTCCGCCTGCCACGGCCCCCCTGCCAGGGGGTCATTCCTATCGCCCTGCCCCCCCCCCCCCCCCGCTCTCCACAGCCCCCCTGGGAGCTTTCCCACACCCCATCCCCTGGGCCTCCAGGCAGCCCCGCCCTGCACCCCCCCTGCCTGGCCCCCCAGCCATGGTGAGCGTGCACCCGGAGCAGAGCGCTGGGAGAGGAGCACCCCGAGACCCTCCAGGGAGGCTCCCCGGGGTGGGTGAGTTACCCAGCGGGGTTTGTGTGTACGTTTCATTTTGTTGTTGTTAAAGCTTTATTGAGCAGAAACCGGTTTGGCTCAGTGGATAGAGTGACGGCCTGTGGACTGAAAGGTCCCAGGTTCGATTCCGGTCAGGGTCATGTGCCTTGGTTGCGGGCACATCCCCAGTGGGGGTGTGCAGGAGGCAGCTGGTCGATGATTCTCTCTCATTGATGTTTCTGGCTCTCTGTCCCTCTCTCTTCCTCTCTGTGAGAAATCAATAAAATATATATTTAAAAAATAAATAAATAAAAATAAAGCTTTATTGAAATATACTTTAATAAACCGTACGGCTCACCCAGTTAACAATTCAGTGATATTTGATGCATCCACAATATTGTGTAACTGTAACCACCTCCTCTACCCAGTCCCAGAACATTCCATGGCCCCGAAAAGAACTCCCCCTCCCCATCAGCGGTCACTCCCCGGCTCCCCCCCCCAGCCCTGGCAACCACCAGCCAGCCCACTTCCTGCCCCTGGATCTGCGTGTTCTGGACATTTCACATAAACGGAATCGCACAGCATCTGTCCTTTTGGGTCTGGCTTCTCTCACGAGCACGTGTTTGCAGGGTTCATCCACGTTGCAGCAACGGCCAGCGCCCTGTTCCTAACTCCTGGGTCGGGGGACCCCGCGGACCCCAGGAGACTCCCGTTTCGTGACCATCTGACCACTGAGTCCTGGGAGGCTGCCCACGTGTAAATAAACAGCCTGAGTGGGAGGGAGGGGGATGTGGCCACAGATGCTGGGGTCACCCTGGTTTATACCGTCTGAACGTCATGATTTATTCTGGCGGCTACTGTGAGCAGGAAGTGGAATCAAAATGTCCCCAAATAGCCCTGACTGGTTTGGCTCAATGGATAAAGCATCGGCCTGTGGTCTGAATGGTCCCGGGTTCGATTCCGGTCGGGGGCATGTGCCTTGGTTGCGGGCACATTCCCAATGGGGGGTGTGCAGGAGGCAGCTGATCGATGTTTCTAGCTCTCTGTCCCTCTCCCTTCCTCTCTGTAAAAAAATCAATAAAATATATATTTTAAAAATGTCCCCAAATAATTAACTAGGGCTTCTCCACTATTTACACTGGTGTGTGTGTGTGTGTGTGTGTGTGTGTGTGTGTATGCACACGTGCAGATCACCCCTGGAGAGCTGGCTGCCCTAGGCGTTGTGGGGGGTTGAGAATGGTCTCTGGCCCCACATCCTCCATACCCGGAGCATCCCCAGTCAGTCCATCCTGACAGTCACAGTCACTGCCCCAGGCTGTGTCCCCTGGGGATCAACCAGCCGGGAAGAACTCTGCCTTTGAGGGAACAGTGAGCCCTCTGGGTCCCAGGAGGGCACAGGGCTCCGTGGCCCCACGCTGTTTCCTGTCCCAGGAGCCGGCTCACAGCAGCCCCCTCAGGCCACAGGGGCCTGCGGGGAGGCGCGGAGAGCGGAGTGCGCCCTCTGAGCCCGTGCCCGCTGGCCCGCGTCCATGCGCCCGGCCTGGGGTGGGCAGGAGTTCCTCTTACTCACAGGGAGTTGGAACCCGGAGCCCAGTGCTCCCTGTCCCCCTGGAGTGTGGTTTGACCCCCAGCTCCCTGCGGCCCAAGTTGAAAGGAGGAAGGACACGCAGTCCAGGTGTGGGGCAACCCCAACGGCCGCCAGGTCTCGGGCTATAAGAGGGGCTGGGGAGGCAAGGGAGCCCCGACCGACCATGGCCCCGAGCCGCCGGCCCTCCCACCCTGCCCTGGCCCTTGTCTTGCTGGCCACGCTGCTGGGCGGTGAGTGGGGCCACACGTCCGTTCGCCCGTCTGCCCAGGGGAACATCCACCCTCACCAGCCGGCCCAGCACCCTCTCCGCACAGAGGGAGGCTGAGCAGGAGCAGGGCAGGACCCCTGTGCTGCGGGGATGAATGCCTCGAGGGCGGGGCTCTGGGGCACTGGACTCCGTGTCTGGGAGGGGGCGGGAGGGGCGCGGCAGGGGCAGTGACCCCGCTGATGCTCCTCGCTCGCTCGCTCGCAGGTGCAGCATGGGCTTCAGAGATTGTGGGCGGGCGGGCAGCTAAGCCCCACTCGCGGCCCTACATAGCGTCCCTGCAGATGTTGACTTCCCACTTCTGTGGGGGCACCTTGATCCACCCCAGCTTCGTGCTGACCGCTGCTCACTGCCTGCAGAACATGTGAGTGCCCGTGGCCCTGCCGGGTCTGAGGGGGAGGGGGCCCTGCCGGGTCTGAGGGGGAGGGGGCCCTCCCGGGTCTGAGGGGGAGGGGGCCCTGGGTCTGAGGGGGGAGGGGGCCCTGCCGGGTCTGAGGGGGAGGGGGCCCTCCCGGGTCTGAGGGGGAGGGGGCCCTGGGTCTGAGGGGGGAGGGGGCCCTGCCGGGTCTGAGGGGGAGGGGGCCCTCCCGGGTCTGGGGGGGGAGGGGGCCCTGGGTCTGAGGGGGAGGTGCCCTCCTTCGGTCTGAGGGGGAGGGGGCCCTGGGTCTGAGGGGGAGGTGCCCTCCTTCGGTCTGAGGGGGAGGGGGCCCTGGGTCTGAGGGGGAGGTGCCCTCCTTCGGTCTGAGGGGGAGGGGGCCCTGGGTCTGAGGGGGAGGTGCCCTCCTTCGGTCTGAGGGGGAGGGGGCCCTGGGTCTGAGGGGGAGGTGCCCTCCTTCGGTCTGAGGGGGAGGGGGCCCTGGGTCTGAGGGGGAGGTGCCCTCCTTCGGTCTGAGGGGGAGGGGGCCCTGGGTCTGAGGGGGAGGTGCCCTCCTTCGGTCTGAGGGGGAGGGGGCCCTGGGTCTGAGGGGGAGGTGCCCTCCTTCGGTCTGGGGGGAGGGGGCCCTGGGTCTGAGGGGGAGGTGCCCTCCTTTGGTCTGGGGGGAGGGGGCCCTGGGTCTGAGGGGGAGGTGCCCTCCTTCGGTCTGAGGGGGAGGGGGCCCTGGGTCTGAGGGGGAGGTGCCCTCCTTCGGTCTGGGGGGAGGGGGCCCTGGGTCTGAGGGGGAGGTGCCCTCCTTCGGTCTGGGGGGAGGGGGCCCTGGGTCTGAGGGGGAGGGGGCCCTGGGTCTGAGGGGGAGGTGCCCTCCTTCGGTCTGAGGGGGAGGTGCCCTCCTTCGGTCTGAGGGGGGAGGTGGCCCTCCCGGGTCCGAGGGGGGAGGGGGCCCTGGGTCTGAGGGGGGAGGGGCGCTCCCTCTGAGGGAGGCTGTAACTGAGGGAGCTGCCTCTGGTGCTCAGCGTGCCCATGGGGTGAGGAATGGGTGGGTGGGGGCGGCAAACATTAAGCACCCTGACCCCGCAGCCCCGAGGCCCTGGTGAGGGTGGTGCTCGGGGCCCACAACCTGGAGAACGAGGAGCCCAGCCAGCAGCGTCTCTCCGTCGTCCGCGTGTTTTCCAACAACTACGACCCCGAGGGATTCCACAACGACATCCTCCTCCTGCAGGTGGGCGGGCGGCACCCCTCGTCACCTTCAGCAAACACGTACTGAGCCCCGACTGTACGCCAGCCCCGGCCGGTGCCGGGACTCAGCCTGGGACGCAGCGGGCCTGCTGAGCAGAGGGCCGTTCACACCCTCTTCACGGGCAGCAGTTCGAAGCCCCATCTGCCTTTGACCTGGCCGCGCCCCGTGCCAGCACCCACCCACCCAACACCTCAGCCCCAACCTCAGCGCCAGCCTGCCCTCCCTGCGAGAGCTGCCCTCGCCTACACCCGTGGTCGGCAAACTGAGGCTCGCGAGCCACATGCGGCTCTTTGGCCCCCTGAGTGTGGCTCTTCCACAAAATACCACGGCCTGGGAGAGTCTGTTTTGAAGAAGTGGCGTTAGAAGTTTAAGTTTAAAAAATATGGCTCTCAAAGGAAATTTCAATCGTTGTGCTGTTGGTATTTGGCTCTGTTGACTGATGAGTTTGCCGAGCACGGCCCTCGTGGAAAGACGGCCACCCTCCCCTGATTTACGGTTCACCCTCTCGCCGTTCCCCTGCCTCCCCGCCTCCCTGAAAGGCCAGCTCCGAGGGAGGCTGGGGGAAGAGGTGGCCTCACTGAGTGCTGTGAGAGGAGGAAGGCCACAGGGACAAACACTACCTAAGAGAGGCCCATGGAGTCAGAGAAGGGAAAGCAGCCCGGGGCTGGGGTGGGGGTTGGAGGATCAATCCCAACAGGCTCCCTGGAGGAGGTGACCCCTGAGGGAGAACCTGAGAGTGAGTGGGAGGGAAGGAGGCACTTTGGGGCGGTCAGGGCGGACGTGTGTGTGTGTGCGTGTGCATGTGTGTGCCTGCGTGCGTGCGTGCGCGTGCGTATATGTGTGTGTTTGTACGTGTGTGCGTGCGTGTGCGTGTGTGTGAGTGTGTGTATGTGTGTGTGCGTGTGTGTGAGTGTGTGCGTGCGTGTGTGTGCGTGTGTGTGCGTGCGTGCATGCGTGTGTGTGCGCACATGTGCGAGTGCATGTGTGCGTGTGTGTGAGTGTGTGTGTGTGTGTGAGTGAAAAGGGCCGCTCTGGGGCCTGGAGACAGGCTCTCACTGCCCCCGACCCTCCCTCTGCCCCAGCTGGACCGCCCCGCCAACCTCACCGCCCAGGTCGCAGTGGCCCAGCTCCCGGAGCAGGGCCAGCAGCTGCCCCACGGCACCCCGTGCCTGGCCATGGGCTGGGGCCGCCTGGGCACCACGGACCCGCTGCCCCCCATCCTCCAGGAGCTGAACGTCACCGTGGTCACCTTCCTGTGCCGGCAGGAGAACCTGTGCACCTTCGTGCCCCGGCGCAAAGCCGGCATCTGCTTCGTACGTACCTGCCAGCGCCTGGCCCCGGGCCGCTGCGGACGGCAGCGAGGGCTCCGGGCACTGCCCGCGGGAGGCACGTGGGGGGGGGCAGCGCTCAGATCCACCTCCTCCCCACTGAGCAGCCGGTCTCCTGCCGGGAAGAGGGGAGCACCCCTGAGAGGGCGCAGCCAGTGATGGGCACAGCCTCGGCGCCCACGGGCACCCAGGGGTGCTCCTGTCATACCCGGAGGCCTCGCCGGGCGCCTCTCGGACCAGCCCGGCTCGCTCCGGGCCCAGGTCTACAGCAGGGCAGGGAGTGCCCGCCGCCCTCCTGAGCGGCCTCCTCTCTCATGTGACCACTCAGTGGTGACCAGATCGTCCCGCTTCTGGCGGGACAGTCCTGATTTTTAACAATTTTTCCTGCATCCCGAGGCGTTTTAAAAAAAGTCCCGATTTTTGGAAAGATAGGAAAGATCGGAAAGATTCTTTCCCGTGTCCCGAGGTGTTTTCAAAAAGCCGTGGGACGTGGGAGAAAATTGTTGAAAATCAGGACTGTTCCGCTGGAAGCGGGACGGTCTGGTCACCATTGAGTGGTCACCAGCACGGAGAAACATGTGACCCCTAAGTGGCCTCAGGCTGCCACCAGCTACCGTAGCCACACCCTGGCGACTGACCAGCGTCCCCTCCTTCCCAGGGCGACTCTGGCGGCCCCTTGATCTGCGACGGCGTCCTCCAGGGCGTGGACTCCTTCCTGATCCGCGAGTGTGCCAACCGCCAGTACCCCGACTTCTTCGCGCGCGTCTCCCTCTATGTGGACTGGATCCAGTCTGTGCTGAGAGGTGGGGGCGGTGAGGGCAGCCGCTAAGCCCCTTCTTCCAGCCCCTCCCCGCCCCCCACACACACAGGCTGAGGCCAGAGAACAAGCCCTCATGGGGGGAAGGGAGCCGGCGCCCAGCCTCACGCTGACGTCAATAAAACACTGAAACCCTCCTTCGGCTCCTGTCTGTCCTTCCCAAGGGCCCCCCGCACCCAAGCCTCCAGACCCCAGACTTCGGAGGGGGTTTTGGAACAGAAGCCTCGAAGCCAGTGTAGGGCCCAGGTCCCAGGAGTCCCACTGCCCCAGAGCCCAGAGTCGTGGGTTCGAATCCGGCTCCACCCGCGTGGCCCCGGGCAGGCCGATGCCCGTGTCTGTGTCTCCGGTTCCTTGTCTGGAAAAGGGAGCCAAGAGCTCCCCCCCCCCCTCACCCTCAGGAAGGGGGCGCCGTGTCCGCTGTGTCTCCAGCCCGGGGGCTGCTGGAGGACCGGCCAGGCTGTCACAGCATGAGAGCCGGCCAGCTGCCGTGGCTCAGTGATTGAGCATCAACCTATGAACCATGAGGACCTGGTTCAATTCCTGGCCAGGACACAAGCCCAGGTGGCAGGCTCCATCCCCAATGCAGGAGGCAGCAGTGAATGATTCTCTCTCATCACTGATGTTTCTGTCTCTCTCCCTCTCCCTTCCTCTCTGAAGTCAATAAAAATGTGTTTAAAAAATATGCCGGGACCGGTTTGGCTCAATGGATAGAGTGTCTGCTTGGGGACTGAAGGGTCCCGGGTTCGATTCCGGTCAAGGGCATGTACCTTGGTTGCGGGCACATCCCCAGTAGGGGGTGTGCAAGAGGCAGCTGATCGATGACTCTCTCTCATCGATGTTTCTAACTATCTCTCTCCCTTCCTCTCTGTACAAAATCAATAAAATATATTCAATAATAATAATAATAATAATAATAATAATAATGTCGTGGAGTGCCAGGCCTGCAGGCTCCTGACTCAGCCAGGGGCCGGCAGGATGGCTATCAGGGAGGCCTCCTGGAAGAGGCAGCTGTGCCTGAGCAGGAGCAGGGAGGGAGGCTGATCAGGGCAGAGGAACAGGAAGAGCTTCCTGTGGCTGGAATGGAGCCGGCCAAGGGGCTGGGGGAGGAGGGTTCAGGCAGGTGGTGGGGCTGGAGCACGCAGGGCCACAGACATGAATGGGGGCGGGTAGGGGGCTAGAGAAGAGCCCTGGGGCAGGAGGAGGGAGAGCTCATTGTAGGCCAGTAGCCACGGGAATGAGGCTCAGAGGGAGGGCCAACCTGCTCACCAGACAGACGGACAGACGGGACTGGACTGGAAGAGAGCTCTTCCGTATCGATTCCTTCTACCACCACCTGGCGTCAGCATACAGATCCAAGCAAGAGTGAGAATGCCGGGCCTGCCCCCTTTTGCCACTCTGCACACCTTACCCCAGGGTCAGGGCTAGGGCTGGGCTATAGCAGCGGCTCCAGCAGCCAACATGTGTAAGACGGGGGACACAGCTGCATCCTGGGGAATGCACCCTGGTGAGCGGCAGGGGGATGCTGGGATTCCCTGCACTTCCCAGGGCTCAAGGCAAGGAAGTGGTTTCTATAAAAACCCACATCGCCCTAGCCCCGCGGTCGGCAAACTGCGGCTCGAGAGCCACATGCGTGTGGCTCTTTGGCCTCTTGAGTGTCAGCCTACAGACTAAAGGGTCCCAGGTTTGATTACGGCCAAGGGCACATGCCCGGGTTGTGGGCTCCATCCACTTGGGGGGGGGGGGGCTTGCAGGAGGCAGCCAATCGATGTTTCTAGCTCTTTCTCTTCCTCTCTGAAATCAATAGAAATGTATTAAAACACACACACACACACACACACACACACACACACACACACCACAGCATTGGGGGTAAAAGAGGTTTGCTAGAGGGAATGTCGGGAACAGGAAGATCCACAAACGCCTCTTGCTGGATTTTTGTGGGCTTGTGTGTGAACGATGGTTCCAGGGCGCTCTCACAGCCAAGGCCAAACCCAGGGCTAGGAGCTGAGGACCAGGGGGCTGGGGGCCCTAGAGTGGATTCAGGAAATGACGAGCCCATGAGAGTAACGAGCAGGATGATCCGCACATGCAAACTGGGAGGCCTCGGGGAGCAAGGGCTCCCCCAGCAGCCCCAGGGGCGTGTGCGTCTGTGCTGCGAGGGGCCCCAGACCCCAGTGCCAGTCCCTACGCTCAGAGGTCCCCAGTCCGCAGCGGCGGGGAGCGGTGCTCGAACCATGTTTTCTCCCTGCCGGTGACCCGGGTCTCCACCGTGCACCTGTCTCCTTTGGAAGCCGCGTTCCTCGTTGCACAGGAGTGGCCCCTGTGACCACGACTCCGATTGCAAACGAGAAGCCTCGCCGCCTGCCTCCCAGCCTTTGCCCGCCTCACCCTCCCGGAGGTGGTTAATGGTTAAAAGGTCCTCACTTTCTTATCTGAGAACCTGCCACGTGCTCATTCACTCCAGCCTCGGGGATAATCCTATACAATGGAATCTATTATTATAACTTCCCTTTTACAGACAAGGAAACGGGGGCACAGGCGAGTGAAGTCCGTGTCCTGAAGTTACTATGTGGAAGGCAAGTGGCCGAGCCAGGAGAGGAACCCAGAGTCCTGAGGCTTGACCAACTATGAGATGTGTGTACAGAGTATACAGGTGATGCTCAATACATGCAGCTTTGATTACACGGGGTCTCCCTGTCCGAGCCACAGCACCCCTCCCCTCCCCAAAGACATGGCTCCCTACACTCTCCCTCGTCCCCGGACTGGAAACGGGGCTGTGTATACAGTAGGTGCACACTGAATGCTCTGTGGTCTATTTAGCACAATGGGGTGGGGACCCTGCCAAGCAGGGAGGAGGGCAGGGGACAGGCATCTGACGGAGGGAGGGATGAGGGGAGCACCGAGCGCCCGCCGTGTGCCAGGCCCTGGGAAAGCAGGGCCATCTCCTCAGTGGTGAGCTATGGGGTCCGTTTGCCTGCGGCCACAGAGGGCGCGGGAGGCCCAGAGACAGACTCCGGGCGTCATCCACGTCCCCACCCGCCGGCTCCTGCGATGGATCCGTTGGTTCCCTTCCGTGAACCCAGCTCCTGGTCAGGAGAACGTTGCTTCTTGCGACAGCCCTGGCCCCGGCCGTTGCAGCTGGAGCATTCTGGGGGAGTGGGAAGAGGAACAGGGCTGGGGGGGGGGGCCGCGATGGGGGCTGGGCCCTGGGGGCCCCTTCGCCACTGTTTGTCCCGAGTCCTTCACACCCCAGACAGGAGCTCTCAAGCCTCAGTGGACATCCATGGCCCAGCCCCCTCCCCAGGCCGGAGGGGGCTCTGTGAACCCTCGGGAGGTGGGGGTCCGGGGGCAGAGGGGGCTCTTCCCCAGAACCTCCGCTGGGGGCCAGGGGCTAACAGCGCCCCCCGTGGGAATGGGAATGGGAATGAGTTCCCCATTGTGAGCAGCAGCCACGGGGAGGCCGGAAGGCCAGGCCGGGAGAGGGAGACCCAAGACGCAGGGAGGTGAGCAACAAGTCACCATCCGGCCGCGGACTGTGGGGCCTGAGTCAAACCCCAGCCTCTCCCATGTCGCTGGGAAGGCTCACAGGGGAGGCCTCAGGGTGCACCAGCTTCCTCATCTCACATGGAACCTCGCAGCCCCCATCCCCTGTGGAAGGTCAGGGCCGCACTGGGGGCACCCGCTATTACAGCGCTCTGAGCAGACAGACAGAGGCATGCGAGCAGACGACACTCTTTGGCCCAGGGCTGCCAGATTTAGCAAAGATACAGGACGCCCAGTTACGTGCGAATGTCAGATAAATGACGGCCAGCTTTCTAGATAAGGGAGACACCGTCCCTCCCCCACTGCGGCAGAGCTGTGATTCCTCTCGGCCACATGTGGAACATGGTTACACGAAACAAACTGCTTTAAAAAACCACTCACGGCCGAAACCGGTTTGGCTCAGTGGATAGAGCGTCGGCTTGGGGACTGAAGGGTCCCGGGTTCAATTCCGGTCAAGGGCATGTACCTTGGTTGCAGGCACATCCCCAGTGGGAGGTGTACAAGAGGCAGCTGATCGATGACTCTCTCTCATCGGTGTTTCTAACTTTCTATCTCTCTCCCTTCCTCTCTGTACAAAATCAATAAAAATATATTTAAAAAACCACTCACGGACAGACATCGGTACGGTGGTCACCAGAGGCAGGGGCTTGGGGGAAGGAAAGGGTAAAGGGGGTCAGATATAAGGTGACAGAGACTTGACTTTGGGTGGTGGGCACAGACTGCATGTATCAGAACTGCATGCTTGAAACATATCATTTATTAAGCAATGTCACCCCAATACACTTAGTTAAAAAGAAAAAAAATTTTTTTTTTAAGTCTGACTTTCAAATGTGTGTCCTGAGTTTTGTCCGGAGCCAACCCAGGCCCCTGGCACCCATCACCCCCATTCTTCCCGTCACCACCCTCACCCATTCCCGGGGGGGGAGAGAGGAAGTGGGGACACCTGGCCCTGCGTGGGGCAATGCAACGGCCCCGGGCTCGGGCTATAAGAGGGCCAGGTGGGTGCAGGGGGCAGAGACACCGGGGCCCCCGCTCAATCATGGCCCACAGCCGCAGCCCCTCCGGCCCCGCCCTGGCCTCCTTCCTGCTGACCGTGCTGCTGGGCGGTGAGTGGAGCCCCGTGTCCGTCCATCCCTCCGTCCCTGGGCATCCATTCCTGCTTCTCCACGTTCGCCCTCACGGGAAGGGGGCTGGATGGGGAGACCCATTTCCAGAGGAGGAGACGGAGGCTCAGCGTGGTGAGGGGCCCGTGAGCCCGGCGGGGCGGGTCAGTGGGCGCGCCCTGGGCACTCCAAAGCCAGAGGAAGCTCAGACCTCGCTGTGCCCGGGCAGGGGGTGGCGGCAGGCCCCTGTCCTCTCTGCACCTCCGTCTCATCTGGTGGCAAGCACGTGGAGAGTCCCAACCCGGAGGTTCTTGTGGGAGTGAGTTCAAGGCCAGCTGGCCCGTGGGGTGGGCTCCTCCGTGGCACTCACTGCCCCATCCTGGCCGTCTGTGCCCAGGCCCCGTGCTGGCCTCCGAGATCGTGGGCGGCCGGCAGGCCCGGCCCCACGCGTGGCCCTTCATGGTGTCCCTGCAGCAGCGCGGAGGCCACTTCTGTGGGGGGACCCTGGTGGCCCCCAACTTCGTCATGTCGGCTGCGCACTGTGTGAACGGCAGGTGAGTGACTCCTGAGCCTGCCTCCCCTCTTCCCTCCATCCCCACGTCTGTCCAAGCGGGGAGTGGGGGTGGAGGGGGGTGAGACCAGGGTCTGGGCTCCTCCCGGGCGCCCCATCGATGCACCTGCTTCGCCAGGCCTGCGAGGGGGCATTCGGCCCAGGAGCCCGAGGACCAGCCCTGGGTGGGGAGGCATCCGTGGGCATGGGCCTGGGCTCTGGGGTCTCTAAGAGCCACCTCGAATCCCCTCCCGCACCCGCTCTGCCGCAGAAACTTCCGGGCAGTGCAGGTGGTGCTGGGGGCACACAACCTGGGGCGGCGAGAGCGCACGCGGCAGCTGCTCGGCGTCCAGCGCATCTTTGAGAACGGGTTCGATTCCCAGAGTCTGGCGAACGACATCGTGCTCCTGCAGGTGGGGGGTGGCCGGCCGGGCGGGCGGGCGGGCGGGGGGCCCAGGTGGGGCAGGGAGGCCCGGGCAGGCATAAAGTCCTGGGCTGAGGAGTGGGGCGGGCAGAGAAGGGCTACAGACTGGGGGGCACACCTGGCTCTCACTGGGGAGGTCACCTCTGCGCCTCGGTCTCCACCCGCGTCGCCTGGGAAATAAGCCCCACCTGAGGGTTGTTGAGCGCGTGAACAGGAGGACGCAGAGTGCTCTGAGCAGCTGTCCGCCAGCAGAGGGTTGTGATTATTCGTGCCCTGCGGCCGAGGGCGGGGACAGTCCCTGAACCCCCCACATTCCGGCCGGTGGGAGGAGCGTCCCTCCCCCGCGGCTGGCAGAGCTGCTGGTTGTCACGGGTGTTGCCCATAGTTTGGTGCCTGCTGTTTCCTGCGCTCAAGACATGTCCGAGTTCTCCCCGAGCCACTGTGGTTGCTTCCACTTCACAAACGGGGACACTGACCCTCGGGGTGGGGAGCATCCCGCAGGGTGGCCCTCCTGCTCCATAAAACCCCAGGTCCATCGTGGGGCCTCCGAGGGGAAACAGACCCGGGAGGGGCTGCGTCGCCCCCCCCCCCCCCCCCCCCCGCCCCATGCGACTCTTCGATGCCCTGTCCTGCCCCCTGCAGCTCAACGGCTCAGCCACCATCAACGCCAACGTGCAGGTGGCCAGGCTGCCCGAGCAGGGCCAACGTGTGGGCAACGGGGTCCGCTGCCTGGCCATGGGATGGGGCCGGCTGGGCACAAACCAGCCAGCGGCCCGCGTCCTGCAGCAGCTCAACGTGACCGTGGTGACCGCCCTCTGCCCCTCCACCAACGTGTGCACGCTGGTGCCCCGCCGGCGCGCAGGGATCTGCTTCGTGAGTACCGCACCCCTCCACCCGCACCCCCTCTCCGCGCCCACCCCCGCCTGTGGGGGCCACGGCCACCAGGACTGCGAGCCAGAACCCGGGAGGACTTCCCAGCCCCGAAGGGAGGCCTCGCCGCGAGCCCCGAAGGGAGGCCTCGCCTGCTCACCGCCCCCGGCCCCGCACAGGGGGACTCCGGCGGGCCCCTGGTCTGCAACGAGCTGATCCACGGGATCGACTCCTTCATCCGCGGAGGCTGCGGCAACGGCTACTACCCGGACGCCTTCGCCCCCGTGGCGCAGTTCGCAGACTGGATCAACTCCGTCATCCGCCAACACGACGGCCGCCCTCGTCTCCACCCCGGGGACCCTGCGAGCAGGAGCCACTAGGAAGGGCTGCCCAGGCCCCCCGCCTCCCCTGCCCCGGGGCAGGCCCATCCAGGCTGCAGGATGCAGCATCTGACAGAATAAAAGCCTTCTCTTTTGTACAATGTGTCTGGGTGTGTGTTGGTTGTGCCGTTGGAGATGGGAAGTAGTTAGGAGTAGGTTTGGCTCAGTGGATAGAGCTTTGGCCTGTGGACCGAAAGGTCCCAGGTTCGATTCCGGTCGCGGGCACATCCTCCGTAGGGGGTTTGCAGGAGGCAGCTGATCGATGTTCCTCTCTCATCCATGTTTTTAACTCTCTATCCCTCTCCCTTCATCTCTGTAAAAAATCAATAAAAACATATTGTTAAAAAATAAAAAAGTAGTTAGGAGAGTGTTTGGGGCATCGCACGAGAATGCTGCCACCAGGGGGCAGCAAAACCAGGGCTTTGGGGTAAGAAGTTCCTTCCCCTCCTCCTGGCACACAGAGATGCCCCCGGCCGTTCCTGGTTTCCCTCCCGGAAAGCTCACGCACACCCGATGAAGCTCGCCTTGAAGTGGTTAT
The DNA here is from genome assembly GCF_964339955.1 of Pipistrellus hanaki. NCBI lineage: Eukaryota > Metazoa > Chordata > Mammalia > Chiroptera > Vespertilionidae > Pipistrellus > Pipistrellus hanaki. Next base: position 70,170,772 of record NC_140507.1, read on the forward strand.
GACACCGGCGCCGGGGCCGGGGTCTGCTGAGCGCTGGCGGGTGCGGAAATCATTCTCCGTCTGAGCCGTGCTGGCTCACCTCCAGCCCCTGAGGTGCGGCCGCAACCGGTTTGGCTCAGCGGTAGAGCGTCGGCCTGCGGCCTGAAGGGTCTCAGGTTCGATTCCGGTCGGGGGCATGTATGTTGGTTGCGGGCACATCCCCAGTGGGGGGGGGGGGGGGCGCGTGCAGGAGGCAGCTGGTCGGTATTTCTCTCTCATTGACGTTTCTGGCTCTCTTTCTCCCTTCCTCTCTGTAACAATAAAAATAAAAAAATAAAAAAATAAAAAAAAGTGGAGGCGTGGAGCGGGGGAGCCCTTCTCAGGAGCCTGAGTTCGAGTCCCAGCTCTGCCTTTGGGCAACTTGGTGGCTGCCTCTGAACCTCTGGAGCTGTCTGGGAAGGGAGCAGCCAGTGGTTGGGGTTTCACTGGGTGACAGAGACAAGTCCTCCCTAACCCCAGCCCTTTGCTCTGACGAGCCGGGAGGAGCCGAGCAGAAGATTCCCAAGGCATCCCCCAGCCTCGGGGAAGTTGCTGCCCTGGGGGGAGGGGGGAGGGGAGAGGGGACGAGGAGGGGACATGACTGACTTGTAACGCTCTTCTGTCTTCCTGGGCCCAGGAAGGAGCCCTCTGGGGCACGTGATCCAGGCTCAGCCAATCAGAGGCAGCCTGCAGACACTGGTGCGCACAATGGGGAATTGGAGCAGGAGCCCGCTGAGTCTGGGGTTCCTGCGGCCACAACAGGGGATCCTGGTGAGGAGAGAAGCCATCGAGGAAGAAGGGGGAGACTAACGGCAAAGACCTGACATTGTTCGAGGTGCCTGGATCAAGCCACACCTGAAGGCAGCCCTGAGCTTTCCGTTAAAATGTCCTTGTTGAAGGCACAGTCTTTCCAGCTGCCCCTACACACCACCTTTCCAACACTCTGCTTGTTGGGTGCCAGGACCCAGAGGCACAGCAATGGGGACAAGGTGTAGGGTGACCTTATTCCCTCCCCCACCCAATTTCCTCTCCAAGTTGGAGAAAGAAGACAAAGAAGGGAGGTGCAGGGGGGAAAAGGGGGAGGGGGGAGGGGAAACGAGGAAGTGAGTTGTTTACAAGCTGTGGCGAGGTACACAGAGGCGGGAGGCAGCCCTCACGGTGCAAAGTCCAGCAGAAGGAGAGGGGGGCAAACTGGCAGGCACCCCCATTGGACAGACAGGGCTGCCCCTCCCCCCCCTGGAGCCGCCCCTCCTCCCACTCTCATGAGAGCGTCCCAGGCCCCGCGGGGTCAGTGTCGAGCCACAGCAGCGCCATGGCAGGCCTCCCCGTGCGCCTGGTGGCTCTGGTCCTTCTGGGAGCGGCCCTGTGTGGTGAGCGTGGACCTGGGACTGGGCTGGCAGCAGGGGGGCACCAGCCTGCTGGGTCGTCAGCCATGGGGCCCCTCCATCCAACGGGACTGCCCCCCGAGCCCTCCTAGATAGGCAGAAAGGGGGCAGCGCCCAGGGGAATAGAAGGCTCTGAACGCTGGGCATTCTCAGAACTTGGATCTGACACGCAAGCTTTCCCCACAGTGAGAACACCCAGCTCTGCCACGGAAACTGGCGGCCCGCGTGGCCAGGGGCTGCCCGGAGTGTTGGCTCCGTCTAGCCCGCTTTTCTTATGTTTAAATCAAAGCTGTTAGGCTCCGTATATAGAATGGAGTCAGCCCCAGACCCTGCTGTTCGACCCCCTGCCCCCTCCTGCCCCGCCATCTGAATGTATGACCCTGGGGTGGGGGCTCCGATGGTGAGATTCCAGGCCTGAGGGGGGCTGGGGTGGCCTGCGGGGGCCTCTGAGGGCTGGGCTGCAGCCCCCCGTGGGGTCCTCACACCCACCTGCCTGCCCCCAGCGGCACAGCCCCGGGGCCGGATCCTGGGCGGCCAGGAGGCCCAGTCCCGCCAGTGGCCCTACATGGCGTCGGTGCAGGTGAACGGCACGCACGTGTGCGGCGGCTTCCTGGTGGCCGAGCAGTGGGTGCTGAGCGCCGCGCACTGCCTGGAGGACGTGTGAGTGGAGCTGGCGATGGGGGGGGGGGGGGGGGCGGGGGCCAGGGTAGAGGTCGGGGATGTGGATCTGACTTGCACCCGCCCCAGCCCCAGGCCCAATGAGACGGTGAAGGTGCTCCTGGGCGCGCTCTCCCTGTCGGAACCTGAGCCATCCAAGCGCCTGTTCGATGTGCTCCGAGCAGTGCCCCACCCCGGCAGCGGGCCGGACACCATCGACCACGACCTCCTTCTGCTGCAGGTCTGGCTGCACTCCCTCCTGCTGCATGCCCTCCCTCCCCCCGTGACCCTCAACCCTGCTCCCCACCTCCCCCTACCGGCCCCACGGAGTCCAGCCACAGCCCCTGCTGCTGCATGGCCCCCCCACAACCTCCAACCCTGCTCCCCACCTCCCCCTACCGGCCCCACGGAGTCCAGCCACAGCCCCTGCTGCTGCTTGCTCTCCCTGAGCCCTGACCCCCGCCTCGCCCCGCCCCCAGCTGTCTGAGAACGCCACCCTGGGCCCCGAGGTGAAGCTGCTGCCCTGGCAGCGCGAGGACCGCGATGTGGCCGCCGACACGCTCTGCGACGTGGCCGGCTGGGGCGTAGTGAGCCACACGGGCCGCCGGCCCGACCGCCTGCAACACTTGCTGCTGCGCGTGATGGACCGCGCCACCTGCAACCTGCGCAGGTTCCACGACGGCACCGTCACGAAGCGCATGATGTGCGCCGAGAGCCACCGCCGCCGCGACACCTGCAAGGTGCGGGGCCTGGAAGGCGGGCACTGGGCTGTGGGGTGTGCAGGGCAGGGACCTGGTGGGTGGGGCCTGCGGCGGCGGGTGGGGCCTGAGGGATTGGCACGCGGGGGCGGGGAACCAGGTTGGGGCTGGAGGGAGGAGCGGGAATGGCAGCGGTTGAGCTCCGGTGTGGAGGGTGAGGGCGTGGGGGCTCTTGAGGGGTCAGGGGGGATAAATGCCCCCCTTACTGCCCTTTCTCACATAGGGTGACTCTGGGGGCCCTCTGGTGTGCAACGGCGTGGCCGAGGGCGTGGTCACCTCAGGATCCCGCGTGTGTGGTGACCCCAAGAAGCCAGGCATCTACACTCGCGTGGGGAGCTACACGGCCTGGATCGACAGCGTCATGGACGGAGGCGTGGCCTCCCCGGGAGACCCTGAGGGGCGGGGCCCCGAGGAGCAATAAAGTCATTCCCTCCCGCATCCCATCAGGCTGCATGTTTTTCTTTCTATGTTGTTTATTCATTTAATCAGAAGTGAAACCATATGGCAGTTGTCTTTCTCTCTCTGGCTTAGCATGATACCCATGCTGTTGCAAATAACAAGATTTCATTCTTTTTCGTGGCTGAGTAATATTCCATTGTATATGCACCATATTTTCTTTGTACATTTGCCTATCGATGGGCACTTGGGTTGTTTCATATTTTGGCCATCGTAAATAATGCTGCAACTGTCTTCAGCTAAATTTTATAGTCCCTTGCTGAAACTGGTTTGGCTCAATGGATAGAGCGTCAGCCTGCAGACTGAAAGGTCCCAGGTTCGATTCCAGTCAAGGGCATGTACCTTGGTTGCGGGCACATCCCCAGTAGGGGGTGTGCAAGAGGCAGCTGATCGATATTTCTCTCTCATCAATGTTTCTAACTCTCTATCCCTCTCTTCCTCTCTGTAAAAAATCAATAAAATATATTTATTTAAAATTTTATAATCCGAAAAAACAGTGCGTGAGGATTCCCTTTTCTTCATACCCTCACCAACTCTTGCTATTTGTTGATTTATTATTATTTTTTAAATCCTATGTTACAACCACTTTTTTTAAAAAAAATCAATCTTTATTGTTCATATTATTACAAAGGTTCCTCATTTCTTCCCCCCTCCACCAGGTTCCCACCCCACCCTCCGCCCCCTCCCCACCCCCCATTGTCCTCATCCATAGGTGCACAGTTTATGTTCAGTCTCTTCCCGCATCCACCACTCCTCCTTTCCCGGAGAACTGTCAGTCCACTCCCCTCCTGTACCACCGACTCTACTACAATCAACAGCTAATATTGTTCATCAGGTTTTTCAATCTCCTTTTGTTGTTGTTGTTTTTAATTAATAAACTTTTACACTTCTAAGAATAAATTTTAAAATCTAATCATTTTAAACCTTGTTTTTTTCTGCCCTGGGAATTGAAAAGCAAACTTGTTTATATGTAAACTTGCCCTTAGGCTATCAAAAGGTGTAGTCATTCAAGTGTAAATGAACACACTGTTTAAAGATAGCTGCTGACAACCACTTTCTTAAATTGGTTTTAGAGAGGTGGGAAGGGGAAGAGAGAAACATCAATGTGAGAGAAAAACAGGGACTGATTGCCTCCCACATGCGCCCCTGGGAATCAAACCTGTGACTTCCTGGTGCCTGGGACAACTCTCCTGAGCCACACTGACAGGCATGAGGTAGTATCTCATTGTGTTATTTGTGGTGTTTTTTTAATTTTTCACCCAAGGAGTGAGGATATTTTTCCACTGATTCTTTTATTTTTTATTTTAAAAATATTTTTATTGCCGAAACTGGTTTGGCTCAGTGGATAGAGCGTCGACCTGCTGACTGAAAGGTCCCGGGTTCGATTCTGGTCAAAGGCATGTACCTTGGCTTCGGGCATGTCCCCAGTGGTGGTGGTGGGGGGTGCAAGAGGCAGCTGATCTATGTTTCTAACTCTCTATCCCTCTCTCTTCCTCTCTGTAAAAAATCAATAAAATATATTTTAAAAATATTTTTATTGCCGAGGCCGGTTTGGCTCAGTGGATAGAGTGTCGGCCTGAGGACTGAAGGGTCCCAGGTTCGATTCGTCAGGGCATGTATCTTGGTTGCGGGCACATCCCCAGTAGGGGGTGTGCAAGAGGTAGCTGATCCATGATTCTCTCTCATCGATGTTTCTGACTCTCTACCCCTCTCCCGTTGTAGCTCAGGAGGTTGGTTGGAGCTGGGCAGGCGTTATAACACCTGGGGCTCCGGCTGCGGACCTGAGTGACTCCCTGCAGCGAGGCCAGGTGTGCAGGGTGATACGAGCCCCGTTGTCCCTTTGCTTGGCGGCTAAAGGTTCCAGGCAGTATAGGTGGGAAGCTCCTGTGCTGACCTGCAGGCCAAATCCCCTGAATTGAGCTCCTGCCGTCCTATGGTTCTTTGTTCTTCTCTTTCTTATTTGCTGTCCAGAAACCATTCATTAGCCTCTGATTAGGTGAATTCAGCTGCTCCCTTGCTGCTGCCATTAGAGCACACACTGTAGGATACAGACAAGCCAGACCCAGGGCTGGCAGAATCCGAAAATGACAGTACCTGCACCAGTAATGCGGTGCTAGGAGGTGACAGGAGGGCTGAAAGGTGTGAACCTGGTTGGGGGGACCTTGGGGTGAAGGGTAAAAGTGGGCAGATCTGACACCATTCATGAGGGGCTGAAGTTGTCAGGCGCCTCTCCGTGCCTTGGCCACACGGTGGCGCCCTTACTCCTTCCTACCAGTAGAGAGGACGCCTGTCCCCTTGGGTCTGGCTAACGTCCAGCTCTCCTTTTGCTTCCCAAATGGACTGTGAGGGCCTATGTGTGCAGGCCCCTGCTCTGGGCTGAGATTTAGGTGTACAGAGACGCTCAAGTTGTGCTTTATGACTATGTCGCAAATTGGGAAATAGGCTGGGAGGGCTCATGTAAATCTCTCGAGGTCACACAGAAGCTACTGGCAAAGTCTGAATTCGAACCCAGAGCCATGGCATCTGCATTTAGAGACATTCCCTGGGCTGAGAGGGCCATAGAAAGAGATTGGTGGGTGTCCCTGAGCAGCCACACAGCTCTGCCCTGTCCCCACCCCTCACTGCCCTCCTTCTGGGCAATGACAGGGAGGTGACAGAGGGCACCTGTGTCCTTTCTCCTGCCTGGATGAGGGGCCACTAGGTCCCACTAGTTAAGCCTAGCCCCCAAGGGCATTCATGGCTTCCCTTTTGTTGGGAAAAAAAAAAAAGGGGGGGGGGGGGTCTAAAGGTAAAGTTGTGTGCCCCACCGGAGATTGGGAAGTTGGAATTGGGACTGTGGGAGGATTTTGCTTTTGTACATGGAGCATTACTTTATACACAAGAGTTTATTGAGCTCATCCCGTGTGCCTGGCCCTGGGCTGGGTGCTGTGTCCTGCTCAGAAGAGCCGGCCATGTATTCTGTTGCATGGAATCCAACTCATGTAAGCTTTCCTATGGAAAGATCCTCCTCAGCGCGCTCATAAATTTTGTAAGAGACGTAATTGCTGGTCATTCAGCACCAAAGACTCAGTCACTCTATAGGTATTTTCTGAATGAAGTGATGATGCCAGGGAGTGGTTTTGAAAGGGGTGGAAGGAGGATGACTAGATTTAGCAAATAAAAATACCTGGCTATCTGACTAGTTTGGCTCAGTGGATAGAGCATCAGCCTGCAGAGTGAGGGGTCCCGGGTTTGACTCTGGTCAAGGGCATGTACCTTGGTTGTGGGCATATCCCCAGCGGGGGATGTGCAGGAGGCAGCTAATCGATGTTTCTCTCTCATTGATGTTTCTAACTCTCTATCCCTCTCCCTTCTTCTCTGTAAAAAAATCAATAAAATATATATTTTAAAAATACAGGCTAGCTAGTTAAGTGGGACTTTCAGAAACCAAATACATCTTATATTTTATCTGTCCCTGGTGACATGTGAGACTTAGATTAAGAAGGTATTCACTGTTCCTCTGAAGTACACACTGACTGGGCATCCTGCCTTTGATCTGACCAGACGGGTGGGGGGCTACAGATGGGCTGCGCCCTGTCCATGAGCTGATGCCTGGGAAGCCGGCCAGGCTTCCTCCCCTGGAGGGTGGGATGGGGAGAGGCGAAGGGGGGTGCAGCCTCGGGGGGTCACAGGAGGTTCACCCCCATCCTGCGGTCAGTGGGAGCCATAGAAGATTGCAGAGATGGTCTGGGAGGAGCAGGTGGGTTGTGAGTAGAGGAAGGCTGGAGGCCTGGGAGCAGTGTGGCCACAAAATGCAGAGAAGGGATGACACTCAACCAACTGAGCCACAACAGCCGGGGCTCACACAGGACATGTTAAAGGACCAACATTCAGAATGTCCTGGACCCTCTGAACTATGACCAGGGCGTCTGGGAGTTGGGAAACCCGGGGGTCTGGAGGTTTGGGGAAGTCGGCACCTGAGCCACAAGACATGTGAGCAGGCCTAGGTGTCTGTTAGCACACTGCATGGAGAGAGACCAGCTGTGAAACGGCCCCACTTCCTGGGAGGCACCGTTAGGCTCCAGAGAGGAACAGTGGAGCCCCTGGGCACCAACCTGAGGCTTCAGGCCAGGTCTCCACCTGCCCCGCCCCCCATCAGGCCTTGGCTGATGAGGCTCCAAAAGCCACACTTGAAGAATGACTATTTTAAAAAATTATTTATTTTTAGAGGGAGAGGAACATCCATTGTTATCCCACTTATGTACACATTCCTTGGCTATTTCTTGTATGTGCCCTGACTAGAGATTCAACCTCCAACCTTGGTGTGTGGGGACCACGCTCTAACCAGCTGAGCTGCCTGGCCCGGCCAGGATGGCCGTGTTTTAGGGCACTAATGAAGGTCCTGAGTGTGTGGAATGCTGTCCTGGCGAAGGGACAGAATCGAATTCCTATAAAATCCATCAGGAGTCTATTTACAGGGCTTGGGGCCCCAGTCAAGGGCAGTTGAGGGGCATCCGCCGCCAGAGCCCCCCACACAGGCAGTTCTTGATCCAGCGCTGTTCCCACTGTTTGACGGCTGTTGTCTTGTTGGGCGACTTGAGCATGGTGACACAGCCACACCTGCAGACAGACCGGGTGGCAGTGTGTGCTGGCAGGGCCCTCTCGCACCTGCCACTGGGCCCCTGCACATGCCGTCCCCCACCAGGAATACTATTCCATGCGCTATCCTCACACTGAGCTAACTCTTCCACGTTTAGGCATCGCCCTTCTCCTCCCTCAGTGAACGTGGCAAGGGTAGGGATTCTAGTCCTGGCTTAGACACGCCCTAGTGGTGTGATCTGCAAGTCAGAACCTGCGTCTGGGATCGTGTGGCAGCAATCAGGGCCCAGGCCTCATACTGCTGTGGCTGGACTTCATTCCTGCACCAGGAGCTCTGCCAGGGCTGTGTGGTCACCTGATCGCCATCGTGCCCCAGGAAAGGAAGCCCAGGCCCCCCAAGGCAGTTCGTCCATTACAGAAACTGCCTGTGTGCCCTCTGGGCAGCTCCACAAGTGGGGAAAGTGAAGTTCACAGACAGAAACCTCACACCCGGTGGTCAGCTGGTGGCAGAGTGGGCTCAGTGTTTGCCACGGGACTGACAAAGGGTCCTCAGTGGGCGGCTCACCTCGTACAGGCCTTGCACTCCTCCGTGGGGTGGGCTCCCAGGTGCAGCCTCCGCAGGTGGTCGATCTTGGGCTGGCCCGATGCCCTGGCCGATGAGGGGAGAGCGAAGGAAATCAGGCCTCCAACCCACAACACACAGAGAGATGCGCACCTGTGCACACACGCGAACACAGATGCATGCACACACGACACACCCCCTGTGGCAAAACATAAGGGAGTGTGTGCAGGCAGGTGTGCATCCACACTCTCTCTGCACACAGACACCCTGCAGGGACGGTGCCGGACAACCTGGATGACACCGAGAGCCTGGCAGTAGGAGCTTCTGCAGGAGTGACCTGGTGACTGGGGCAGGACAGTTGGTTATATTTGTTTAAAGCATGCTTGGAAGTTTCCAGAACAAAGGGTTTTAAACCTCTCTGTAACTAGCATACTCATTCATAAAGTCTTTTCTGAACCCCCAAAAGAGGAAGCCTACGATTCATCAGTGTGTGATGAATGCAGGGCGGTCCCAGAGGTGGGACCCCAGGGTGTGAATGGTTATTTCTTTTATTCACCTGTTTTATTTACTTTTTTTTTTACTTTCAAAGTAAAAGGATATGTTTATTAATTATTTTAATAAACCCAAGGATATGTTTATTAATTATTTTTAGAGAGGAAGGGAGAGAGAGAGAGAGAGAGAGAGAAACATCAATTGGTTGCCTCCAACCAGGGATTGAGCACACAACCTAGGTTATGTGCCCTGACGGAGAATTGAACCCGCAACCTTTTGGTGTGCAGGACAGCACTCCAGCCAACCGAGCCTCCGAGCCAGGGCTTACTCGTGTTTTCTGAAACTTCCAAAGGAACAGGATACTTGGGAGGTCATGTGTGTTTCTCCATCCAATGGGCACTGAGTGGGGTGGGAGCGCAGAAGATGGTGGCCCAGGGTTCCAGAGTTCCTGGTTGTAACCCTGGCTCAGTGACTGCACCTTTTATTTTTGGTTTTTGGTTTAATTGATTTTTATAGAGAGAATAGGAAAGGGAGAAGGAGAAACACTGATGTGAGAACGTAAATTGCTTGGCTGCCTCCTGCACACCCCTGCCAGGGATCGAACCAGCAACCTTTTGGTGCATGGGACGATGCCTAACCAACTGAGCCACACCAGCCAGGGCGCGATTGAACCTTTCCGAGCTGTTGGCTCCTCTGTAAATGGGACAAACCTCCTGCCCCCCGCTACAGTACTGTGGGCAGTGAAGGATTAACTTAGCAGGCTTCAGCTATCCAGACCCGTTTCCAAAGACAGGGCCGGCCCCTGACGGCGTGAGTTCCCTGCAGCCCTGTGATGGTCCTGCCTGAGTTAGTGTCTGCCGGGGCCGGCACCAGACCGGATGTGCTTTATAGTCGGGGGCTCAGAGGCTGGAGCCCAAGTAACCACGGCCAGCCATGTGGGCACTGCATGCAAGAGGCGACAGGCCAGAGGGGGAGGACTCGGTGTTACATGGATACCCGAGTGCACACAGGAGTGAAGACTGAGGTGATGGCCGAAGCCAGTTTGACTCAGTGGATAGAGCATCGGCCTGTGGACTGAAGGGTCCTGGGTTCAATTCCGGTCAAGGGCATATGTGGACTCAATCCCCAGTAGGGGGTGTGCAGGAAGCAGCAGATCAATGATTCTCTCTCATCATTGATGTTTCTGTGTTCTTTCGCTCTCCCTTCCTCTCTGAAATCAATACAATTTTCTAAAAATTTAAAGATAAAGAAAAAAAACACTGAGGTGATGTGGAGAGAAGTGACATACTAGGAGGTGGTGGTGGGGGGAATTCACTGCCTAAGCTGGGGACCTCTCCCAGGGACAGCATTTGGGTCAAGGTCAGAAGGAAGCAGCAGGCACAGCACAGCACACAGCCCTGAGGCGGAAGCATGAAGGAGTCGGTAGGTTCAGTGGGGGGAACCCTCCGGAAAGAAGGTGCAAAGGGCCCGAGGCAGAGGGCACGCACCTGATGAGGCCGTCCAGCTGCAAGGTGGTGGCGCTGCCGGGGAGAACGGGGGCCTTGCCGAAGTGCAGGCGCAGGGGCTGCTTGGGCTGCAGGCGGCTGACCAGGCCGTCACTGACGGGCAGCCAGTCCAAGCTGGGAATGAGCAGCTGGCTGGGCAGCAGGCAGCACTCATCAACGAGCGTCTCGTCTGGCTCACTTGTGGGGCCCTCGTCACGGCCTGCAGAGGGGACATGGGGATGTGGTGGTCAGCTCAGTGCTCAGGGGCCAGGTCAGCTCTGACCCGGCTTTCAGAGCTGCCCCGGAAGCCCTCCCTCTCTGGCCTTCGCTATAAAATGGGAACCCACTCACTCATTTGGAAAACATTGTGAGCACCAGATGCCTTGCTAGGAACAGGGCTGCAAGGACAACGGAAATGTAATCTGGTGACTCGAGACCAGCCACTCGGCGCCAAAAACAGCTGATGTTTATGAGCACCCACCCTGTGCTCGGCCCTGCGCTGGGTGCGGGGTAAACAGCAGAGACTGAGAGAGAGCTGGTTCGATTTGTGGAAGTTTATACGCTGGTGGGGGGGACTCAGCTGGGGTTTATGTGCTGGAGGGGCTGGGAACCTCACAGCAGATCCAGAGCTTGGTGAGCAGGCGGAAGAGCAGGGACATGCTGTCCTGCGTGTCGGAGGTGGCGGTGTACACGGGCAGGCAGCTGGGCTTCAGCAGGCCCCAGATGCGGATGACGACCATCAGCTCCCGCAGCATGCCGAGCGAGGTGCCGTCCCGCAGGAAGCTGTGTCCCGGCCGCAGCGGGGCGCCCTGCGGGAGGCACCAGGCCGGTGTTAACTGTGTGCCGCACCGTCACCCCCACGGGGCCGGGGGGCGGGGCCTCGGGGGGACTCGGGCGGGGGCACACCTGGTTGGGCAGGCTGGCCAGCAGGTAGAGCACGAAGTCGCCCACCCACTGCAGGAGCTGCTGCAGCGCCTGAAGCGTGTTCATGTCCAGGACAAACTCCTCTGTTTTGAGGTTGATCATGACCTTGTCGATATCTGGAAGGGGAGGGTGGTCAGGTGGCTGGGCCTCTTGTTACCCACCAGCACCCAATGTGAGCTGGGCCTGACGAGGCCAACCCAACACTGTGAACAAGCACGTGGACAAGATGGCTGAGCTGAGAGCTTGGAGGAAAGGGCTGGACCTAGAGCAACGGTGTCCACTCCAACTCTCAGACAACCACAATGTCCCTCGGGCCAGCCTGCACTGGGCCCCTTGCAGCTCCTCCCCGGCATGACTCATCCGGTTCCCTGCTGGTTAACATCTGCCCCAGCTCCAGGCCAGCCCTGAGGGCCAGTTACCGCCCCCAAGCTTGGCACAGCCGGCTCCCAGGGACAGCGTGCGGGTGGGATGTAGGACATTCTCGCACCCAGCTGTGCCTGTGCAGCAGCCCTGAGGGTGGCCTGCCGGGAGGGGGCAGGACCCACCGACGTCTGTGATCTTGGCGCAGATCTCGGTCAGCCGGTCGCCGGGGCTTTTGTCGGGGGTGTTGAGGATGTGTGGGCGCAGCAGGGACTTGAGCGTGGAGCTGATGGCGATGAGGAAGAGCTTGGCATGGTAGTCACACACCAGGGTCACGGTGCAGGGCGAGAGCTTGCAGAGTGAAGCCTTCATGGCCAGGATCCGGGTGGAGAGGACCTGGGGGGGGCGGGGTGCAGCGTGAGAAAGTCACTTTGCCACAGTGTGGAGCTGGGCGGGGCAAGCTGAGGCAACCTGCTTACCTCCCTGTGGCAGAATCAGAAAAGAGCACCTCTCCCAGAATGGGGAGGAGTCAACCTGGGAGTGGCCCTGCCCCCAGGGGACACTAGGGCTTCCTCTGGGGACATCTGTAGCTGTCACACTGGGGGTGTGCCTGGCATTGAGTGGGTGGGAGCTGCTCAACACCCCACTGTGCCCAGGACGGCTCCCCCTCCGCTGACTTGGCCCGGATGGCAGCAGTCCGAGGGGAGACCTGGTCTCATGGGATGGGTGAATGCACGAAAGAATTAAAATGCTTTAGGTCACTTACTGCCCAGGAGCAGTGATTTAAAAAAAAAAAAAAAAAAAAATCCATGCCGGGACCGGTTTGGCTCAGTGGATAGAGCGTCGGCCTGCAAACTAAAAGGTCCCGGGTTCGATTCCGGTCAAGGGCATGTACCTTGGTTGCGGGCACATCCCCAGTAGGGGGTGTGCAAGAGGCAGCTGATCGATGATTCTCTCTCACCGATGTTTCTAACTCTCTATCCCTCTCTCTTCCTCTCTGTGAAAAATCAATAAAATATATTTTTTTAAAAAATCCAAAATGTGTTTATTGGGATGGTTTCCCACTCATCTTGATTTGAGATGCTTTTAGTGCTGCTTCCCGCTGAAGGAGCATCCTTCTGTAAGCCTTGCTTTTCCTCCTGGTGGCTGACAGAGAACAATGGAGCAACCGGCACACAAAACTACCGTCTGTGCCTGGCGGAAGCAGTGGTGATTTTACAGCATCCTGGGCCTCTCACAGCCATGAGGCAGGAACCGGGCTCTGCACCAGGCGCTTCTTCTCGTGCCTCCTCTTCTCCTCTTCAGGAGAGGGACGGAGGAGATCCTTAGCGAGCGGCACATTGTCATGGGGAGGTCATCACCGCCAGCAGTGATTTTATTTCCACTGCGATCAGCCCTGAGCCTGTGCTGCACCCGCACATCCACCCGAATAATCCACTCAGCCCCACAGGCTGCTCCGATGGGGGGGACCTTTCCCCACTTCACTGTCTTACTGGTCATCGCTGGCACAGAGGACAGCTACCGCTTCTGGAACTGTCCTCTGCAGCCTCCATGCTGCTCACACTGGAGGTCAGGGCCCGCGAGGTGACTTGGTCTCACAGGCACACAATCATGTCTCCGGGCCATTGTTCTCTCTTCCTTTCTGATCCCTAAGCTGCTTGTTGCTCCTGTCTCATGAGGAACCCCCAGCTCCACATGCATGCACACGTGTGCACTCCAAGCCCCTGCTGGCAGCAGAGGCGGTGGCCCCAGGGGCTCACGTGTCACCTACGGGGCTCTGACTTCCTACAGAAATCTCTCCCGGCGGAGGACGAGGGAAGGAGGGAGGGGCATCCTGTCGGGTGATGGCACGTGGCCCCGCACTACCTGCTGGAGGGCAGCCTTCTGGCGCGTGTACTCCTCGTGCAGCCGCTCCACCAGGCTCTGCACCATGGTGGGCTGCACGTGCAGCAGGATGTCCCACCAGTCGTAGCCGGTCACCATGCAGTACTCCAGCAGGAAAAGCAGGTGCCGCAGGGCCAGGTTCACGTCCAGCGTGTGGCCCATGGAGGGCGAGATGCGCAGCATGCTCAGCTGTGGGGGAGGCAATGGCAGGTGAGGCCGCCTAAGGCTCCGGGCACCATGTCCCTCCGAGGGCTTCCGGTCCTGCTGCTGTGCGGGCAGCCCGAGCCTGGGGTGTGGACGTGCTAATGGGTTTGAGGGAGCTGGGTATTGCTTCCCAAAAACAGCCCAAGAGGCCACCCTGTACCCACAGGCACATTTGGAGTTACTGGTGCCTTCATTTAGGACACAAATGAACACGTGATGGACACAAACCCATGAGGGAGGGGGCGTGGGGACCTCCAGACACAGACGCAGTTCCCCAGGGAAGCTGAGCACCTCATGCTAGACAGGCCTGTGGACGGCAGACGGCCCCTCAGCATAGGGTGAGGAAACGAGCCAGGGTTCAGGTAGATACCGAAACGAGTGGCAGGCGCCCGAGAGTGACCAGAAGGAGCCCATTTCCTCCGGGACAGCCAGGGGGACGAGGGGGGGTGCTCCCACCACCACACTGAGTGGGCAGCTTTGGAGCACCTGGCACAGTGCTTACCTTCCCGTGGTTGTCAATGCCCACGAGGGCCAGGGAGGTCCAGGACAGCTGCATGGCCTTGAAGTGGACGGTGGGGCCCGTGGTCCGCGGGCGCTTGATAGCTGGCTCATCCATGGAGCGCGGGGCGGTGGAGCTGTAGAAGATGGCCATGGTCTGCAGCGACAGCCGGTGCACGATGTGGACGCTACCGTCATGGAAGGCCAGGGCCAGCCCTGGGGGCGGGGCACATGCAGGGTCAGGGGCAGGAAGGGCCTAGAACAGGCCCCCGGGCAGCTGGACGATGGGAAGTGACTACTCTGGGGCTGGGTGAGCCCCAAGCCACAAAGGGCTCATCACCCCACGTCTGGTGGCTGCCCCATAGCTGCTGCCCCCTCTGCCTTTGCTACCAGCCTATGAGCCAGTGGAGCAGCCACCGCACGTTCAGGCTCACAGCCCCGGTCCCTTTGGCGCTGGCACTAGGTTTTAGCTGTGTGAGCAAACGCACAACTCCCAGGGGGCAAAGTGGAGGGGACAGGCGCACACGAAGGGCCTCACAGCAGGAACAGAGGTCAGAAGGTCAGGGGCTCCTCAAGCCCAAAGCTTTTAATGAACTTGTAACGGGCTGGGCTGACTGTTAGCCTCCCAGTGCTTCCGCTGATTCACCCATGGTCACAGGCTCCAGGCTCTGAACCCAGGTCAACGTCTCAGCTGCTTAACTGGAAAGTTTGCCCCCAAGTTTCCAACCTCTGCCAGATGGATTTCGAACTGCCCTTTATAAGCTAAAGAAGCAGCTTTTCATCAGCCAGCCTCACAGCCCTTTGAGCTTGTCTGATCCTGAAAGTGAGGAACTGACTGGAGACCAGGGGCAGCTCTGAGACCACCGTACCAAGGCCGGGGTAGAATTGCGTGTCACTGGCCACCTTCAGGTCAGTGTTGGTGAGCGAGATGGGCAGCTTGGGCAGGGCCACGGCAGACACTCGATCCAAGTCGTTGGTGGCTGACAGGATCCGCCATTTGAGAATCATGGGCTGCTTGTCGCCAACTGAAAAGGGGGCAGGGACACAGACGGCAATGAAATGAAGACAAAACAAACACCACAATGGGGAGCCCCCGACAGTGACCAAGTCCCCTCCTCTGATCGCAGTGCCTGTCCCCCACAGGGGCCCTCCCCCAGCCCTGGCCACCAGTACATCATGCCCCAGCCAGGTGGTTGGTGCAGGACGGGTATCTGACCCAAGGTGGCCAGCAGAACTCAATCCTGGGACCTCCTGGGGTCGGGAGGAGGTATCCTTCAGGAAGCTGTCAGCTGGTGGGAGTGGGTGCCCACTCGATGGGCACCCACTGAGAAGGGGGACCCCACCCTCCTTATCCTGCCACCACACAAACCCCCAAATTCCCCTCATGACTCAGCAGCTTAGGTTTGGTTTTATCCCTCATGATCCAAGAGATGCTAGGGAGGACCACCCCTCTCCCATCAGACAAGATGCCCCCCTTCCTGCACCCACACCCTCAGTGTGACACTGAAGCCCCGCCCCAACAAGAAAAGGGCTGATTTCTGTGGATCTGGGCTTGGCCGGTGGGTGCTGGTGAAGGTGACATAAGTAAAGGGTCAGACAGTGCTTGTGCCCAGGACACTGAGTAGCAGACTGGGCTGTGGGGTGTGCGCCTGGGAGGATGGGCCCAGCTGGTCAGCAGCCTGAGCCCAGAGGCTAATGGCACCAAGTAGGTGCAGCCAGGTGACCCAGCCTAGAATAGTATGGGCTGTGGTTTTTTGTTGGTCGTGGGGTATTTTTTTAATCCTCTCCTGAAGCTATATTTTCCATTGATTTTTAGAGAGAGTGGAAGGGAGGGAGAAGGGGGGAGAAAAAGGAAGAAAGAGAGAGAGAGATATTGACATGAGAGAGATACATCGATTGGTTGCCTCCAGCACACACCCCAACTGGGGTGGGGGATCGAACATGCAACCCAGGTAAGTGCCCTTGATGGGAATCAAACTCACGATGCTTCCGCTTATGGACCAACACTATACAAACTGAGCCAAAGCGGCCAGGACTGGGCTGTGGCTTGTTACTATCAGAAGGCTCATCTCTGCCACCATCTATGTCCAGGTTTGTGCCCCAGGTGGCTCCTCACAGTCTATAAACCCATAAGGGACTCTTAGCAAATGCTGTCCCTCAGGAGACACTGCAGCCCGGAGAGGTTAGAGGGATTGCAGTATCTGGCATGGAAGACACTAAAGTGTCAAGGTAATAACCACAGCCGACTTCCAGGGAGGACTTGTGGGCTGGGAACTGTGCCCAGCATTTAAACCCTTCCTGGCCCCCTGCTGCCCGGGAGGCACTAATGCAGCCCCGCCTGCCCCCGTGGGGCCGGTCCACTGTAAAAGTTCCCCGGGAGGCCTGCCCAGGGACACGGCAGAGTGGCCCTCTTCAGTAATTACTCCACAGCCACAGGACAGCAGCCACAGGACAGCTTATGTAACCACCTTGAGCAGCGAACGGAGCCTCAAGGGGCCTCTTGACACAGCCTCATTAGCAGCTTTTGTTCAGCAGCAGCCCGCCCCCAACACCCAACTGCCCCAGAGTCCATTAGCATAATCGGCAAAAAGCAGGGCTTTCTTTTGCCAGGAAAACGTCTACATCTGCGCCTCAGCATCTGTGTCTCAGCGCAGGGTAACCCCCCACAGCGCCGCCATCAGGGGTTGAAAACCAGTGGCTTTTCCAGCTTCCCGCTGACTTCAGGCCGGGCCAGGCCAGTGAGTTCCGGGGTCTGCACTGGGGAGGGGTTGCCAGCCTTGGGGCCATCCTGAGCCATGGTCTCCCCATGGGGGAAAGGATGGGGAGAGGGAGGTGAGAATGTAGGCTTGTTCTTGGTAAACTCGGTTAAGCCTCCAGCCTCAGTTTCCTCACTCTAAACCAGGGTTTCTGCAAGATTCCACGGCTTTTAGGATGAAGTGACTCCCTGCAGCCATCCCCCCTGCTGCGCCGGTTCAGCTCCGGGCTCTGTGCCCGGGACTTTTGCTCTGCTCTTCCTCCACCAACCCGCCCCGCCCTAAGGTTTCAGGTTGTGTGGCTGGGCTGCCTGCTGGGTGACTACCAGTAAGGACTTCACCTCTCTGAGCCCAAGTTTCCCCAATTTAAAAGTCAAGTGCCAGCGCCACCGAGGAGACTCACCCACAGGAGAGATCTGCTGGAAGATGTTGTTCACGGGGAGCCCCTCCTTCCGCAGGGACCAGCACTCCACGATGCTGCTGGTCTGGCTGGACGCGCACAGGAGCACCTGGGAGGAAAGGGGTGACTGAGGCGGCGGCGGCACCTGGGCATTCACACCTACAGGAGGGCTGGCTCTAGCCCAGGCTCAGACGCTGGCCTGCCTTATCTAGCTGCCTTCCCTCCCCAGGCCCGTGTCTCCTCAGTCACTCACACTGGCCCTGGCCTCACAGCCGCTGTGGACCCAAGCTTACCTATCCACCACTCCGCTGGAACAGTACGCATCACCTCATGATGCTCTCCCTGCTTCTTTAGGCCTTACTGCGCATTGTTATGATGGGAACATAGTGACTTAGTGGGGTCAACTGAACAACAGCCTGAAACACATTTCTCTCCTGGTCTCAGGACCTGGGACATGTGGGCTTTGCGGGTGGGATTAAGTCAAGGACTCTGAGATAGGGACAATTCTGGAGTCCTTGAGGAGCCGTGTCATCACAGAGTCCTCACGAGAGAGGTGAAAGGGTCAGAGATGGTGGAGGCTGTGCTGGCTATGAAGATGGAGGAAGGTGCTAAAACCGGTTAGGCTCAGTGGATAGAGCGTCGGCCTGTGGACTGTATGGTCCCGGTTCAATTCCGGTAAGGGCACATACCTTGGTTATTAGCACATCCACAGTGGGGGGTGTGCAAGAGGCAGCTGATCGATGATTCTCTCTCATCGATGTTTCTAACTCTCTATCCCTCTCTCTTCCTCTCTGTAAAAAATCAATAAAATATATTTTTTTAAAAAAAGATGGAGGAAGGTGCCAAGAACCAGGGATACGGCCCCTCTAGAAGCTGGAAAAGGCTGGAAACGGTTTTCCTTGGAGCTTCTGGAAAGACCAGCCCTGCCCACACCTGGGTTAGCCCCGTGAGACCCGTGTTGGACTCCCGATCCAGGACTGGAAATGAGAAATGTGGGCACCGGGGCCGCAGCCCAGGGGGCCTCACCTGCTCAGACATGTCTCGGGCCAGGAACTTGAGGTGGGTGATGGCGGGGAACTTGTCCTTGCGGTTGAGGTCGGTGGTGCAGCGCATGAAGAGCGAGGGCAGGATCTCGGTGTCGATGCGGCACTTCTCGCTCACCACGCTCACGCACACCTTGTAGAACTGCACGGGGGAGGCGCTGCTGCCATCCGCCGTGGCCACCACGATGTTGCCGCCGCCCGTGAAGGCGATGTCGGCCAGGGCCACTCGGCCCCGCAGCCGGCACAGGCTCTCCGTCGACGTCAGCACCTGCCCGCTGGGCTTCAGCAGGGACACGGTGACCAGGCCGCTGACGGTCACTGCGATCCAGCCCTCCATGGGCTTGCCCCCGAACAGGGTGAGCGACGGTGAGAACTTGACCCGGGAGAACTTCTCCCCGAAGCTGGAGGCACCTGACTGCGGGGGGGAGGGCGAGGGTTCTTAGTATTGGCTCCACCCCCACCGAGGGCGTGAGGAACGATGCCCCATGGAGCTGTTAGGGGTCTGCCTCTTGTGACCCGACAACCCCCTTCTGCGAGTCACACCCACAGGAACAGAGAACAATGAGGGGGAAGCTACAAAAGCGTGGACCTGAATTCAAATCCTGCCTCGGCCACTTGAGCACTGTGATATGGGCCCCTCTGACCCTCGGTCTCCTCATCTGTGCTTTGAGGACCCTGCTGAGAGTCAAATGACTGAATACATGAAGGACAGGAGTCAGCAAGCTTCTCCTGTAAGGGGCCGGACACTCGGTATTTTAGGTTTGCAGGCCGGGTGGCCTCTGCTGGGGGACTGCTTGCTCTTTCTCTGAGTTTGTAGAAGTCGCTGCCAATAAGACTGTTCACAGAAACATGTGGGGCTGCATGCGGCCTGCTGGCTGTATGTGCAGACCCTGCATTAAGAATTCAGGAGGCACCATAAAAGTACTGGCTGCTGCTATTTTATTACTGTTTTATGTCAAATTAGGGTTAAGCTACAATTTATGTGCAACAAAATTCACTCTTTTTTAAGCATATGGTCCCATGGGACTTGACAAGCGTATTGCCATGGAAAACCACTAAAATCATGACCAGAACCCACTCCCCTCAAAAGGGCCCTCATGCCACCCTACCATGGGTCCTGGTTGTGTGTTAGTTTTGCCTTTTCTAGAATTTTACCTGAGTGGAACCAGTGTGCAGCCTCTAGGTCTGGTTTCTTTCCCTCAGCATGACACTTGTGAGCTGTGTCTGTGCTGTTTAGTCACTGAAACAGCACTGAGCTGGCGGCTACACAGGGTTTCTCTAAGTGGTACACCCCTCTCCTGTGAGCTGGAACAGAATGCAGGTTCCTGGGCCTCTGACCTGTGCCAGGCCCCAGGCTGACTCCCCTCATGCATTCTCTCAATGAATCCTCACCAGGACCCACCAAGAGCCCCATTTGGTAATAAGTAAAGTGATGCATATAGGCATGAAGTCAGAATTTTAACTCAGGTTTCCCTTGATCCAGGAGGCTTCAGTCTTAGCACACTGAGGATGGATCACAAGAATCCTCGCTTCATATTACACAGTGTTTTACAAAGTATCATACTTTAAAAAATATTAGCTTGTGAGAACATGTAATAAATAACTTCAAAACGCAATGGGTATTTAATTTTAAAGCATGCCTTTAACATTTATGCAAAACGTTTTTTGTATCCATTCAATAGAAACTTATCTGGTCACTGGGTAAAGCTAGCAATAAAACTACTGGCCAGCAATGTGCTAACTATGACACTGCGCTGAACCAGGGCACGGAGAGAGGAATTCTGGAACATTACTGAATCAAAGTGTGGACTGGGTTCTCAGTACAGTGTAATGGAAGATTCACTGAGGACAGCAGCCATCAGTTAAACAGGTGGCCCATTGAAAACACAAGTGCCAACTGACAGCTTGATAAAAGGTATGAGCCAGGCCCCAGGTTAAAAAAACCAGAAGATGCCTTAGCCCAGTGGTCGGCAAACTGCGGCTCGCGAGCCATATGCGGCTCGTGAGCCAAGGTTTGCCACTGTTGACTAATGAGTTTGCCGACCACTGCCCTAGCCAGTTTGGCTCAGTGGACAGAGTGTCAGCCTGCGGGACTGAAGGGTCCTGGGTTCGATTCCAGTCAGAGGTACATGCCCAAGTTGTGGCTCGATCCCCAGTAGGGGGTATGCAGGATTCTCTCTCATCATTTATGTTTCTCTCTCTCCCTCTCCTTTCCTCTCTGAAATAATATATATATATATACTTTTTAAATGTATTTTATTTATTTTTTACAGAGAGGAAGGGAGAGAGATAGAGAGTTAAAAACATTGATGAGAGAGAAATATCGATTAGCTGCCTCTTGCATACCCCCTACTGTGGATGTGCCCACAACCAAGGTACATGCCCCTGACCGAAATCGAACCTGTGACCCTTCAGTCCGCAGGCCGACACTTTATCCACTGAGCCAAACTGGTTTCGGCTATATATTTTTTCTTTAAAAAAAGAAAAGAAAAAAGGAACAACAGAAGATGCTGGTTTTGGGGGAGGAGGAGCCAAGGTGACAGACGGATGGATGAAATAAGTGGGTTCACCTACCACATTTACTCAGGCAGACACCCACCTTTTCTACGTGCAGTGCCAACTTCACACCATTGTGCAGCCAGGACAGGGCCACGATGGGGTCCCCCTCCACCAGGCTTCCCATAGAGCTCTCCCAGCTGTTGGCCAGGTGGTCCGCCATGCTCCAACACTTGATTTGTCCATTGGCATCAGCTGACAGGAGCCGGGAGCCTGTGTGAAGCAAACCTGCATCACAAATCCCCAGCAAGCACTATTACCCGCGGGACTTCAAAGGCCTGGGAGAAGCCAGCCCAGTGAGATGGAGCGGGGGAGTGGCACAAGGCTGATGCAGAAATGGCTCTGAACACGGGAACAGGAAAAGCAGTAGCCGCAAAGCTGTAAATCGAAGGTTCCAGTCCCAGCTCTGCCTCTGGGGACAGGACCAAAGAAATACAGAACACGTCTCCCTGGGGTTCCGGATCAAGTGTGAACATCTCCATGGTCTCCTTCAGCCACTCAGGACCCTACCAACCCTACCAGCCCCGCCCTCACCTGACTGGTCCCACTCGAGGCAGGTGATGGCCTCACTGTGCTCGGAGCTGACGGAGTGCACGTCCCAGGGGTGCTCCGTGTCCAGAATGTGGATCAGGCGGGTCAGGTCTGCAGGAGACGGGACGGGGTATGGTCAGTTCAGTGACAACGATGTGGCTCTGAAGTCACGGAGGAACCCAGCAATTCTCACCCAAAGGGAAGTCATGGAGATGCTGCTGACCATATGCTCAGCCTGGGAACTAATGAGGCACAGGCTTGTGCTCCCTCGAGAAAAAGAGCAGGCCTGCGAGTGTGCCATCAGTGTGCCTACAACCACGTGTTTTATTTTAGAGACCCAGAGAACAGAACGGAAAGAGAACGACCCCAAAATTCTAACAGTGTGCTTCTCCGTGGAAGATAATAGGTGATTCCCTTTATCCTAAATATCTGTGCTTTTCTAATTTTCTCTAACAGGTGCACATTACTCAGATGATGGGGAGAGGACCGCGGTGGGCATGCACCTTAGAGGCTTTCAAAAGTCACAAGTGACTGTGCCCCGGCCAGTGTGGCTCAGTTGTTGGGCATCATCCCATGCACCAAAAGCTTGCTGCTTCAATTCCCAGTCAGGGCACATGCCCAGGTTGTGGGCTTAATCCTCAGTGGAGGGCATGCAGGAGGCAGCGATCAATGCTTTGCTCTCACATCAATATTTCTCCCTTTCCTGCTCCCTTACTCAACATCAATAAAAACATAGATATTTTATAAAGTGATATGCAAGGTATGGAAAGTGAGACTCAAATCTCCAACAAGCCTGAGTAAAATGCTCACCTTCCCCCCCTTCTATCCTGCAGGGGTGACCCCAATGCCCCCAGGCACCAGAGGTAGGAGAGCACCATCACAGGGCCATGGTTAAGTTGGGGGACTCACTGAGGAAAGCAGCCACAGTTCAATGGGAGGCGGTTCACCGAGGAGAGCAAGCATCATTAAATAGAAGGCTCACTTAGGGTTGCACCATCCATTCAATGCATCTGCCCTTGGCACACCTGAGAGGCTGGGGCCCTCACCACCCTCCAATTGTGAATGAGGAAGGACTGAAAGGGCCCGGGCAGGTTGGAGGTGGCTACCAGGCAGGCCAGAGACATGGAGTCACCCACGGCAGGCACCATAGGAGCCAGAGGTATACAATGCGTGGGGAGGGGAGAAGAGGGAATGGGAGCAGGGCTGGAGGTGAAGGGTGTACCCTGGTCGTCATTCCGAAGGTCCGTGGTGAAAGCGATGAGGTTGCGGCAGGACCAGGCGCAGGCCAGGGGCACTGACGGACAGTGGGTGCTCTTGGGCCACTTCTCCCACTCGCAGACATAAGCCAGGTCCATTGTGCCCGCCTGCCACGGGTCGCACACTGAGAGCAGTCACCTGAGGAAGAGAATGACCACCTGAAGGAGGAAGTGGCAGGGAGGGCTGGCTTGCCTTTGCCAAGTGCCTGCAAGGTGCTGACTGCCATGCTGGCTGCTGGGCCACCATGAGGAAGGAAAAGGACCCAATCCCTGCCCTTGGTCTTACACGCGTGTGTCAGGGAAGAAGGCTGCATTTTAAACAGAGGGTAAGGGAGGCCTCACCGGGGAAAAGACATGAGCATAGGTGCAAGGGAACGCACAGAGGCATGCAGCCATCTGGGGAAGAGCACTGCGGGTGGAGGGAACAGCCAGTGCAAAGGCACGGAGGATGGCTGGAGCCCGGGGTGTTTAAGAAGTGGCCTGGTTATTGGGGTAAGGGTGGGAGGCGACAGTGCAGGGTCCTGATTTTCCCCCTGCATGGCATCCAAGTCCCGGGAAGGCACTGATTTATTTCTATTTCAGCAGGACCCTCCGCTGTCTGGAGGATGCAGCTGGGGAATGGGGTAAGGTGACTGCACTGGTCCAGGTGAGCAGTGGAAACTGAGAAGAGGTCAGACCTGGGTCTATCCATAAGGAAGGGCACCGGTGGGGCTACCTTCGGCAGAGTTGGGGAGACAGGTTGGGGGAAGTCAGCATTTATATTTTTGGTGTGTTTTTGTTGTGGCCTTATGGATTGTAAGAATAACAATAACGGTGAACATCCCCTCAGTGCTATGTGCCTGGCATTGATTATGGGTTATTTCCTTTCACCATTAAAAAGCCCCATGAAGTATGATAAACGCTTTTTTCAATCACAAATCCCACGTCCGAATTCCTCAGGCCCCGCCCCCAAAGCCCTCTTTCCCCTTCCCCTTCAATCTCTGCTTTCCAGGCCCCGCACTCAACTTGCCTCTAGAACCTCCAGGCCCAGCCTGAACTCATAGGCTTCACTGCAGGGGCTCCCCAACTGCCATCAGTGTGCCTACAACCACGTGTTTTAAAGACCCAGAAAACAGAAAGGGAAGAGAAGGACTCCAAAATTCTAACAGTGTGCTTCTCCGTGGAAGATAATAGGTGATTCCCTTTATCCTAAATGTCTGTGCTTTTCTAATTTTCTCTAACAGGTGCACATTACTCAGATGATGGAGAGAAGACTGCGGTGGGTATGCACCTTAGAGGCTTTCAAAAGTCACAAGTGACATGTGCCCCGGCCAGTGTGGCTCAGTTGTTGGGCATCATCCCATTCCGATCCCATAGTCCTCCAGCCCCGCCCCTAACACCTTTTGCTTTCCAGACCCCATCCCCACACCGGGGCCTTCCAGGTTCCGCCTCCAAGTCTCCTCTTCAACTCCAGGCCCAGCCAGGGACCACTTACAACCACTAGGTCCCGCCCCCAAACTGCCAACCCCCAACCCCCCCCAAAAAAACACACGTTAAACTCCGCCCCCAATTCGCCTAGGACCCTCCCCAGAGAGAAACAATCCTAAGGCCCCGCTGCGATTTCCCCCACCCCCGGCTGAGGACCCCACTCCGGCAACAAGCCCAGGCCACGCCCAGGCCCCTTACCCAGCACCCTTTGCTTTTCCGGCCCGCCCTCTGACCCCGCAGGCTCCGCCCCAGGCCCCCAAGGCCCCGCCTCCTCCGGCACGCGCTCCAGGGGTAGGGGGACTCCCGGAGGCCGGCCGACCCCTCTGGACCCCGTGCCTCTTGCTCATCGGGCCGGTCAGGGCGCTGCGGCCGCAGCCCGCACTCGCCTTACCTCCCCGGCGCTGGTGCCGCCATCTTCCCCGGGACCAACGAGTCGCCGCGCCGCGCGGCCGCTTCCCGGAGAGGTTTCTGGGACGGCGGGGCTCTGGCTCCGCCCCACTTCCGGGCCTGTGTGTATGCGAGGCTGAATACCCTCCCAGCAGCTACCTGAGTCTGGTGAGAATAACCAGCACTGTTTCAACGCCAGTGAAAGATTCCATTAGGTGCTGCACTGATATCATATCAAGATGGGTTGCCCTTAGTGGAAAGTATTTACAATATATGCCCTGTCAGTAGCCCTGGGTTTGGCCCCTAGCTAAAGCTATACTAAATCGGGACGATACAGAAAAGATTAGCATGGCCCTTGCACGAGAATGGCACACAAACTCGTGAAGCGTTCAGTATTTCGCTTTTCTAATATTCGTGGGTGGGGAAACTGAGCCTGGATAAGAAAGTGCCTTGAGGGCCCTCTCAACCTCAGGCTTCCTCTCTAACTCCTAACAAAGCTAGTAAATTCCATTCTGTATTTGCTTTACTTTTGTATTATTCATAGGTGGGGAAAATGAGGTGACTTATCCAATTGAGGACCCTTGTGGATTCAAACTCCTATCCCCACTTCCTTCTCCAACAAGCTGCTTCTATTCCTGCTAGACTTTCGCCAGTTTGGAATGTCCTGGGATTGCAGGGAAGGGTGCACCAGGCTGAAGGCAAAGCCTGGACGAAGGCATGGAGGCCAGGCAGCTTGGGAACTGAGCTGGGGCAGAGGGGCAAGAACCCCCACAGGTCCACTCCTGGAGACCCAATCCCATTTGCAGATGGGAGCCTCTGAGCTTGTTACTCAAATATCTGTTTGTCCATCCTCCATACTGGCCATTTGGATTTCTGTTATTTAGTGTCTAACTTTAAAACTATTTATATATATGTTAAAATGGAATATAATGCACCCAGTGTCCACTGGTTTCTAACATGGTGCCCTGATAAAAGGAATTGGACTCCTTGGAGAAACACACCAGCCCAGCCTGAGCATCATGTAATGGCAGAAAGTCAGAATCATGCTCAAGAAATAAAAACCCCATAGGAGTGGGTGGAAGGTAATTAACCAAAGAATTTATATACATATATGCATAACCCATGGACACAGACAATACGGTAGTGAAGGCCTGAAGCAGGAGGTGGGGGTAAGGGGGAGGGGAGGCTGTAAGGGGTTAGTGTGGAAAAAAGGGGACATATGTAACTCTCAAAAAAAAAAAAAAAAAAAAAAAAAAGACAGGAGCCCCACTAGTGTGGCTCAGTGGTTGAGTGTCAATCTATGAAACCAGAAGGTCATGGTTCAATTCCCAGTCAGGGCACATGCCTGGGTTTCAGGCTCAATTTCCAGGTTGCAGGTTCGATTCCCAGTGGGGGACAAGCAGGAGGCAGCCAATCAATGATTCTCATCATTGATGTTTTTTTCCCCTCTCTCCCTCTCTGAAATCAGTAACAAAAGAGATACAGGAGCCAAACTTGGAATCATTTCTATAACAAAGTTAAGCAATACCCCATTATAGTCCAAAGTAGAATACTCATGCCTCACATTGCTATAAATTATGATTGAATAAATCCATACATGGGGGAGAAGAGACAAACCTGGGCAGAAATCCCCATAATTAATGTAAATTCTCCATCTCCAGGGAGGTGGGACTAAGGGACACCAGAGCCACTGGGAGTTAAGAAGCAAGGTCTTGGGACACTTTTGAGTTTGGACTGCTGGCCTTCGGAACTGGGAGCCAATAAACCCTTGTTTCCAGCCTCAGTGAGGGATATTTTATTGTGGTGTGTGGTGTTTTGTGCTGGCTACACCAGGAACCTCACTAGTGACTCTTTGGAGATCATCCACCTGGAAAGTGGCAGAGCTGGGGTTTGAGCCTGGACACCCAGGAAGGGCCAGGATGGCAGAGCCGACGCCCAGATGCTCCCAGCAGTCTCCCACCACCTGCCTCACCCTCCAGGAGCAACTCAGCTCTTCCCCCAGAGCCACCGCCCCCAGGGATCAGGACCCATGCACATCCTGAGCACCTATTGTGCCTCCTGCCTGGCCCCAAAAGAAAACCCCACACCTGGAGACCAGAGCACCAGAAATTTATTGAATTATTCACTTTTCCCAAAGCGCAATAGCCACACATACGGCAGTGTATGGAGGGGTGTCCCCCAGCCCTGCTTCTGTGGCCGGGTCAGGGTGACACCCCAAAGCTATAGACCAGACTCAGGCTGGGGGGCGGGGTAGGAGGGGGATGGTGGTGAGGGAACACGGAGAGGGGAAGTTGGCAGTGGGGGGTGGAGACTTCTGGCTGGAAGTCCCAGACTCCCAGTGTGAAGAGAGGAGGAAAGACGGAGGGAGGGGCTGTAGAGCAGGCAGGGCCCCCAGAGCCACCAAAAGGCACCTGGGGAGGAAACACACATCCCAACGAGGGTAAAACCAGCCTTTAAGACACAGCTGCTGTCCTGGGTAGCAGGACACCAGCATGCACACGCGCACACGCGCACACACACACAACACGTAATGCTCCTGGGATGAGGGGCAGCACCCCAGAGACACCCACCCCCTCCCAATTCTAGCCAAAAACTGGGAGGGAAGTCAAGCAGGGACTAGAACAAAGCCCCCAATTTATCAGTTGGCATTTTTGGTTTTTCATCCCAAAAGAAAAAATTTAAAATCTACAACACATCATCCCGAATTCATTAAAAGTGATAAAAAACCTAGCCCCTCCCTCCTCGCGTACGCTTCCGGCTGGGCTGAGAAAGCTGACTGAGGTCTCTCCACCCAAATGCGAGTACCAGAGCAGGGAGTTGTGGGCCCCGTAGAGTCTAAGGCAGCTCCAGCTGCCAGCATTTCCCTGGAAGAGCTGGGATGGGATGGGGCTAGGATGAGAGTGCCATCCCAAGGGGACAGCATGACTAAAATTCTAAAATT
This sequence comes from Pipistrellus hanaki, assembly GCF_964339955.1. Classification (NCBI taxonomy): domain Eukaryota; kingdom Metazoa; phylum Chordata; class Mammalia; order Chiroptera; family Vespertilionidae; genus Pipistrellus; species Pipistrellus hanaki. Next base: position 70,198,366 of record NC_140507.1, read on the forward strand.
AACAAACATTTTAGTGGAGGTATAGGAAATCTTGAAGGGGGGGGGGCAGGTAGATTGGCATCAGCTGCGTTGCTCCAGGTACGCGGACAGGAGCAGCCCAGGGGGCAGGAAGTCCAGATGCCGATTGCTGACCTTCATCTGTCTCTTGCCCTCCAGGTTGGCACCTGCAAGAGGTGACAAATAGGGCAAGAATGAAAAAAATGCAAGAGGCATGGCAAGCTGGCACTTGGGGTCTGGCTGACGGTGACAGGCTCACAAGAGCAGCTCCAAATCCATGAGAACTTCCATCTGCAACCCGTTTCCTCCTTTCTGTTCCTTATCCATGCTCAGACTGAGGCCCCGAGATACCCAGGCCGGAGGCCAAGGGCATGCTCACAGCCTGGAACGAATGTCCTGCCTCCTCCCAGTTCGTCTGCTTCCATCCCTACCCTCGCGGTGACTCTGAAGCTCAGTCCCACCTGGAGACTTCTGCCTTCTCTCCTGCTCCCCCGTTTACCAGGGCCCCTCCTCCGCCGTGTTCACGCACCAGCTGGACTCCAGCAGAAAAGCCCCCCCCCAAACCCCCCATCCATCCTGATATTTGAGAACAAAGACAAGCATGTGGATGAACCATCTTGGGTTGCCATGGGAACTGTCTCCTAAGCAACTCTGGGCAGGAAAACAGCCAGACAGGCAGCAAAGGCTTACAAGCACCTTCCCTAGAGAGTGGTGTCCCAAAACCACCCTTTGTAACTGGGGACACGGGCCCCAGAAGTCATGTGTGGCACAGCAGAGGGGAGCATGGCTCAATGAGGACCCTGCGGACACCGGGGTCCCCTTGAGGCTCAGCTTCATCACCCTCACATGGTCCCTCTCCCCCCTGGCTCTGAAGATGTGGGTGGAGGCGGGGTCTGTGTCCACAGCATCGCCCTGTGTGAGGCCAGGACCACAGGTACTCTGAGGAATTAACGCAGAGTTCCACTACCACTGCTTTGTTCAGGCTCTCTCCCCCCGCTCTCCCCGCAACCTCCAGAAGCCTCCCATTTAGTAAACATCTCGTGTAGCCTCGGTTTCTGGGGGCAGAATGGGCAGAATTGATTCGCTGGGAGGGTCCCAGAGCCGCCAGGCACTTACTGGCTGAGATGAGGTCCATGTACTGGCAGACAGCATGGAGGAGGAGCCTCTCAAAGCTGTGGAGGAATGGGTGGTGAGTGGCCACAGGCCGGGGTCGAGGCACACATGCAGGGAGCTGGCTGCACCCGCCCCACCCGTCACCTGTTGTCCAGCATGGCCGTGTACACGGCTTGGGGAGATACTGAGAAAAACCCCAGCAGCCGCTCCTCCCAGGTCTCCAGCGTTTCCTGCAGGAGATACAGGCCCGGGGTCAGGCTGACACTGAGATCCTGCCCAGGACAGTCTCCAGAGCTCAAAGCCTGGGGTTCAAATGTGGCCTCTGACCAACAACGTGAGGCTACTTAATGAGTTCCAAGAATTCCAGGCACTTAGAAATCTCCATATCTTTGGATGCCTGCACCTTGTGCCTGGTGAACTCCTACACATCCTGCTGTGCCCACCTTCATTGCCCCTGACCCTCCCACCTTGACCAGCCCTAGGCCCTGCATTCTGATCTCAGTGGCGTGTATCCCACCCTGTTTCCACTGCAGCGTGTGCACTATGTACCTGGTGCCCTCGTGCCACCCCCAACTGGAAAGCTGAGACAGGCAGGCGGGGAAAGATGGGCCCAGCCTGCTACTCACCATGGGGATGCGGCTCCTCTTGAGAACGGCTCGCAGGCGCCGGCTGATGCGCTGGAAGCATTCTCGGGGGCTGTAGGCTGGGTCCTCTGCAAGAGGCCAGGGCTTTGGGCGGCAGCTGAAGCAAACTGCCTGCCCGCCCCGTGGGGCGCCTCCCGACCTGTCCCTAGTCCCGCCCCACACACTGGGCCAGGCCCCCGTCCACAAGTCTGGACCCCACCCCCCATGCAGGCCGCACCTTTCCTCCGGTCCACCCCCCGGCTGGGACCCCTTCTCCGGGCCTTGGTCTTGCCCTCATCCTCCAGGTATTGGAGGACCCGCTCCTGCTCCTCCCCGGAGCGGTTCATGAAGTCATTCCAGACCTGGAACAGAGGCAGGCAGGCGCTGGGCTAAGGACGGGGCATCTCCGGGCATCAGTCTCCCCGTCTGGCCAATGCACACGGCGGGCCACAGAGTGTATACAAACACTCCTTGCGGACACCTCTGCCCACTGGACCCGCCAGAAGTCATGGGACCCCTGGAGACCTGCTTGACTGGGGAGGGGTATCTAAATAGATGAGCAGATGAGTCATGGGTGCTAGGGGGTTCCGGGGTGGGGGTGGGGAGGGGCTCCAGCCTGGTCTGAAGAACCCAGAGGGAGACTGAAGACTGAAGGGGCATTTATCAAGGGGCCAGAGGTAGAAGGGACTCCTGGTGGAGGCCCTGGCACAGGCAATGCCTGGTGGTGGGAGCCGGAACAGCAACAGTGTGGCTGGAGCAGAGGGGGTGAGTGAGGGCGCAGGGAGCCCCACCTCCACGTAGGTCTCGTTGCTGCAGGCCTCCGCAAAGATGCCAGGTGCCGCGGGGGGCGCCAGGTCCCCATCCTCCGGGCCACGTGCATCCCCGTCCGTCTCCAGCAGGGTCAGGAGGTATTGAGCTGGATGGAAACAGATGGTCTCTGAGCTGGGGTGTGGCCTTGGGGGCCCTCCAGGCTTCCTCCCCCTCATCTCTATTTATATTTTTTGTTAATTCTCATGGGGATATTTTTCCCATTGATTTTTAGAGAATGGGAGGGAGGGAGGGGGGAGAGAGAGAAACGTCAATGTGAGAGAGACACATCTATTGGTTGCTTTCCACACACACCCTGACTGGGGTCAGGAATTGAACCTGCAACCCAGGTATGTGCCCTTGCCCGGGAATCAAACCCGAGGCCCTTCAGTACTCAGGCTGACACTCTAACATCTCTATATTTATAGCTTCTTTCCGCCCCCCCCCCCATATTTATAGCTTTTATTCTCTGGATTGTACCAGCCTCCCCACCTCCACATTCCAACTGTCTCTCCCAGAAGGTACAGAAAACCATCCAGCCTCCAGAACTCCTCCTACCTCTTCCTGCCTTGTTGAACTCCTACACACCCTCTAAAGCCCCAGCTCCAATGCCTCAAGTTCCCGCTGGCCCAGCCCAGGGTCGCCCAGCTCAGGGCCAGGCTCATGGTAAGGGCAGCCGATGATTCCAACATGCATACCGTTCTCATCGGAGACCTAGGACCCCCCAGGAGGCACCCCTGACCCCTGCTCACTGTTCTCTAGGCGCTGGAGGCTCTTCCGCCCTTTGGCCTTGGGCACCAGGTCTGAGTTCCGCACGGCCTGGTTGATGAAGTGCTGCTTCCGCTTGGAGGCCGAGAACCTCTTCACCTGGGGGCCAGCTAGAGCGGGCAGGCATCCCGCAAGGTGCCTGTGGGCCGGGGGTTAGGGCAGAGAGCAGTCCTCAGGGCCAAGACAGGCCAGGACGCCCAGGCAGAACCCTGCCGCTGCCATTCTACCATGGTCCTCACCTGCTCGGTTTCCCTCAGCAACGGCAGCTCACCCCCTGCCCTATACGTAGCCCTGGACCCTTAACATTTTATTTTGTTTCATTGTCACATCGCCCGAAACGCAGGCATAATTGTGATGACAGACGAGTAAACGGAAGCTCCGAGAAGACGCTTGCCTGAGTCCACACATCAGGTGGGGGCTGAGAAAAGCTGCCCCCCTCCCTCACAGGTTTCCAGATTTTAGCTGTAAGGCGATGAGGCCCAGAGCGTACAGATTTGAACACCACCATCCTCTGGGAGTTTCTCAAAGGCTTGATTTGCCTGAGCCCAGCTTGCCCAATGTGCCCAGGGACCAGGACCAGGGAGGGGGCCGGAGTGCCCCCCTCCAGCTAATGTGCCCTCCTCAGAGCAAATGGCATTAACGATGGAGGTGGATTAGCAGGGCCACCAAGCCTCCTGCTGGGGACCAGAAGGCCAGGTGCACAGGAGCAGCAGGGGGCTCTTGGGTAGAAACCTCAAGGCCAGAAGTTGCTGGGGCTTTCCGGTCAGTCCCTGACAACACCAAACCACAGGAGGGGCCCCACCGGACTCACAGAGTGTGGATGGTCCCTGCTGGGCTCAGAAACCTCCCGGTGCAGGGCAAGAGTGGATTCTGGCTCTCAAATGTTTGGGGTTCCAGGATCCCCCTCCCCATGGACCTTCCCTCATTCACTCCTGTCATTTCATGTTGCTCCTCCAATAAGCCAGGCACAGCCCCACCTCTGGGCCTTTGCGCCGGCTGTGCCCTCTGCCTGGTTCACTTCCTTTTGGCTTCTGTTGAAACTTCCTCCATAAGACCGCAACCTCTTCAGTGCAATACTTTGTTGCTTTGGTTTTTGGATCACTGAACATTCTACTCCACTGAGGACTCCTCACCTCTCCCAGATCATAACCTCTCCTGGGGCACTCACAGCTATGCCTGGCACACAGTAGGTGCACACACACATGCACACACACACACACACACACGAACTGCTGGATCAGATATCCCAGAAAATCCCTGTGGGTGCCTCCGAGTCTGGGAGAGGACACTCAAAGCCAGAAGCTGGGACAGGCACCCTCCCCTGGCATCCCAACCCCCACATGCTTGGTTTCCTCCTGTGATGGGGAGCTCATCCCCTCAGCCACACCAACGATCACAGCAACATCCCTGGGGTGAGCATTCACATATCAAGTCAGCACAGGCTCCGCCCTGAGAATTGACTCCTGAGCCTCAAGCACGCCCAACCCAACCTCTAGATTCACCCCTGGCCTCCCTGGGGCTCCAGAGCCTAGGTCTCCACTCCAGGAGCTGGACAGAGTCCAGGATGGCAGCCTGGTTGGGCAGATAAGAGAAGCCACATCCTGGGGGAGCTATCAGACATCAGAGCAGGGCAGGCCGCAGTGAGAGAGCACCAGCCCTTAGGGCCTGGGCTCTTTGAGAGAAGGGCTTCCCGGCACCTCCAGAGTAGGCGCAGAGCTAAGATTTGAACCTGAGTCTGAACAGACCTCCCCCATACAACAGAAGGAAGCCTCTTGCTTCACATGTGAGTTCACAGATCTGTGGTCGGTACCTCAGACGAAAGCCCACCTAAGACCCAACAGGTCCCTCCCCTGTCTCACCCTGGCTCCCTAGCACTGTCAGACAAAGGCCCAGCTCTCCCCTGACCTGGTGTGGGAGACCCTGTCTGTCTTGTTCCCAGGCATTTAGGGGGCTTACGACCCTCTTATGGGCCTCAGGTGCTGAGCTGAGCACTGTAAAATGAGTCCACCATCAACTCAAGCCTCCTGACTTCACCCAGATTCCAGCAGGAGATAAGAAACACGTGGCTACGGAGGGCCTGGGACCCCCAATCAAGACACAGAGGGGACAAGGCATAAAGGGGGCAGGGCACAGTTTCCCAGAACTCCTACTTGTTATAAAGGCTGGGGGGAGGGGTGTTGACTATCAGTGTAAACTTTATATAAAATGATCTCTACTTGGCAAAGCATCAATACCCAACCCCATCTCCCCTCTGGGGGCTTCCTCTGCTCCCGCCACAGGGATTCCCTCCATGTCTCACACCAGCCAGAAACCACCCACCTCAGGACCTTTGCATGTGCTGAGCCTATGCCGGAAGCACCCTTTCTCAGCTCTTTCTGGCCTCTGCTCAAATGTCACCTCCCCAGAAACTGCCTCAGCCCCCGCTAGCCCCATCAGCCCTGTTTGCATGCGTCACCAATGGGCATCCAAGATCAGCTGGTCCATGTACGTGTTTAGTCCTTAATCCTCACCTTCCTTGCTAGACCTGTGCAAAGAGGACACAGGGCGAGGTCGTTTTGGTCGCCGCTGTGTCCCCAACACCGGCCCCACAGCGGGTGCTCATGGCTGTTCACCCACTCTCTGTGCCACCCAAAAAGACCACTCTGCAGATGGGGAAACTGAGGCTCCAGCAGTCCTCAGGAAATGTGTGCACCGAGGACAGGCCCCATGGTGAACAGCTGCTAAGTCCGGTTGGGTTTGGGAGGGCAGACCCTGTGGCCCCCAATTCTGCTCCCTGAAATGGGGAATTTCGACATGGTTGCCCAGCCCAAAAATCACCTCCTCTGACCTGTCCCCTCCCTCAGGGACGGGCAAGACAGAAACCTACTTCCCTAGCAGGAAACCAAGAGGGCTTGGGGTAGAGATGACTCAGCCTGGGGTGAGGCCAGCAGTGGCCACACACCCCAAAACACAGAGGTGGGGGGCACTCTGTGCAGGTCAGAGTAACACACCTGGCAGGTAAATCCGCACTTTTGTGGTCAAGGCCTCTTCAGAGAGGTGTTATCTCTCATTCCGGTAAATACCGGTATCTGTAGAGACCAGGAGGCCCTCAGGCAAATGCCCAGATGAGATAACATAAGCTAATAATAAATAACAATAAAGTAATAACAAATATAATAAGACAATACGATCCTTTAAAAATGATAATAAAACCACAATTAATAGGATGTTTAAGATAATAAAAAAAATGGACACCCTGTGCTGGGCACCTCAGGGACACAGGGTCACCCACCCCCCCAACCCCCAGCCACTCTGAGAAGAGGCCACTGTTATTCTCTCATTTAACAAGGGGGGAAACTGAGGCACAGGACGAGTTTCTGCCTAAACTCCAGGGTTCAAAGGAAGCCTGAGACCCACAGGACCCACACTCTTATGGAGGAGGGGTGTCTCCACCCATATGGGTTCGCTCCCCTGGCTTCCCGGCTCCCTCCGAGGACAGACGGGCTCCGGCTGACCGGGTTTTTAGCCCCTCCACCCCCCTTCCAGCCCCGTTAATCTGGGTTTGCAGCCGGAGATAAACCCTGTGCACCCAGGAAGGAGGTGGTAATCCAGGTGGGGGTCTAGCCCTGGCTGTGGGGTGATTGCCCGGCGTGGGGGGCATGAACCCCGCGTGTGGACAAAAGCCTGGGGGCACCACCCAGCGGCCGCCGGGCCGAGCGGTGACAGCTGCTCCCGGGACCCCAGCCGGCTCGGCACCTGGGACTCCAGGGCCCCGGGGCCCTCCACCCCCCGCCCTCCGCCCAGCAAACACCCCGCGGGCGGTGGGAACGGGATTTCCCCGGGAAAACGCGCGGACACCATCAGCCCCCCATCCCACCGGCGTCGGGGGTGTCCCCGAGGAAAGGGGCGGGAGGGCTGGGCTGCGGCCAGCGGGAGGTGGAGGAGGGAGCCCGGAGCCCGGGGAGGCGCCCGCCCGCCCCCCGCGCTCACAGCGTCCGCCGCCCGCCCGGGCCGCCCCCGGCCGCCGCCGCCGCCTCCGGGCCGCCCTCCGGCTGCTCCAGGGCGACCATGGCTCGGAGGGCCCAGCCGCCGCCGCCGCCGCCGCCGGCCAGGCCTCCGCGGGCCGGGCAGGAAGTGACGGCGCCGGGGGCGGGCGGGGCGGATCCCGGGGCTGCCGTGCGGGGCGGGGTCGCTGCCAGGAAGGCGGTGCAACCCCGGGCTGCGGTGGGAGGGGGCACCCAGCCCCAGACGGGGGACCCGAAAAAATGAGGGGGTTTAGGGAGTAGAGGTTCGGCGGCCACAAACCCAGGCTGCGGGCATGGAGGGGCGCCAGCCGGGAATGGGAAACTGAGGCCTGGATAACGGGACGGAAGGGAGACCTGGGAGGCAGGGGAAGGATGAATGACATGCTCCCCACCCCTCTCCGAGCACCCACCGGCCTTTCTTCCACCAGCTCCCTCCTTGTCGGTCGTGAAAGTGTAGCCCCTGGAGCACCAGCTGCATGCCTCAGTTTACCCATCTCTGAAAGTAGGACTCCTCAGTGTGCCTCGGCTGGTTCCAGCGTCGTCCAGCACGAGCAAAGGTAGTGGCTGAGTCAGGGCACATACCCAGGTTGCAGGTTAAATCCCAAGGTCAACTACATTCAGCAGGTGGGCTGGGGGCTGGGGGCTGGGGGCTGGGGAGCCAGGGGTCCTCTCTGGTATCACCCCTCTCCTGACCCTTTCATTTGTGGGTCCTGAAGACCATCCCAGGACATGCGCTGTGTGCGCCTGAGTGTTTGGACATTTGTGTGTGTGTGTGTGGGGGGGGGGTTGACCCTCAGTGTGGGCACAGACAATCAATGGATGTTTCTCTCTCCCTTCCTGTTTTTAAAAAAGCAATCAAAATCACACATATATCTTTGGGTGAGGACTAAAACCCAAAAAATTGGGATGCCAGCACTTTGGGCATTTTGGGTTTATTCATTCAACAGAAGCCTCCTGTTTCACGGGGCCACTTCTGGGCTCTGTGGACCCAGCAGTGACCAAGACAGACCCCGCCCTCACCCACAGGGAGAGGAAGAGGAGCCTCTGGGAGAACAAACGGCCAATGCAGAGTGGCCAGAGCAGGGAGGGAGTGGGAGGCAGGGGGAGTAGAGCTGGAGGGGAGGGGCAGACCCCTGAGCCTGGTGATGACAGATCTGGTTTTGGTCCCGAAGGCACTGAGGAGCCATGGGAGGACTTAGAGCACAGAATTAAACCTGCTCCAACATCCAGGCTCCTCCCTTCCGTCTACAAGGAAAGTGGGGAACCTACACCACAGGGATGGAACCTGCCAGACCCAGTCAGGTGCAAATTGTACAGAAGAAATCACCCAGCATATCTTAACAAATAAGGAGCAAGGGGGAGATTGTAGCGGTGGGGGTGGGTGGAGGTGGAAGGGGGCATAGATGGATAAATGGTGATGGGGATAATATTTTTTTTTAAAGAGCAATTGGAGCCCTAACCGGTTTGGCTCAGTGGATAGAGCATTGGCCTGTGGACTGGAGGGTCCCAGGTTCGATTCCGGTCAAGGGCATGTACCTTGGTTGTGGGCACATACCCAGTAGGGGGTGTGCAGGAGGCAGCTCATCGATGATTCTCTCTCATTGATGTTTCTAACTCTCTATCCCTCTCTCTTCCTCTCTGTAAAAAAAAAATCAATTATATATATATATATATAAAGAGCAATGGAGGGCAGAAAAAAAAAGGAGGAACAATTAAAAGACCTCCCTCCCTAAAGAGCTCATGCTGTGACTTCATGTAGATAAATGTGCAAAGATGCAAAAGAAATTAATGGTGATGCACATCAGAAGAGAAGAAAGAAGTGGGGGGGGGCTTCTGGGGGCTAAAAATGTTTGCCTCCTGCTCTGACCCATGATGATATCTGCTCAATAAATGTGCCAATCCTAGAGTATGCAGCCTGAGCCTCGACCTGACAGGGCCTCGTTCCCAGAGTCTGGACTGCAGGTCTTGATGCAGCATCTAGAAGGGTTCAGTAATCTGGAGAAGCGCTGTGTGTAAATTAAATAAGAGTCCAGAGACTAAACATAATTTTGGAAGGCATTTGGGGGGCCAGAGGAGCTTAGCTAAAGGAACTAAATTTTCCTTGTCTCAGGACCGCTGGCTATTTGTTAACACAAATTGTCCTAATGCAAGGTAGATATACGCTTCAAAGGCCAGGTTTTGGTATATCGAAGCCATTGTTAGATTGGTAAATTACCTCCAGCTGTTCAGGTGTTTGGCCAGGATGAGGCAATGACATGTAGATTAAGATGCCCTCAGCTGTCTGGCAGCAAGCAATCATCTATGCAAATCCTTTTCAGGTTTGGGGAAGTGCCCTCAGCCATCCCAGAAGATTCAGCCCTTGCTGACGTGCTGAGATTGGCTTCTGGCACACTTTCTTCCAACCTCCTGGACCCCTGGCCTGGCAGGGAGCTGCTGCTGTTCCCCAAAGCCCCCACCTCGAAGGTTCAGCCACTGCTGAGTGCTCCCTCAGACCCACTCAACTCTGCAGCTTTCCCCAAACAGTTCCTCTCTCTCCATCCAACCTGTTCCTCTTAGCATCCCACATGGACTTCTCTCCCCTGGTTTTTATTCTAAGTTGCCCAGAACAACTTGAAAAGTATAAAAAGAGTGAACAAGGAGACATTCCCCTCCACCTGGCTCTTTGTTCTCCCCCCTGGAGATAGCTGATGTGGTCTGATGCCTGTGCAAAGCTCTTCGTTTCTCCCCATTTTAGTCTTTTTTAACAAATGGTAGCGTCTTATTCTCTGCTGCAAAGTACTCCACAATGGCGGCCATCCTGGTACATAGGCTAGTCCTGTGGTCGGCAAACTGCGGCTCTCGAGCCACATGCGGCTTTTTCGCCCCTTGAGTGTGGCTCTTCCACAAAATATCATGGCCTGGGCGAGTCTATTTTGAAGAAGTGGCGCTAGAAGAAGTTTAAGTTTAAAAAATTTGGCTCTCCAAAGAAATTTCAATCATACTGTTGATATTTGGCTCTGTTGACTAATGAGTTTGCCGACCACTGGGCCAGTCTATGGAGTCCATTTCTAGGGGTGAGTTTTCTGGTAAACAGCATCCACCACCGGGCACCTACCAGCAGCGGTACCGGTGTCTGCCAATAGCTGCCCATGAGCTGGGAGGTGGACACGCCTAAGGGGTCTGATTTGCAGCAACCCAAATCCTACCCCATCCCATCCCGCTCTGCCCCAGCCCTTCCTCCAGTTCCGCTGCTCCAGTGCTCTCTCTCACCGCCGTTCAGGGGGAGGAGAGAATGGGGGAAGGTTGCTGAGCGGGCGAAGGGCTCCTGGCAGGGGAAGGAGCGGAGAGCGCCTGCAGGAGGGGCAGGAAGGCGGGGATCAGGAGGGAACGGGGTATAAATGCGAGGCGGTGCGGCTAGAGCAGAGGCGTAGCTGAGCCCCTAGGAGCCACCTTCCAAACCACGGTGGCTTCCGGCCGAGATCCTTCCCGGGATCCGCAGGTGCATCCCCGGGCGGCGGTCCCGGGGAGCGATCGATAGGGAGAGGGCGGCAGAGTCATGCGCGCCTTGGCCAGCTCGGGGCCCAATGCGTCCCGGTGGGCGCCGGCCGACGCCTCGGGCTGTCCGGGCTGCGGCGCCAACGCCTCGGACGGCCCGGCCCCCGCGGTGTGGTCCGTGGACGCCTGGCTCGTGCCGCTCTTTTTTGGCGCCCTAATGCTGCTCGGCCTGACCGGGAACTCGCTGGTCATCTTCGTCATCTGCCGCCACAAGCAGATGCGCACAGTGACCAACTTTTACATCGGTGAGCCCCTGGGTGTATCTGCCAGCCCCCTGTCCCCACGAGGGCGGAGAGGCGGGAGCGCCCCCTAGCGGTGCCCTGGCCCTGCCAGAGAGGCGTCTCCCCCGGGTCTCCGCTCCTCTCCCTCCTGGCCCCCTGCCTTAGGCTAGAGGTCCCCAGCGGGCGTTGGAGGGTTCCTGCGGTCGCAGCACATCAAAGGTTGGAGAGTGTGGCTTGGAGAGCTCGCCCCTGCCTCTCCAGGAAGATGTCTGATTGAAATGCGGTCGTAGGACACAGTGTTCGATGAATAAAAGCAGTGGAGGGGAGGGGCTGCTTGGTCCTTGGGCTCCCAGTTTGCAATTTCTGCCACAGTTTTTGGCTCAGTTTGCACACCTGTGTGACGGGATGACCCACCACGCAGGTGAGTGCTCAGTTCGTGTTCTCCATCGATGGTGGGTGTTGGGCCAGCACCACTGTCTCCAATTTGCAGAGGAGAAAACTGAGGCTCAGAGGGACAGGGGCCTGCTCTGGCTCTCCCAGCCCAGACAGGGGTGAGCCCATTGAAGCTTGATAGCTGTGAAGTCGGTGTGGGGGATGTTTGAAGTGTAAAAGGGGGAGATTGGGGGATGTAGGGGGCCTTCTGGAGCTGACCTGCTGGTCACTCAGACAAAGGTGGGTGCCAGGGAACTGGGCCAGAAGCGCTGGGAGGCGGAGGCCCCATGTCCAGAGCCGAAACTTCCCCTGCCTGCAGCCAACCTGGCGGCCACTGACGTGACCTTCCTGCTGTGCTGTGTGCCCTTCACCGCCCTACTCTACCCGCTGCCTGCCTGGGTGCTGGGTGACTTCATGTGCAAGTTTGTCAACTACATTCAGCAGGTGGGCCGTGGGCTGGGGGAGAGGGGCTGGGAGCCAGGGGGCAGGTCTGGGTGTGGGCAGGTGGGTGCAGTGGGGAGGATGGGGCCCAGTGGGAAGTGGGTTGGTAGGGGGGTGGGGGTGAGTCAGCCTGGTGGATAGGCTGGGAGAAGGTGTAGCCCAGTGGGAAGTGGGTTGGTGGGGGGCGGAGGACCCCAGCAATGGGTAGGGCAGGGCTACAGGAGGCACTGGGTGTTGGAGATGAGCACCGGAGGGTGATGCGGGTTCTTGCCCCTCCCACCGGCCCCTAGGATGGCTCTGCCTCTCCCTGTCTCAGTCTCTGGGTCTCAGAAGGCCCCAGTGGTGCCCTCAAGCCCTCACTATTCTGGGGTCCTCTCTGGTATCACCCCTCTCCTGACCCTTTCATTTGTGGGTCCTGAAGACCCTCCCAGGACACGCCCTGTGTGTTTGAACATTTGTGTGTGTGGGTGGGAGGGGGGAGCGGAGGGGGACCCGAAGTGTGGACACAGACAAGGCAGACCCCACGCCAAGCTCCCGGCCCTCCAGGTCTCCGTGCAGGCTACATGCGCCACCCTGACCGCCATGAGCGTGGACCGCTGGTACGTGACGGTGTTCCCGCTGCGCGCCCTGCACCGCCGCACGCCCCGCCTGGCGCTGTCCGTCAGCCTGGCCATCTGGGTGGGTGAGTGCAGCGCGGGAGCACACGGGGTGGGGGGACAAGCCCTCCTCGTGCCCTGGGCGCCTTCCTTCTCACCATCTCCCTCTGGGCGTCGGGAAATGCGCACCATGGCGCTGCCCGAGGAGAACCCCTGAGCGCGCAGACTGGGGAGGCGCCCGGGAGACCAGGGCCCCGGCCCCTCCTGGCGCTGGTCCCCGGGCGAGGCCTTCAGCTGCGCCCGTGGTGCAGGCTCCGCGGCCGTGTCGGCGCCGGTGCTCGCCCTGCACCGCCTCTCGCCGGGGCCGCGCACCTACTGCAGCGAGGCCTTCCCCAGCCGCGCCCTGGAGCGCGCCTTTGCGCTCTACAACCTGCTGGCGCTCTACCTGCTGCCGCTGGCCGGAACCTGCGCCTGCTATGGGGCCATGCTCCGCCACCTGGGCCGCGCCGCCCTGAGCCCGGCGCCCGCCGACAGCTCCCGGCAGGTGCGCGGCGGGCTGGGGGGAGGCGGAGCCGGGCTGGGATGGGCACGGCGGGGGGGGGGGGGGGGGGCGGGGAAGGCACATCGGGGGAATCTGAGGGGGTGACAGGAGGGCAGCTCCGGGGGAAGGTTCCACAGCCCCTCCTCCTCCCACCCCCATCAGGGGCAGATGCTGGCGGAGCGGGCGGACGTTGTGCGGGCCAGGGTGTCCAGGCTGGTGGCGGCCGTGGTGCTGCTCTTCGCGGTCTGCTGGGGCCCCATCCAGCTGTTCCTGGTGCTGCAGGCGCTGGGCCCGTCGGGCTCCTGGCACCCCCGCAGCTACGCGGCCTACGCGCTCAAGATCTGGGCGCACTGCATGTCCTACAGCAACTCCGCGCTCAACCCGCTGCTCTACGCCTTCCTGGGCGCGCACTTCCGGCGGGCCCTGCGCCGCGTCTGCGCCTGCGCCTGCGCCGCCCGCGCCCCCAGCGGCCCCCGCGCCCCGGGCGCCCCGGGCCCCCGGACCGCCCCGCCCCGCCTCCCTCCGCCACCCCAGGGCGACGACGAAGCCGGGAGGCAGCGGGCCAGGGCTGTGCGTCCTGAGGGAACACGCTGCCCCTCTCTGAGCCGACTCTGGTGGAACCGAGGTGGGCCTCCCTCTGGAACGGGTGTTGCTTGAACAGCAGTTGCCGTGATTCCGTTATTAATACCTTTGTTTTTGTCCAAGATCATCTTAGTAAAAATGTTGTGTCCTCTGTAAGGTTTGTTACAAACTGGCTGTGATGTTTGCAGTTGTTGGTATTGTGATTATTATTTCTTTATGTCCTGAAATTGAAGATACTTTGATGCCGGCACCCAACGTCTGGAACTTTCCAGGAAGCACCGATAGATGTTTTCACTCGGTATACTGTATGATTGAAAGATTCATCCCATTGTCAGCGGTATTAAAATTCGAACACTCCCTGTCCAGGTAGCTGAGTTGGTTACAGCGAACGCCCTAATACGTGCAGATAGTGATTTCAATCCCTGGTCAGGGCACATACAAGAATCAACCAATGGCCGAAACCGGTTTGGCTCAGTGGTAGAGTGTCGGTCTGCGGACTGAAGGGTCCCAGGTTCGATTCCAGTCAAGGGCATGTACGTTGGTTGCAGGCACATCCCCAATAGGGGGTGTGCAAGAGGCAGCAGGTCGATGTTTCTCTCTCATCGACATTTCTAGCTCTCTATCTCTCTCCCTCTCTGTAAAAAATCAATAAAATATATTTTAAAAAAAGAATCAATCAACGAATGCATAAATAAGTGAAACAGCAAATCAATGTCCGCCCCCTCTCAAATCAGTCAATAAAGCCCACCAATCCCCAGTAGGGGTCCTGCAGGAGGCAGCCCATGGATATTTCTCTCTCATTGATATTCCTATCTATTTCTTTTTTCTTTTTTTTTAATCAATTTTTAAAAAACAATTTAAAAAATAAAATCAGTAAGTAAAAACCCTTAAATGTGAACACATTGTGCATTTTAAAATGGCGGAACAGGCTGTTATCATTGCTATCTGGAGGCTGGGAACACCTCCCTGGGGCACAGAGCATGGAGCTGCTGTGCAAGAGGCAGGATAGATGGCTGGGTAACAAACTGGCCCAGACAGAGCGTCTCAGAACAGCCATTCAGCCTCTGTCGTTATTCTGTGGGGTGGTGGGCCTCCAGCCTGGCAGTGCTGCCACCATGCGGTGTTGGCTGGGCCAGTGAGTTGGGAGAAAGCTACCCCCTAGTGGCCAGTGTGGGGCTTTAGAGGCAGAAGCTCCGCGCTTAGTGGCCAGTGTGGGGCTTTAGAGGCAGAAGCTCCGTGCTTCCTGCGGCCTGGGCTCAGGAGTCCCAAAGCCTCACTTTCCCACACCGAGCTGTCAGAATCCCACCAGGTTCCACAGCGGGGTGGAGTGTGTGTGTGTGTGTGTGGGGGGGGAACCCCACCTCTGGATGGTTTAGTCTTAGTGCAGTCTCCCAAACAGCCCTGCGAGCTGAAGGCTTCGTTGCCCTGAGAGACAGCTGCCCGCATCTTGGAAGGCCCCGCCCTCCCCAGTTATGTGGGGACAGGATGGCTCTCCACACCACCCAGGTTTGTGGTGGTATGGCTGGGCGGGAGGCGGAGCCAGGCTGAGAGGCTTTGTCGAACTCAATCAGAGAAGGGGCCAAAATCTAAAATCCAGCCTAAATCGCGGGCCGAATGGTTTACTGAACAGTCATAAACTGACGATGTCATAAACTGACAGCGGAGTGCAGTGATGACAGCGCGGTGCGGGCCACATTGCAAGGCCTGGCGGGCTGGATTTGGCCTGCGGGCCTTGTGTTTGACACATGTGACCTAGAGAGATGCAGTGTGATGGCAGTGGGAAGGGTCACCAGGGAAAACGTGTGCCCGTTTGTGATGAACTAGAATGCGTCCAGGAAAGCTTCCTACGAGGGGAGGCCAAGGAGTGTGAACGGAACTCAGAGGTGGGGGAAGAGCGCACCGGATGGAGGGCACAGCCAGTGCACAGGCCCTGACGCAGGATCTGTGTGGTGGACTGGAGAAATCCCTAGAGGGGGGTGGGGCTGGAGGGGACCTTATAACAGAGGGAAATACAGGCCTCACAGTACTGTGCAAGGAATGAATTAACACTGACCCATTGCACAGAGGGGGAAATGGAGCACAGGGCGGCTCAGGCACTTGCCTGGGACAGAAGTGCACTCTGATCTGCTGGACTCTTTCTGGGTGTGGAGGGGGTCCCTGTGTTTTGGAGACTGAGCTGCGGCCCGGCCCCTTACAGATGGCTTCCTTCCCCAGCTCACCTGGGTCTTTAGCCTCCTCCTCCCCAGGCAGACGTCTGGGCCCTCCCTCAGGTGTGTGTGTGTGTGTGGCGGGGGTATCAGCTGCTGGGTGTGTAATAGCCCAAAGGTGGAGGCCTCCCTGCCACCTGCTGCCGTTAGACTGCAGGCAGCCCTGGGCTAGAGGCTGGGATCCTGCAAGGGCTGAGCAGAACGTGGCTCCAGGAGAGGGGGCAGTTCCCCTGGACCTGTCTCCTGGGCTTTGGACTCTCATGGACAGTTGGGCCTGAAAAATGGGGGGCAAGCTGGGGGAATGCCCCCGAGAAGATGGCAATGCCATGTGCTTTAGGAGAGGGGCTGCAGAAGACCCCACATTGTCACATTCAAGACCAGAGACCTCAGGCCCTGAGAAAGGGAGACAGAGGAGGGGAGAGGCGGGGGGAGCCTTACAAACAGCAGGGGTGAGTTGGGTTGTTCCCCAGGTTTATGGGAATTATGGGAAACTTCTCAGCAGGGAGGGGATATGATCCAAGGAAAGTGGTGATGGCTTTCAATGTGTCATTTAATTATTGTGGCTATTCTTCTTATCTTTTGGGCTGTCAGACCAGTCATCTGGGAGGGGGAGGATGAGCCCAGGGCCAAGGTAGCCCCAAGCGTCTGGGTGAGTAGGAAGAGGGGTTAATTTCAAGCCCAGATAAACTATGAAAAAAAAAAAATTAGCATAAGTATATCCCGTGCAATATTTGGGATATACCTAAAATTTTTCGTCTTTTATATGATATTCAAATTTAAAACCAGTGCTGTATTTCATTGCAAAATATATTTTATTGATCTCAGAGAGTAAGGGAGGGGGGAAGAAATATCAGTGAAAGAGAATCATTGATCAGCTGCCTCCTGCACATCCTCCTACTGGGTATCAAGCCTGCAACCGCGGCATGTGCCCTTGATGGGGATCGAGCCCGGGACCCTTCAGTCCACAGGCTGACACTCTATCCACTGAGCCAAATAGGTTGGGCCCAGTACTGCATTTTAAAAAATATATATATATTTTATTGATTTTGTACAGAGAGGAAGGGAGAGAGATAGAGAGCTAGAAACATCGATGAGAGAGAATCATCGACCAGCTGCCTCTTGCACACCCCCCACTGGGGATGTGCCTGCAACCAAGGTACATGCCCTTGACCGGAATCGAACCTGGGACCCTTCAGTCCGCAGGCCAACGCTCTACCACTGAGCCAAACCGGTTTCGGCCCAGTACTGCATTTTATCGAGCAACACCACCATGGAGCAGGCATTCAGAAGGCGCTACATACCTGAAAATAAGACATCCTCCGAAAATAAGACCTAGCACATGGAAAGATAAGACATCCCCTGAAAATAAGACCTAGCGCAACTTTGGGAGAAAAAAATTAATATAAGACACTGTCTTATTTTCGGGGAAACAGGGTAGGAGAAAAAAACTCAGCGGGCCTGTTTCCCCATCAGACTCAGCAAACTGGTTTTCAGACGATGTGGCGCCATCTAGCGGCCCCAGACGGGAGCCTTGGCGTGACGGCGCTAGTCCTGCCTCGAGACTGCAGCTCCGCAGGTTCCCGGCAGGTGGCGCGCGCACCCCACGGAAGTTCCTAGCTTCCCTGGGTGGGCTATACAAAGCTCATACATATCCCAAACTGGACCTTTGCTGAAAGTTTTCCCGCTGCAAAATGGGTCAAGCAGAGCCACACAATTCATTTCCAGTGTCTTGGGAACCTTTGTCTCCTGGGCCCCTTCCATGAAAAAATATTGTATCTTAAAAATTACATTTTACAACTGGGTTCTTATAAAAGCAAATATAATTTAGGCGAAATTCATTATGTGCTCCCGATTGCTACTGAGGGGGAAATGGAGGCACAGGGAGGCTCATGCACCTGCCTGGGGTGGGGCAGGAGTGCATTCTGATCTGTTATTCAGTTTCCTTGTTATTGTTGTTGTTTGTTAATCCTGACCTGATGATATTTTTTTCCGTTGCTTTCAGAAAGTGTGGGACGGAGGGGGTAGAGACAGAGAAACATCAATGTGAGAGAGACACATTGATTGGTTGCTTCGCACATACATCCCAACTGTGCTGGGGGTCAAGCCCGCAACTGAGATACAAGTTACATTCCCTTGACTGGAATCAAACCTGCGACCCTCCAGTCCACTGGCCAAGGATCTAACCACTGAGCAAACTGACGAGGGCAGTTTTCCTTCTTATTTTAAAAAGGTTACATGTTCATGTTCGTGGGCACTGGCTCACAAGGACGAGGTGTGAATGATAGCAGGTCAGGGGTGGATGTTTCTAGCTGTGCCCCACACCCCCACTCCAGGCTTTTTAAAAAATATATATTTTATTGATTTTTTTACAGAGAGGAAGAGAGAGAGATAGAGAGCTAGAAATGTAGATGAGAGAGAAACATCGACCAGCTGCCTCTTGCACACCCCCTACCGGGGATGTGCCCGCAAACAATGTACATGCCCTTGACCGGAATCGAACCTGGGACCCCTCAGTCGGCAGACCGACGCTCTATCCACTGAGCCAAACCGGCTTCGGCCCACTCCAGGTTTTTTTTTAAAATTGAGATATATATGGTGAATAGTTCAATTTGCCCTCCACCTCTGTGTAGACAGACACCAAAAATCGTGTATGATGTGAGAGGAAGAAAGGGAACATGAATTCATTTAGTCAACCAACATTTATTGAGTACCTACTATGTGCCAGACTCAGCTTCAGGAGTGGACACACAGTTGTAAACGAGGCTGAATAGGTTCAATAAATACCACTATTCTGTTCTGGCTGGTGTGGCTCAGTTGGTTAAGCCTCCTCCCTTGCACAGAGATTTGCTGGTTCCATTCTGGTCAGGCCACATGCCCAGGTTTCTGGGCTCAATCCCCAGGAGGGGGTGTGCAGGAGACAACCAACTGATATGTCTCTCTCTCTCTCTCCCTCTCTCTCTCTCTCATCAATTAAAAAAAAAAAAAAAATACAGCTGCCGAAACCGGTTTGGCTCAGTGGATAGAGCATCGGCCTGCGGACTGAAAGGTCCCAGGTTCGATTCCGGTCAAGGGCATGTACCTTGGTTGCGGGCACAGTCCCGGGGGGGGGGGGGGGGGGTGCAAGAGGCAGCTGGTCGATGATTCTCTCTCATCGATGTTTCTAACTCTCTATCCCTCTCTCTTCCTCTCTGTAAAAATCAATAAAATATTTATTAAAAAAATACAGCTGTCTTGAAATAGTGCCTGGATGAAGATAAACAGAATGATGTGACGATGGGGTAATGGGGCGCACCTGATGCTGGTGGGTCAGGGAAGAACCCTCCGAGGAGCTGAAGTTCCAGCTGAGGCCGGAGAAGGCAAGGTCATAGGCGATGTGGGAAGGGCACTTCAGGTGGGGGGCATGGCTCGGATGTGGGAATCTATTGGAGCAGGAATCATGTGGGAAGGGAGGCAGTTTGCGATCTGGGTGGGTTTTTTTAAGCCAGTGCCCCTCTCAGGGTGGAGAGCAGGCTGAGTGATGAGCTGAGGGCTGGGCAAGTACCAGGCTGTTCCTTTGTTTTCAGGGACTGTCCAAAACACACAGGGGCCCCACAAGATGGTCTGGCCAAGAAACCTTATGATGAGACGGGAGCTTCTGTACCTCATTTCCTGGTTGAAAAACAGAGACCGGAGGGGGGTCTGAACTCACTTAAAGTCACACAGCCAGGACCCAGCTGAACCCCGGGCTGCTGCCCACCAATAGCAGAGCCAGCAAGTGTGTGTGTCCCTTTCCAGCGTCGTCCCTGGGCTGAAAATAGGACCCCTCATGGGGAGGCCGCTGGGAGCCAGGCAGGGCACCTCTGGGAAGCGGCATCTAGCTTGGTGTGGACTGCAGCTTTCCCCTGGATCCTGCAGCTTTCCTTGGGATCCTGCTGTGCAAGGAATGAATTAATATTGACCCATTGTACAGATGGAGGGAACGAAGGCACGGGAGGGGTGAGGCAGGGGTGCATTCTGATCGGTTTGGCTCTTTCTGGGTATGAAAAGGGCTTGTCTGCACTTTTGAGACAGAGCTGGGTCCTGGCCCTTTAAGGATGGCTTCCCCAGCTAACCTGGGTCTCTAAACTCTCCCTCCCCAGGCAGGCTTCTGGGCCCCTCCCTCAGGTGTGTGTGTGTGGGGGGGGGGGGGGCGGGGAAACAGCTGGGGCTGGGTGTGTAATAGCCTAAAGGTGGAGGCTTCCCTGCCACCTGCTGCCTAGACTGCAGGCAGCCCTGGGGCTAGAGGCTGGGGATCTGTCAGGGGTGGGCAGGACTTGGGCCCTAGATCTGTCTCCTGGGCTTGGGAGGGACTCCCCCAACAACGGGACTACAATTTTTTTTTTTGGGGGGGGGGAGCGGGCAATATGGGACTGGACCCAGGAGAAGATGGCAAAGCTTTGTACTTGACTGGAGGGGGGAGGGGCTGCACAAAATCCTACCCTAACAATCAAGATGAGGAACCCCAGTCCTACTCAGTGGGGACCCCCGAGAAATGGAGCCCTCTGTGTGGCCCCTGCCTGCCCCTATGCTCCCCCTCCAGCAGAGACCAAGCCCCCTCCCGGACCTTGCCCCACCCTCCTCTGTGCCTGAGTTTCCGGTTCTTCCAAATGGGGTCATTTAGAATCTCCACTGCCTAGAGGTGTGAGGGTTGAACCTTGCCTTGGGCAAACGGCCAAGGAACCCAGGCACTTCAGCTTATGGAGATGATGAAATTATTACTAAAACGAGGATCTTGTGTTTTCCTCCTAGGTGAGTTGTCAGGTCCTCCGGAGGCGGCGGCCGTCGGGGGCAGGGAGGAGTTCCCACACGCCGCCCCGGCCCCAGGACGCACGGCCCCACCCACTCGTTTGACCCACCGAGCGAGCGGGAGCCGTCCGCGCGTCCCCAGGCCGGGCCCGGCCCCGCCCCGCTCTCATTTCTGGTCCCTGTGGCGTCTGGCTTCTTCGGGTCTCTAATCCCCATTTTACAGACGGGAAAACCGTGGTGCGGCTCGGGGGCCGGCGGCCAGGTCGCTCGCGCCTGGTCCCCCGGTCTAAGGGACAGAGGTGCAACGTGGAGCCCGGCAGGTCCCTCCGAGGCGCTCGGTAAGATGGGGAGGCGGTCCCCGGTCCCCGACCCAGCCCCGCTCGCCCCCGCCGGCTCCTCCCGCCGCCCCCTCGGACGCTCCGGCCCCGCCCGCGTCCCCAGCGCGCCGTGCGCTCCGGGCCCAGGCGCACACTTTGCCCACCGTCCCTAGCGGGGGGCGGGGCCTCGGCGGCGGTGTTCCCCTCACTTTTATTATGTATTCTCTTTTAAAGGGCCCGCGCCTCGAAAATTTCCATCCGCCCTCCCTTCCCTCCCGAGACCCCTGGGCTGGTCCTGCGGGTTCGCACCCAGCGCGGGGGGTGGGGGTGGGGGTCCGGGAAGGGGGAGGGGGCCTCGCGAGACCCCTCCCCGCGCCCCAGGCCGCGGCGCTGAATCACCCGCGAGGTATTTGCATCTGAGAGCGATTTGTCACCCGGTGATTTGTCTTCCCGGCGGTGAGCGCGCCGGCGGGGGGGAGGGGAGGGGAGGGGCGGGGAGGCGCGCGCAGGGTGACTTTTACCAATCCGGTCGGACGGGGGTGTAGACGCGGACCGGGCCCGCGGCTAGGTGAGTCCGCGCGCGGCACCCACCCGGCGGCGGCGGCCGAGAGCCAGCAGCGCGCAGCTCGCAGCTCGCGGCCCGGGCGGGAGGCCAGGCGCTGCCGGGCTGGGCCGGACGCCAGGCGCGGGGCATGCGCCCCGGGAGCGGGCCTGGCGCGGTGAGGCTGGGGCGCGGGGTGATGGCCTTTTAAACCGCGGGTTCCGGTCCGGGGTGAGAGGGGGCTCCCCAAAGTGGGCAGGGATGTGGATGGGGGTCCGGCGCCGGGAAGGCGACCCTACGGCCGGAGTTGGTGTGGTTTTCTCCGCTCCCGCTGGTTGACCTCATCCCCTACCATGTTGCACAGGGGCGTGCTGGCGCCCGGGGCGGACCGGGGGTCGCCAGGGCGCTCCCCCTTCAGCGGAAGGAAATGGTCTCCGGGCGCGCGCGGGGGGCTGCGCTCCGGGTTCGGCTCATTTCTCTCCCCCCGGGGTCGGGGGTTTTATCCCGGAGCCCCGAGAGCAGAGGGAGCGCCGGCTGGGAGGGCAGCCCCCGGTGACCCTCCCTCCCCTGCCTGGACGGTTTATGTATAAAGTGTCGGTCTCCGGGCCGAAAGCGGCCCCCGGAGGGGACTCCGCGGTGCCGGCGGCGCCGGGGGCGGGTGCGACCCGGGCCCCGGCTCCCCGGTTCCCGGGCTCCGCGGCGGGGATCCCCGGGGAAAGCCCCCTCCCCCGGCCGGCGCCCCCCGACACAAAGCGGGCGCAGGAAGCGCGAGCAGCGCGCGTTTGTCAATCCCAACGTTCCGCGCCCGACCCCGGCGGCGGCGCGTTTGTCAATAATCTTCCGTTTTTCACTCGCCCGGGCCCAGGCGAGGGCTGCCCCCCCCCCCCCCCGACCCATGCAAATCCGCCGCTTTCCAAGAAGCGTTTGAAACCGGACTGGGGTTTTTGTCGTCTTATTTCTTCTTCTTCGGTGTTTCCTTCCCCACTTCCTCCGGGCCGCCCCCTCCCCACGCCGCCAGCCCCCTCCCCAGCCCCCGCCCCCTCCCCCGCCTCCCTCCGCGGAGTGCAGGGGCCCCTTTCGCCACCCGCGGGCCCCGGCCTTGCACAACTCTTTAAATAACCGTGTTTTGCAAGCCCCGGCCGGAGCGGGTGACCTCTCCCAGAGGCATTGGGGGGGGGGAAGGGCGTGGCCCGGTTTCTCCTCGCCCCCCACCCCCAGCCGGTTCCTAGGGACCACTCCGCACCCCCCCATCCCTGCCGGGTCCCTGCCGGGGAATGCCTTTCCCATGGGGCTGTCATAAAGTGGGGGTAGGGGCGGAGGACAAAGGGCTCCTGGGGGAGGGGTCTGCAGGGGCTGGGCGCTGCCAGCTTAGGGTTAATGGCAGCCTTGAGAGGGCCCGGGCCTGGCCCAGAGGGGCTCCCGGGGTTCCCACCTGCCCCCCTCGAGCCCTGGTGTGGAGGCCTGCCCTGCTCCCCTCCCCCACCGGGGGTGACCCGGAAGGGTCATTAAACCCAGCAGGCCAGGCGGGGGCAGCGTGGGGGGAGTGGCTTCCTTTGGCCTCTTCCTTAGGCCCCCCCCAGAGGTGGGGGCACTGCCTGGAGCGTTTCCTTGGGTGGGGGCTTGTCTTGAAGTTGTCAAAAGTGGGGGAGGGGCAGCGGGGCCTAGACCCTGGGTGAGAAATGTCCCCTCAGCACTTAGGGAGCTGGTGGTGGGGGATGGCTGCCAGTGGGGGAGGGGGCTGCTGGGTGCTGCTTTGCTGTGCTGGCCCCTCGCCAGCACTGTGGTCTCTGAGCGGGTTGTGCCCAAGGACCCCTGCCCCTGCTGGATACGGAGGCCTTTTGGGGGGAGGGGGTGTCCCTTCCCACTTTTTACAGGGGCCATTCACCT
The DNA here is from genome assembly GCF_964339955.1 of Pipistrellus hanaki. NCBI lineage: Eukaryota > Metazoa > Chordata > Mammalia > Chiroptera > Vespertilionidae > Pipistrellus > Pipistrellus hanaki. The sequence goes on from NC_140507.1 coordinate 70,221,741, forward strand.
GCCCCCCCCCCCCCATTGCCCTTTTACCCAGGAGGCCCCAGGGGGTCTGAGTAATGAGTGGCTAGCTGGTCTAGGTCAGTGGTCGGCAAACTCATTAGTCAGCAGAGCCAAATATCAACAGTCAACAGGACAACGCCTGACATTTCTTTGGAGAGCCACATTTTTTAAACTTAAACTTCTTTTAACGCCACTTCTTCAAAACAGACTCGCCCAGGCCGTGGTATTTTGTGGAAGAGCCACACTCAAGGGGCCAAAGAGCCGCATGTGGCTCGCGAGCCGCAGTTTGCCAACCACGGGTGTAGGAGGAGGAGGAGGGGCACTGGGCTGGCTGTGGCTCTGCAGGGCCTCTTCCATGACTGGAGAGTTTGGGAAGGGGCTACACGGCAGGTCTAGGTGGTGTCAGGTTCCTGTTAGCAGGTCACTTAGTGGGAACAGGGCGTCAGCTGAAGCAGAGTCTCTGCCTGTGCCCACTGGCCTCCCCTGTGTGAGACCCTCTGCCCCCTGAGTGGAGGTTCATTTGCTGGGTTAGGGGCCGCCTCCTGGACCCTCCTGCCCTCCGCACTGTCCCTGTGCTGTAGCATCTGGGGTGTGACCACCAGGTCTGAGGAGTTCTGTCCGTTTGTTTTATTGGCCCCTTGGGTAGCTGGGGGTGTAGCCTGAGTGGGTGGGGGGCTGGGGTGAGATCTCGTCCTCCTGTCCTGGTGGAACCTCCTCTCCGGAGTCTGCCACAGGCCCTGGCAGTTAGGGTTGGTGGTGATCTGAAGGGACCCCAGGCCAGGGACAGCACATTGCATTCTGGGATGTTGAAACACACACACACACACACACACACACACACCCGCTTGGGGTCCCAAAGTGCAGGGGAAGACCCCTGCAGAGAGGCATGGGAGTGGTGTGGGAGGCTCTCATGGCACCCAGACACGTGTTAGCAGGGCACCTCCGAGCCTGTTTCCCCGCACCCATAAAACTGGGACCACCTAGCCCCTCCTTCCCTGACACTGACATGATGCGGTGCCTCTTTTGTACCCAAATTCACCATCATAAACTCACTGTATCTCTGCCTGAGCACCGTGAGGTGGATGCAGTGAGGGCACCGTTCTGCATATGGGGAAACTGAGGTCCAGGGAGACTGAGGCTTAGGGCTGAGAGCATGCCTGGGGAAGGTTTAGCTCAGGATCCATATACAGCAAGCACTCAGCCTGGGCCAGGCAGCACCAGCACCTAGAACCTGGAATCAGAACCCAGAACTCACTTGGTCTCTGGTGCCCAGCAGGCAGCTGCAGCCAATCAGAGGCCAGGAATGCCGTGTCCTCTGCTCTGTTTGTGAAGCAATAATCCACACGGGTCCCTGGGAGGTGCAGCTGGCGGCGGCATATCTCTCTGTGGGGCTGAGACCCTCAGGAGCCCAGTGCGGGGAACAGTGCTTTCTGGGTGGACAGAGGAAGGGTAGATGGGGAGTGTGCTTCTCCACTTCCAAGGAGCCCTCCAGGTTTGCTCCCTGGTGGGAGTGGATGGGAGGGATTTTCCCAGAGGCCTTTGCAGTCCAGTCTCCGTGGGGAGGATGAGGCTGAGGACCGCGGTGTGGTGTGACAGTCTCTCTCGCCGCCCTCAGGTTTCTGCAAACACGTGAATGAACTGGATGCCGGCCGCTGCTCCTTCGTGCCCGGAGTGAGAAGGAGGCGCTGCCTGTTGGCATGCCCCACCAGCCCTCAGTCTGAGCCGAGTGGCCCCCACCCTCCGCCACCCTGCACTGCCCCGGCTCCCCCGCGGCCCCCACACTGCAGTGCGGCCGGGCCCCGTCCCCGAAGGGGCCGCCCCTGCCACCCACCCCTGGCGCCCGGGGCGGCCCAGCCCGCAGGGCCATGAAGCTGCAGGCTGTGATGGAGACGCTCCTGCAGCGGCAGCAGCGGGCACGCCAGGAGCTGGAGGCCCGGCAGCCACTGCTGCCCGAGCCCCCCGCCGGCCCCCCGGCCCTCTCCAAGGCTGCCTCGGACGAGGACAGAGACCCCGAGAACACCCGGATGCAGCAGGCGCAGATGGCCGCCCTGGCCGCCATGCGGGCTGCTGCCGCCGGCCTCGGACCCGCACCGAGCCCCAGTGGCTCCGAGGACAGGCCCCCCAGCTCCGAGGACGAGGACGCCGCCCAGGAGGGGCCGCCCGGCTCCCCCGGTCGAGGCAGGGAGGCGCCAGGTCATGCCGGAGGCGACAGGCACTTCGAGGACATGGGCTCTGACGATGACCTGTGAGTGTGGGTTGGAGGGCGTGGGGCACTGAGGGGTGTCTGGGTCTCGGTGGCAGAGTGGTAAGGGCAGGACAAAACTCCCTGAGAAAGTGCCGCCCTTTGGAATTTTCTGGATTTCAATGGACGTGTTCTCCCTGTGCACTGTCTAGTCCTAAGTGGCACTGAGTGTGGGATGTGGCCAGTGTCAAAGATGTGGTTGAGGATTAGTGTTTGTAGCTTTATTTCATCCTGATTTAAGCAGAACCAGCCACACACGCCCAGGGCCTATCACCCAGCGCCGCTCCGGCAGATCCAGCATCAGGGGCAGGTAGACTGGGTAGGACCTGCTCAGGGTGGGCATTAGTTGGCTCATTGGGGTCTGTGATTCACAGGAGTCCAGTGTGGACCCTGAACTGGGTGCTGGTGGGACCCCAGTGGGATCTCTCTGGAAAGACTTAACCTTTTTAAAAATTGATTTAAGAGAAAGAGGAAGGCGGAGAGAGAGAAAACATCGATCCATCGGTTGTCTCCTATATGCACCCCAACTGGGGACTGAATCCAAAACTTGGGTATGTACCCTGACTGGGAATCAAACCCACCACCTTTTGGTGTTTGGGACGATGCTCGAATCAACTGAGCCACATCAGCCTGGGCACTGGGAAAACATTTATTTTTTGGTTGATCTTCACCTGAGGATATTTTCCCATTGATGTTTGGGGAGAGGGAGAGAGAGGGAAAGACCGAGACATTGATGTAAGAGATATTAGTTGGTTGTCTCCTGCACAAGCCCTGATCGGGGCCTGGCCCGGGGAGGAGCCTGCAACCAAAGTATGTGCCCTTGACTGGAATTGAACCCGGGACTGATGCTCTAGCCACTGAGCCAAACCAGCTAGGGCGGGAAGACTTGAAAAAGCAAAGAAGTGGGGCAATTGCAGGTTGTGATTGGGGCTGTCAAGAAAACGAAGCAGCCGAAACTGGTTTGGCTCAGTGGTAGAGCGTCGGTCTGCGGACTGAAAGGTCCCAGGTTCGATTCCGGTCAAGGGCATTACATTGGTTGCAGGCACATCCCCAGTAGGGGGTGTTCAAGAGGCAGCTGGTCGATGTTTCTCTCTCATCGACGTTTCTATCTATCTCTCTCCCTTCCTCTCTGTAAAAAATCAATAAAATATATTTAAAAAAAAAGAAGCAGAGGTGGTAGGGAGCGGGTGCTGGGCCAGCATTAACTCTCCTGAGTGATGGGCACAGTAGTACCAGTCCCCAGGGAGGGCCAGGAAGCCTGGAACAGCATGCCTCGCAGAGGGCACAACCTGAGCAAAGGCCCTAAACTGAACTCCACTCGAGGAAGTGGAAGAGCCGGTGTAACGTTTTCAAGGCTCAGCAGGGCAGCTGGTGCGGCAGGGGGAGGCGAGGCTGGGGTCTATGTCACAGGAATAGTTACAGTTTGGTCCGGGCTAACTGCGACCAAGAGGTGCGACCGAGAGGTGCCTGGCCCATGGGGCCGGTGAGGCCCACCCTCCCCGTGTGGAGAGAGGAAACGCAGTCTGGGATGAGGAGCCGGCTCTGCCCTGGGACAGGGGCCCGCTGGTGCCTTCTCCCCTGACCTCTGCCCTCTGCCTGCCCCAGGAAGCAAAAATGGGAAGAGGAGGAAGAGGAGGAAGAGCTGGAGGAAGACTTGGGGGATGAGGACGAGGAGGACGAGGAGGAAGACTATGAGGATGAGGAGGGGCTCGGGCCCCCGGGCTCGGCTGGCTTGGGCCCCGCAGCCCTGTTTGCCCACAAGACCCAGCTGCCCCAGGCCTTCCGCGGGGGCGACGGCGGGCCCCGGGTGATGGGCAGCCAGGAGCGCCCGGGGGCCGGGCCAGCCCACCCCGGGGGGTCCGCCCACGTGGTACCCCAGCTGCAGCCTCCTGACCACGGGGACTGGACGTACGAGGAGCAGTTCAAGCAGGTAGGTCCTGTGCCGTGTGCCATGATGGGGACAGTGGAGGCGGGGGCCCCCCTGGCTGTTACTTGGGTTCTTCCAGCTGGCCCGATGGCTGGCTTTTACCTCCCGCCCTCAAGTGCCAGCTGGATGCGAGGGGTCCCAGGGGTGGATTGGCTGTTAAATGCATTAACACGGGGGACGCAAGCCAGAAGGGAGAGGCGTGGGGCTTTTGATGTCGGCTCCAGAAGGATAAGCAGGGAAACAGAGGGAGGAGACGGGTTCAGCGTGGAGGGGATGGTCCAGGCAAAGGCTGTGCAGTGACCTCGCTGGGCACGGTTTGTGGGTGTGGCCCGGGGACGTGAGGCTGGAGGCCTTGTCGGTCTGGCCTCTCCAGTGGAGTTCAGTCTATCGAGGCCCAGGCAGCTGGCTGCGCAGGAGGTGGCCACGTTGTGTGGTTGGTGTGGACGGCCAAGCGCCCTGGGGCTCTGGAGGGGCGGGGAGGAAGCAGGCCATTCTGGTGCCTTCCCAAGGGTGGCCAGGGCAGAGGAAGTGGCCGGGCGGGGCATCCTTTGAAGTTGGGCCGAGCTGGGCTGGGCAGATGGAAACCAGATGGCGGCCTCAGCGGCCAGTGGGGCTTGCATTCCATCCTCAGCCAGCTGGGCCCTGCCCCGACCTCCAGGAGTGGCTGGAGGGGACCTGGCCTCCCTGGCCCCGAGCCCAGCCTCGCTGGGGCTCCGCGGGGCTGTGAGCACCACGGCACCGAGAGGGCCTCCCGGTAGCTCCCTTCCAGAGGCCGGCTCCCGGGTTGGCTGGGAGACCCTGCCCGAGGGAGGGAAGCCCAGCTACACTCTGTGCTGGTCTCCGGGGACTCAGAGCCAGTAGTCCTCTCCCTGCTTCCCTTGGAGAAAAGGATGCTGGGACTCGGGAGCCCTCAGAGACTGGCGTCCAGGCCATTGGGAAACTCGCAGATGAAGGAAAGACCTGGAAGTGGGGCCCACGGGGGCAGTGTTGGGGGTGGCAGGGATGGAGGGGGTGGGAAGGCCGGAGGGTTGGAACTGCAGGGGTGCCCCGGGCAGCTGCAGGGATGGGAGGGAGAGTTAAACACCCCCTGGATGTGGACACCAGCCTGAACCTGCACGTAGGCCTGATGGCCCCACCCTGCCCCCTGCCTCCGTTTCCCTCCCTTCGGGAAGAAAACTCCTGCTAGGCGGCCGCTCACCCCATTTTGTAGACAAGAAAACAGACACGGTGCGGGAAGCGAGCTCTGCAGACTCCGGGCCCCTGGCGTCCTCTGGGTCCCACATGACACAGACGGACATGTTGTAGGCGAGTCCTGTTTACTTATCCGCCAAATATTTGCTGTCTGCGCTGAACACAGCCCTCAGGCTGGGAGTTGCAGCTGGACAGAACCCCCGCTGCCTCTCAGCGTCACAGCAGGTGGGAGGGACGAGGCTGTGCGGCCCTCGGGGCCTCAGAGGTCGACAGAACCCCTGCTCCCCCGGCCCCAGCTCTGGGGAGCAGGGGGGTGTTGGTGTCAGGCCAGGTGGGGGACAGGGGTTAGAAGCCCTGACCCCAGAGACCTTTTCGCACGTCAGGAACAAAGAGCCTCCGGAGTCATTGTCCCGCTTGTCGGGGACTGGACGGTGCTGTCTGGGGATACCCAGGGTCAGGTCACAGCCTCTGAGGCCAGACGGCCAGGGAGCTTCAGTGTCACAGAGTCACTCTCGTGGTCTCTTTCTGTTGTGGGAGGAGAAGGTCAGCACACAAGCAGACGGGTAACAACATGGGATGTGGCCGGCATTTTTACAAAGAGAGCAGCGAGCCTCTGAGGATGTAGCCTTTGGGCTGAGCCTTGTGGGAGAAGGAGCCAGGCACACGCACGGAGGAGTGGTGCGCCCCGCGGAGGAAACAGCCGTGCAAAGGCCCTGCGGTGGGGCCCCGCCGGGCTTGTGCAGAAGGGCCAGCATCACTGGTCAGGGTCCCGGAGGCGCTGGGCCTGTACTGGTTTTCTGAGATGAGGTGGGCTGAGGGAGGTTTGGGGCCACCAGTGTCTGCCCTGTGGTGCTGGGAGCTTATTTTTGCCCATTTTCTGGCCGGTCCTGCTGCTGGGGCTGCCTGTCCAGCCAGCTAGCCAAGCACCTGTGCAGCCAGTGTCAATAGTGGCTGGGGCCCAGCCAGCTTGGCAGATGTTGGGGGCCGTGTTGACTCTGCCGCTGCCCCGCCCCCTTCCTGGCACGTGGCAGCCAGCCGGCCGGCCGTCCACTTGGCATCATCTCTGCCTCTTCCTCCTGATCTTGGCAGGGCCTGACTTCTACCCTAAAACCCTCGACAGCCGTGACATTTCACTGTCGGCTGTAGGTCTGGGGGCAGCCAGGCTGGGGAGGGGCCAGGAACAGTGAACAGTGACCACAGAAATCTTTCTTAGAAAACCTGGAACCTCCCGTTTTGCCCCCCCCCGCCGCCCCCACACGTACTGACGAAGTGCACCCAGAGCTGCTGGCGGGGGCGAGGGCGGGTAACAGGCAGTGATTAGGATCTCAGCCTCCTGGCATCACTGTGGCATCTGGTGACATTCTGGTGGCTTCCTGTCCCCAGCACTGCCATGCCCGGGCTTTAGAAAGTGCCACTGTGGGATTTTCAGTCGTCAAACTCTCACACCTCTTCAGCCGCTGAAGGCTTTGAATCCTCTGTCTGAAGAACTCAAATACACGTTGGGCTTTTTGAACAGCTTTATTGATAGAAAAGTTGCATAGGACACAATTCAGCCTTTTAACGTGTGTGGTTCACTGGTGTTTAGTGTATCCACAGGGCTGTGCACCCATCCCCACAATCAATCGTTGGACGTTCCGTCACCCACAAAGGAGCTGCCATCCCCTTTAGGAGTTCCCCGCATCCCCTGCCCTGGCCCTTAACCATTTTCTGTGGCTGTGCCTGTCCTGGGCATTTCACATCGATGGGACCACACGCTGTGTGGCCTTTTGTGTCTGTCTTCTCTCACCGAGCACCCTGTGTGCAAGGCCCACCCAGTCCACACTGTCGTGAGTGTCGTGCTTCCCCCCTTCTCGCGGCCAAGGAATACTCCAGAGCGCAGATGGAGCCCACGTTCTGTCCGTTCCTCCGTGGACGGGGCCTTGGGCGGCTTCCGCCGTTCGGCAGCTGTGAGTCGTGCGGCTGTGAACATGCACGTGCAGGTTGTTGTGGGGACACAGGTTTTCACTTCTCCTGGGTGTGCACCTAGGAGTGGGCTCTCCGGTTCCCATGGTGACTGTGTGTGTGACGTGTTGAGGGGCCGCCGAGCAGGGCCACGGCACTGCCCCGTTTTGCAGCCCACCTGCCGTGCATGCGGCTCCAGTTTCTCCCAGTTCTCACCAACCCCTGCAATGATGGGTCCCGCCGTGTGGGTGGGGGTCTCCACGGTGGTTTTGACTTGGATTAAACGTTGGGCTATTTTTTCCCCTGCTTTCCAAGGTGATGTCTGCTCACCACATAACTTGTAAAGGAGATCAGAGATGTAGAGGTGACCATTTTGCCTAATATATGTCCCTTAACTGTGCCACGGGCGGCGGACTGCACGGCTCACGTATGTCTCGTGTGTATCCTCTTGATGCCACGGGGAATTGCCATTGCCCCTGTTGTGCAAATGGGGAAACCGAGGCCCTTGCCCTGGGGGAGGTGTCAGAGCTGGGACCGGATTCCAGGGTAAACTGGCCCAGCACCTGTCAGAGCATTCCTGGGGAGTGATGGACCAGCAGGGGGCCGGGGGCCACTGGCACTGGGTGTAGGGGTGGGGTGGGGTGGGGTTCGGTGGGGAGCTGGAATTGCTGGGCTCAGGGAGGAGGGGACAGACATTTTCTTTGTCCTGCCTTGCAGCCCCCCAGGCTGGGGAATGTAGGTCAGGACGCAGGTATTCCCAGTCCTAAGGGGTCCGGGCTGGGCCAGAGGAAGTGGATCGGGAGGAAGGCTGCCCGGAGGAAGGGGCATGGGAGTGGGGGCTTTGCGGGACATGTAAAAGTTTGTCCGACGGACAGAGAGGGGTAGGGTTTGCTGCTTGGAATAGTGTGGCTGGAACATAAAGGGGAAGGGAGGATATTAGGGTAAACCAGACGCAGGCTCAAAGGGGGGTCTTGGCAGGATTTGGTGTGGGGGGGAGTGGGACATGCTGGGAGGACTCTTCAGGAGTCCACGGGCCAGGCAGGAGTGCGAGGCCCGTGTCACCGCTGAGCCTTTTGGACCGGGGGGAAGAGGATGAGTTAGGGTTTTCCCAGTGGAGGAGGGCATCCCAGGGAAGGGACAGCCTGGGCAAAGGCCGGCCGGACACTGGGTTCTGAGCCCAGGGTGTCATCCGGTGTGCCTGAGATGGAGTGGACCCGCGGCCAGGCCCCGTGGGTCCTGGGCAGCCAGCACTGGCATCAGGTGTGTTCCTGAGCCGCGGGGAGTCCTGGGCCGTGCTCAAAGGGCGGGGAGGGTATTGGGAAGCCCCTGGGGAGCCCAGCCTCCCTGCCTCCGGCAGTGCCTGCCTCATCAAAGCTGCTGCGGCTGTTGGCCCGGAGCCAGCTGGGTCACGGCGGGTGCGGGGAGGGTGCCTGCCCGCCAGCCCCTGGCACCATGCCCCTGCCCGTGCCAGCCCTGGGAACCGCACTGACTCAGCCGGAAGAGCCTTATCTGGCCCCTGTGCCGTCACCCAGCCACAGGGTCACTGCCATGGGGTCACCGCTGTGGCCTGGCCCCGCGCCCACTGCCAGCTCCCCACCCTGGTGGCGCTGCCAAGGGCCCAGCCACGCCTCACGCTCTCTAATAACACACGCGGCCGCGGAGGGAGCGGTGCCTGCCGGGCAGCGAGGACCGGGCGCCCCATCGGGGAATGAGCCCGCCTGCTGGCATGGGTGTGTGAGTGTGCACGTGGGTGTGGGGCCGTGGTGGTGGGGATGGTTTCTTGGGCTGCGGTGGCCCGTCTTCCCAGGGCCCTGAGAGTGTCAGAGTCTGTGTTTGCCAGAGCGAGGGCCCCGGGGGCATTTGAACCCTCTTGTAGTGCGTAACACATGCCTGTGCTTGTGCGTGGCTGTTACGTGTGTGTGTGTGTGTGTGTGTGTGTGTGTGTACGTGTTCTGAGGCCATGTAGACCCATCTGCAGCATCTTCTTTTTTTTTTCTTAATTAACTATAGAGAGGAAGTGGGCGGGGGGAGGGAGAGAAATATGGAGGTAAGAGAGAAACACCAGTCGGTTGCCTCCCGCACTGCACCCCGACTGGGGACTGGACCCGATCCCTGGGTATGTGCCCTGACCTGGAATCCACCTGCCACTTTTTGAGGAACAGGATGACACTCCAACGAACTCAGTCACAATAGCCAGGGCGCATCTTTTATGTCCCTGTCATCTCGGGCACATGCTCGGGTCCTGATGTCTGGCCTGTGTGTGTATGTCTGCACGTGCTTACCATGTGATGCATCTCCAGCTTACGTGGACATATTGCTGAGTCGGTCCTGGGGTCCGGACACACTTGGGGGTGACTGGGCTTGTGTGTCGCAGAGTGAGCTGACTCCAGTGCCTCGAGTGCTCCTGGTGTCTGTGTGATGGGGTGACAGGCTCTTGTGCCTCTGTTGGCACGTGGCCGTGTGTGGGGGGTCTGCAAGCACACATGTGTGAGAGCACGTACACACGGCCAGCTCCCGCAGGTGCCTGTGTGTGAGCCTTGTGTGCCTGCTGCCACCGGGCTCCCCTGCCCTGTGCAGCACGAGGGCTCGGTGGCGCCGTTAACTATTAACCAGAAAGTCAGGTCCCCGGTCAGTGGTTCCCATCGGCAGCCCAGGAGCGGGTCAGCCGCCCTCGCCTGCCTGCAGTGGCTCCGGACTCAGTGCTGACAGGGCCCCGGCGCCATGGAGACTCCCACCACCCACCCTGCTCGATTCCTTCCCCTCCTGTGCTGTGTGACGTCAGGCAGGGCTGCGGCCTCTCTGATCCAGGGCTTGGCCCACGCTGCCTCAGTGTTTACACTTGACACAAAGGCCCTTCAACCCCCTAAATGTTCTAATTCCCAGAGCCAGCGCCACCTATGGTGATACGGTGGGGTGTCCCCCTCAGCCGTGTGAGAGCCCCGCACCCCCTCACATGCTGTCACCGTGTCCAGTTGCGCTCCAGGGCTGCCTGGATGGGGAAGCCGCTGGGGGTCCCGGCCGGTGGGTGGCCATGCGCGGGGGCGGGGTGCAGACCGCCCCTTTTCTGACTGCCTGGCTGCGTCCGGCCAGAGGACAATTAGGGGTCACAGGGTTAAACGGTAACCAGTCTGCCTATTGAAGGCCTCAGCTCGGGACTTGGCCTTGCCCCGCGGTCGGGGCTGGCGGGGGTCTCAGGGGGCTGAGGGGCGGGGGCCAGGGAAGGTGTAGTCAGGGCCGCTCACCCTCGAGGGCCCCTCGGCCCCAGGGGCCCCCTCGCAGAAGTGAATCTGGGACACACTCTGTCCGCCCAGACGAAGGAGAAAGGTCTTTGCAGATATAATTAGTTACGATGAGGTCAGACCAGAGTAGGGTGGGCCCCAAGTCTAAGCACAGGAGAGCAGGCACAGGTGGGCAGACAGACAGACAGACAGCCGCGGGAGGAGAAGGCAGAGGTCAGGGTGATGTTGCCACAAGCCCGGGACACTGAGCCCCAGGAGACTGGGAGGGTGGGAGAGGCCTTCCCTGGAGCCTCGGGAGGGAGTGGGACACCTTGATTTGGGACGTCTGGCCCGGAACCGTGAGGGAATGAACCACTGCTTAAGGCCCCGCCTGATGCTTGCTTCCGGCCGCCCCGGGAAATAATTCAGAACCTGAGGAAGGTGTGGCCCCTGACGTGGTGCTCGGGTGGGCACCTCAGGGAGCCAGGGCCTCTCAGCACATGATGTGGACGGCCAGCCCCCACCAGCTGCCGACTCTGCTTTGGGAATCGGTCCGAGTGGGGTGACCCCTCCTGTCCCGCCCATGAGGTCCTGGACGGGGTCAGGCAGAGAGTCAGCTGTGCACCTGTGTGCCTGTGGCTAGCCCGGTCTTCCCACAAGTATGCAGGGAGCACCTGCTGTATGCCAGCCCATTCTGGGCACTGGGGACGAATCTGTAAAGAAAACAGACAGGAGTGCCTGGTGGAGGGGGAGTGTGGGGGCCAGGTAGGCACGGCGGCCAAGGGCAGGCTGTCTGAGCCATTATCTTCGAGCCAGAAAACAAGGGTGTGTCTGTGTGTGTGTCTGTGTCTGGGTGGACGGGCGTGTCCATGTGGGCACTGGGAGACCACACTAGGGTGGGCAGAGCCTGGGCCCGTCAGCAGGGTCTGTGAGTCCCTGGCCACAGAGAGGTCCAGGTTGGGGGGCTGTGAGGCTGCGCTGGGCGGGCTCAGGCTTGGTGGTTTCTGTCTGGGTGGGATTGTTGACGAGGTGTGCCTGCGTTCTGCTGGTGTCCTGGGGGTTGCCTGGCACCTCTGTCCAGGCTGGCGGGGCCAGGATGACCTGTGCCTCAGGGCTGTGCCCCATTCTCTTCCTGCCCCCGGAAGGGTCTGCCCCCCGGTCACCCTGGCCTCTGCCCTGTCAGGCTGCGCCCCCACCCCCACCCCGAACAGTGGTGTGAGCTCATCGCTGCCAGTGTGGGTCTTCCGGGCTTGGAAGGCCCCCACCCAAGAGGGCACCTGCCCAGGCTCCGAGCCCCCAATACTAACGGGCCCCCCACTGCTGGCCGCCCCTTCCCTCTGCTCTTATTTAATCCCCGTCTGTGACCAGCTCCGTGATTCTCTCTGGGGTGCAGGCTGGGTCAGCTTCTCTGATGGGGCTGGGCGGCCGGGGGACAACCAGGGGGCTGGAACCCTGACTGAGTCTGTCTGTCAGTGGAGCCTCCTGGTTTCCCTCTCTCTCCCCCTCCCCCGTGTCTGTGTCTCTTTCCCTCTCTGTATCCCGCCCACCCATCCCCCCTCCTTCCCCGCCTCCCGTTGCTCCATAATTCCTACCCAACTGCTGCTTTCCCAGGGCCAGCCGGCTGGCAAGTGTCCTGTGGAGTGCATGGTGCCACCCTCTCCCCGCCCTGCCCAGCCATGGGCCTGCCTCCCCCTCCCCGTCCCCTCAGCGACTGCTAATGACGGCCCGGTTCTTGGAAGGGAAGTGGGGCCGGCAATCACTTCGGGTTTGTTCATTTCTTGGTCGTCACCGTGCGGGCAGAGCCTCACCAAATGGAGGCGCGGGCAGCTGGCATTCCATGGTGTCCTGGAGGAAGGGGCGGGCGGAATGTGGTGGGTGCCAGTCTAGGGCTGGCCAGGGCTGCCCGGCTGGCATCTCCTCTCTCCTCCATGCTTCCCCTCAGGAGACTGTTCTGAAGGAAGTGGGGGTCCCTGAGGCTGCTGGCCACCAACATGGCCCTCGAAGTCCCTGTTTCCTGCCCTCAGCCTGGGGTCTGGCAGAGGCTTCCTGGGTGGCCCCTGTGGGAACTCCAGGGCCTGAGCCCAGGGGCCCCCTCCGCTGGGCTCCGGGGTGGGAGGTGGAAGCAGCCTGTTCCTTCCTGCTGTGCCTGCTGCCGCCCGTCACCGCGGGGACCCGGTCAGCGGCGGGCCCGCGGGCCTGTCCCCTGGCCTCCCGCTCCTGAAGTCGCAGGCCCCGCTGGGTCTGTATCCAGAGAACCTGGGCCGGGAGTGGCGGGGGCCTCTCCCTGGGCAGGTAGAGTTTTCTGAGCAGCTCCAGCCCCCAGGAAAGTCCCTCTGAGGTGTTCTGGGACTGCCTGGGGGCCCAAGGACAGGGAAACAGGGCCGGTTCCTCTCTGAGGAAACCCAGGATGAGATTTTTAATTCCCGGGTGCCGGGCCCGGGCGCAGGGCTGGGACCCGAGGCGTCTCCAAGCCGGCGGTCAGGCAGGTCACACACTGTCATGTTTGGGTTGTGCAGGCCCGGGCCCCCTGTGAAATGCCCCAGGTCAGCGTGGAACGTCCGATTAGTAATCGCTGAAGGCGGGAGGCAGTCTCTGGGTTTGCTGACCCTGAGCGTCTGGGGCAGGGGTTCCTCCCCGCTTGGTGAGGCTGGTGAGGCGGGCGCGCCCTGCAGTCACCCCAGAGGCACTGAGGGGCAGCCTGGGCTCCATGTGGGTTTGAGTCCACCTTCATGGTTTTCTCTCAGCACCTCCGTTTCCCTGCCTGTAAAGTGGGGTCCACACTGGATAGTGGTCAGCGAGGGCCGGAGCCGTGGGGAGGGGGCTCCCGGGATTTGTATGCCGTTTGCATGGCAGCCTGGGACAACCACCCTCTGCTCCACTTCCTAGAAGTGTCTGGTGACCCCTGTCCTGAGCGAATCCTCGATGCCAGGCCTGCTGGTATGTGACATGGGGCCGGTGGGCCCCCAGCCCTGTCCTGCCACTGAGGTGCTTCCTCCTGCTGCCCCTCCCCCCAGCCATCTTCCTGAAGCCGGACCCTCCTCCCTGTATCCCCTGCTCCCCACGAGTCCCTCATCTCCACCTGGGCTCCAGGTGCACCCTGCCCGCTCCACAGATGGCCCTGGCGACAGGCAAGGCTGACGAGAAACGACGAGGGTCCGGAGGTCAGGGCCCTCCTCCAGAGCCTGCGCTCCGGAAACCCAGAAAGATGCGCCTTCGTGGGTTCGGTTCTGTGACTTGTTTCTAGAGCTTTTTATTAATATCTGTGGTGGGGACGGGTGCTATTTCTTTTCAGAGAAAGGACATGCGGCCAGTTGGGGAGGGGTGCCCGAGCAGACAGATGTTTCTGCCCTGCCTAGAATCACTTCCCCAATCTCCTTCCAGCCGGGCGGGGCCCCCCCTGCAGCATCTGCGCAGAGGAGGCCCTGCCTGGAGCGCTGACAGGAAGCGAAAGGGCCCAGTGGCCGGTGGGGGTGCCCTCAGGGTCAGGTGCACAGGGGGTGACTCCTGGGAAGGGCCCCAAGTCCCACAGACACTGAACAAGCCCCTCCCGCAATCAACTCTGCCCCTCCCCCTCCAGAAGACCCCGCTCCAGAAGACCCCGCTCCCAGGGGATCCGCGCCTGCTGGCCCGGGCCCCACGGGGCATCAGGATCTCCCACACGCGATGGGTCCTCAGCATCCGCGTTGGCCTGACCTACAGGTGCTCAGTCATGGCTGCTGGTCTGTCCCGGTCAAGACCCCGTGGGCTGGCTGCTCTCACGCAGTCTCCACCTCCTCTACGCCGTGACCTGGGAGTTTTAAATTCAAAGCGTCCAGGGCCCGCCTGGGCGGCCGTCTGAGGGCCAGCGTCCTGCTCCCCCTGGGAGCTGAGGGGCTGCTTTGGTGGCTTCCTGACCACGTAGCTCAGCACCTCGGTCCTGATCGGTCAGCTGAGGGCTGAGGTGCAGGGAAGGTTTCAGACTCGGGTTCTTCTGCCCCAAACGACCTCTCCCCGAGCCTCCTGGAGCCCCTTCCTGATTCTGTTCATTTATCCATTTGTCTGTCTGTCCCTGCTCGGGGGGTCTCTGTGTGTGTGTGTGTGTGGGGGGGCGAGACCTGGCCTCAGGCTCAGTTTTGCCGTCCCTGGGCCTCCCGCTGTTGGGTGAGGAGTGTGGGCACTGGGCCCGGACTCCCTGCCCTGATGCACGTTGAAAAGGGCGGATCGGGCACTCAGCAGGTGGTTGGCGGAGACCTGTCACCCAGGTTGCAGGTAGCCCCTGCCCACGTCAGTGTTCCTGATGCCAGCGTAGGCACCGGAGGCTGTGGGGTTCTGCCCTACCCCCCTCCCCTCAGCAGCTGTGGGCGTTTCTGTGAATGGGGGAGGCTGAGGCCCCCAGGGACCTGCTCCAGCACCTGGGGCCTGGCAACGGCTGGCCGTGCTGAGTCATCTCGGTCGGGGCTGTGAGGGCCTCACCGGCCCCACAGTGTGAGGAGGGGCTTTATCAGCGGGCGGGCAGGGCGCTGCGGGAGGGGGGCCTCAGACGAGGACAGACGGACCCGGGCGGTGCGAGAGCCCGAGCATGCTCTCCTCTCCCTCCATTAGTGGGCTCCTGCTGTATACCAGGGTCTCTGCCCAGTACCCAGAGACCCCACTTGTGCCCTTGGGGCTCTCCTCTGGGTGGGAAGAAAGAGGAGGAAGACCGGAAGAAGCCACCCCAAAATAAAGGCACGGTCACAGGACCGTGACAGCTGGGTCGGCCCGGTTTGGGGGGTCAGGGCTGCAGGCCTGAGAGAGGGGCCTCCGGGTGGGAGGACGGGGTGTGGGGGGACTGCGGAGGCCGGTGTGGGCGGAGGTCGGTGAGCGTGGGGACAAAGGAGACGGAGATGGTGAGCCAGCTGGCTCTGGGCCTGCCAGGCAACAAGTTTGGATGCTTCTCCCGAGACCAATAAGGGGAGCCGGGTTGGCGTCTGAGCAGGGAGGCGCGGCCTGCTCTCGCTGTAAAAACACGAACGCCCCTCAGCCCTCCTGCCCGCGGAGGCGCGGGAGGTGTCCTCTCGCACCCTGGCTGCTCTCGGTGTTTTATGGGAGCCGGGGGATAAAAACCCGCCCGCCCCCTTCTCCGCCTGGTCTCACTGTCCGTTCGTTTTGCTTATGGAAATTATTACAATGGATCAATTTTTTTTTTATTAAATATATTTTATTGATTTTTTTACAGAGAGGAAGGGAGAGAGATAGAGAGCTAGAAACGTTGATGAGAGAGAAATATCGACCAGCGGCCTCTTGCACACCCCCTACCGGGGATGTGCCCGCAACCAATGTACATGCCCTAGTCCGGAATCGAACCTGGGACCTTTCAGTCCACTGAGCCAAACCGGTTTCGGCCAATGGATCAATTCTTGTCCAAAACTTGAAGGATGTTAAAATAGGTGAAATTCACAGCAGCACTGCTCACAGGAGCCGAAAGTTAGAAACAAACCGGGTGTCTGTCAGCTAAGGCACAAGGCGAACACGCATGCCCCCGCCCGCAGGGGAATATTACTCGGCCAGAAAAAGGAGGGAGGTGCTGACATTTGCGACGGCAAGGACGGACCTTGGACACACAGTGCTCAATGAGAGAAGCCAGACACAAAGGCCACACAATGTGTGGTTCCATGGAAACTGTCACGAACAGGCACATCCACAGACACAAAAAGTGGATTAGTGGCTTGCCAGAGGCTGCTGCAGGGGGGGAGGGGGGAAGATGGAATGTTCTGGGATCAGACAGAGGTGGCGGTTGCACAGTATAGTGACTGTCCGAAACGGCACTGAATTGTTTACTTTCAATTGGCGAATTCTGTGTTACGTGTGAATTTCACCTCCGTGAACATTTTGTTCAAAAATTCAAGTATGAGAGTTTAAGCACTCAAGCCCCTGGCCGAATCCAGCCCAGATTGCAGGCTTCCTCGCTCCCGGCCTGGCCGGCTCCTCCCGGCAGAGCCGCCTGCGCCAGCCCGGCTTCCGGCACGCTCCCCGCTTCCTGCCCGATGGTATCAGTCCTTCCTCTCTGACCCTGGCCGCAGGAATGCCCGAGGCGGTCCCGCGGGCACAGGCGGTGCCGGCCAGGCCTGTCCCGCCCGGGCTGGGTGTTGGCAAGCCTGCTCTGGACGCGGAGAAAGACACTTCCCGGGTTTCCTAGAAGCTGTGTTGGATGGTACAAAACACGCCTTTTTCTGAAAACCACCCGTGCTCGGCGTTTCTCTAGCGAATTCCCGTCTGCCACAGAGGCCCCGTGCTTCTTGGTGGCTCAGGGTTCCTGCAGGGCCCGTGTCCCGCCTTCCGCGGAGCGCAGCCTGGGCCCGGGCCCCACCAGCCCCGCGGCCTCCCCTAGAGGTGGGGCCCCGTGGACTTTGGAGCCACCTGGGTGGCAGGAGGGGGCCTGAGCAGACACCGTTAAGGAGCAAAGGTCCTCCCGGGCCCCGCGGGCTCTCCCTTGATGTTTATAGCCCGGGCCCCTGAGGACTAAGGCTGCCCTGGGCCCCTCGGCAGGCTGGGAGCCGGGGAGGAGACTGTGTGCTGGGCCCTGAGAGTCACCCCCACCCCCACCCCGACGGGTCACTGTGGATGTGCTCGTGGACACACTGGCCTTTCTCTCCTCTCCGGGCCAGCAGGCTGGGAGGGGTTCCCACACAAGGGTGGGCTCTCTGGCTCCAGAGGACCCCCCCAGCTCCAGGACGGGGCGGGGTTATCTGCGCCTGGTCAGCAGGATAACCTGCCTGGCTGTGGTGAAAATGCTGTTTGGCCACAAACAAGAATTTCCTGTTTGCCCACCATACCCTTGGGGTTGGGGTGGTTACCTCATTTTTCCTCCTGCTTACCCCCTCCCCGTCCTGTCCCCACCCCCATCTGAGCCCTGAGACCTCCTGGCTTTGTTCGCTCCTCACCTGGCTGCCCCGCACCCCTGCGGGATCTCCCCAGCGGGTCCTGGCACCTTGGCCCCTTCCCCCACGCCCTCAGGCTGGGCCTAGAGGGAGGGCAGTGTCAGGACCTGTGGATTGAGCTCTTTGTGCAAAGCACTCGGAAGGAAACTGGAGCAGATGAAGGGGTCAGAGGGTAAGGAAGGGGTGGGGGAGGGCGCAGGGGCGGCTCCCTGAGCGGGTGATGTTGGGCTGGAAGGAGGGACTGGCTGTGCGGAGATCGAGAGGGAACAGTCCTTGCAAGACCTTGAGGCGGGAGATGGTGCTTATTTTGTTCAGAAAGCAGGCAGTCCCAAGGGGCTGTAGGGCAGGGGAGAGGCGGGCTGGAAAGCCCCTCTGGTTGCTGGGGATATGGGCAGGCTGGTGAGCCTCAGTTTCTCCTTCGTGCGGTGCTTGGTGCTAGGGAGGGGGAGAGGGACACATAGTCAGCCCCGCTTGGTGATCTGTGGGTGGACACTGACACGGGGTTGAGCTGTGGGTGCCCCAGTGGCCCCACCTGCAGGTGGGAGAGGAGAAGGGAGCCTCTGTGGGTGCCTCCAACCCAGGCTTTCACATCCACATCTCACATGCTTGAACTTCTGCACCCATTTCACAGCTGAACAAACCGAGGCCTGAGAAGGGTCTCGGGGCAGGAAGTGAACCCAGCGGAGGTCACAGCGTGGCCGGCTTGAAGGGTGTAGCTGATTTGGGGAAGGACGAGCGTCCCTGTGTTTATGCGGCACTGAGGAACCCGGGTCCATTTAATGGGTGTCTGCGGGGTGGCCAATTCCAGGCACTGGGGACAAGAGATAGAAAATCCGTAACGTTCTGGGGGCTGAAGGACAGGGGACCAGACCAGGGTGTGAATCCACGTGGGTCGGGTGACAGGAGGGTTAGGTTGGGGGAGATGGGGGTGAGCAAGGAAAAAAGGTGCTCCAGGTGGGAGCAGGGGGCTGGGAGAGACGGGCTGAGGCTGAGGCACCTGAGGGCGGGGGCTTCTTTCAGGGAGGGTGGGCCCTCGGTGGTGGTGTCATTCGAGCGGTAGGACATCGGGATGAAGGGGGAGCCAGCGGGGCAGAGCTGGGAAGGCATTCCAGGCGGGTGGAACTGCCAGGCCGGAGGCCGGGAGGTGGAACCTCCGATGGGTTAGAGAAGTAGCCAGTGGCCAGGGGAGAGGGGAGACGGCCTCGGGGTCGCCCTGGTGGGCTGCAGGGGTGGGCATCTTCAGAACCAGACAAAGCCAGAGCGAGACTCACCCTCGGGGCCTGGCACCTGGTCCCAGGGAAATGGGGTCTCAGGGAGGAGTGTGGGGCCCTGGGTATGGCAGGTGGCTGGTTTCAGCACCTCTTGGTCCACCTTGAGAGGGCAGGGCTGCAGCCAGGGAGCCAGGCTGGGCCGTGGTGCAGGATGTGTGACGGCCCGGCTGTGTGACTCAGGGCCTCGTGGGGACAGGCAGCCGGGCTGTCCCCAGCGGACCCTGTCGTTGGGTTAGGGCCACCTCCTCCCGTGTGGCCTCAGCTTCGCGGGCCTGGACACCGTCCCCAGCTCCCCATTCCTGTGGCCGGGCGGGCAGCCCCGTGCAGCTGGCCGGGGCGGGACCCACACCGCGGGGGTGCGGAACTTGGGGCCGGAGCCCCATAAAGCCCGGGCAGCCTTTATTGCCCGGCTTTGTTGTCAGCTGCCCGTGACACGGCTATTAAAGCCGCCGTATTCACCACACATCCCCTTTATGGCCTCATCCTGTGCCCGGGCCCCACGAGGGTCTGCCCACCATTTGGCCCGGGGGTTAACAGCCCCTGCACCCCACTGAGCCAGCCGCCTCTGCCAGGGGTCATGGAGCAGCTGGCCTCCACCCCGGGCCTCAGTTTCCCACCGGGACTGTGAGGGCCGTTACGGCGCCGGTGCTGAGGGCCACACTGCTGTGTTTACTGCGCGGTGTCCTCTGAGGACGGAGGCTGAGGCAGGAGGTGCGCTGAGGGCTGAGGAGGGCTGGGCCTGGGGAAGGGGTCTAGCCATGCTCCCCCGCGTCAGGATCTCAGAGGAGAACAGGCTGCCCTGAACGGGTTTCCAGCCGTGACCAAAGGCCTCACACTGAGCAGCTCAGCACAGTCGTTTGTCCTCCTGGAGCCTGAAGTCTGAAACCCAGGTGTCCCCGGCCGAGCTTCCTGCGGGTGCTGGGGAGGACCCTTCCCGCTGCTTCCGGCTTCTGGGGGCTCCCAGGTCCCTGGACTTGTGGCCACACAGCTTAGTGTCCGCCTCTGTCCCCACGTGGCTTCTCCTCCTGTCTGTGTCCCACCTCTTCTCAGGAAGGATCCTGTCATTGGGTTAGGGCCACCGACTCCCGTGTGGCCTCAACTTCGCTAATGACGTCTGCAAAGGTCCTGTTTCAAAATAAGGTCCCTCCCACGGATCTGGGGGGCACCTGGCCCCCTCTCTGCCTCACTAGGCCCGCCTTGCAGCTGGGAAAGCAGAGTTCACTTTACTGGCACTTCTTACACCACTGCTGTGCACTCGGCTACCTTCTAGGTTCTGGCAACAAAACAGACCCTGTCCCTGATCTCCCACAGGGCAGGCAGGCCGGGAACCATGTGTGAGTTCACCCCCCGGCCGGGGCGGAGGAGGGTGGGGGCGGGGACACAGCCGTGTCACGTGGGCTGGGAGTGGACAGACAAGGCCTGGCGTGAGCACGCCAATGGAAGGTCCACCTGCTGGGCCCACGCCCTTCAGGCAGGGGGGAGTGTGGGCCTCCCTGGACGCCATAAATCAGCACAGGAATGTGGCCGGCCCGCATGGCCGGGCAGGATGGAGACAAAGGCCTCGACCACCCAGGGCTGGGCTCCTGCCTCCCCCAGTCCTTGCCTTGGAGGCCCCATTTTGTCTCCCTTACAGAGATGGGGAAACTGAGGCCCAGAGAGGGGCAGCGTGGCTGAGGAATGGCTGGCCCTGACAAGCCCACCTCCCTGGGCCCCCAGATCTCCCTGTCGGAGGGACTGGGTACTGGGGCATTCTGGGCCCTAATGATGGATGATTCCAGCCGAGCTGGGTTACCAGGCGGTTTCAGGGTCCCGATCCCTCAGTGTCCAGCAGCCACAGTGCTGTATCCCCCAGAGCTGAATCTTCCCTGTTCCTCCTCACTCTGGAGTGATCTCTACTGGCTTTCTCCCCAGCACCTGGGAGGTGATGGTCAATGGGGTGGAGGACCCCCTGCCTCCCAAACCCAAAAGGGGGCCCTGTCCCCTCCCGCGGTGACTGGCAAGCCCAGGCAGCCGGTGCCCGGGACCGAGTCTGGACCCAGAGGCCTCACAGCCCAGGGCTGCAGCGTCCCCTGCCTCTGTGCAGGGTTGGAACTCCTCACCATGGCAACCAGCTGGGCTATTTGTCAGGTGTGAACTGTGTCCCCCAAAATGATGTGTTTAAGCCCTGGCCGGGTCGCTTGGTTGGTTGGAGCACCGTTCTGATACGCCTAGGTTGCAGGTTCAGTCTCTGGTTGGGCTACAAATGAGAATTGACCCAATAAATGCATAAATCAGTGGAACAATAAATTGATGGTTCCCCCCCCCCCATTTCCCCCTCTTTCTCTAAAATGATTTTTTTTTTTAATGATGTGAACGGGACCTTATTTGGAAGTAGGGTTTTTGCAAATGTCATTTGTCAAACATTGGGGTGAGATGAGGTGGCCCTGCCCTAAGTCCAGTGCCGGGTGTCCTGTAGGAAGAGCGGAATTTGGACGCGGAGGAGAGCCAGGTGACAGCGAAGGCAGAGCCTGGGGCGATGCAGCCACAAGCCCAGGGACCTCTGGAGCTGCCAGGAGCTCGGAGGGGCAGGAGGGACCCTCCCGGGAGCCTCAGGAGGGAGCGTGGCCTGGCACACCTGGATCGCAGGCTTCCAGCCCAGAACTGCAGGAGGATAAACCTGTTGTTTTAAACCGCCCTGGGAGGCTCGTCAATGGCTCTGTCCTCATCTGGACGTGGGGGGCAGGCCACTGCTTGTGGGGCCTCGGAGACGCTTGAAGCCCAGGCGGTGCTGGGGCCCCCAGGGCCCATCCCGGTCGGCAGCCCCTCCGAGGGCTCCTGGTGACGGAGACAGGGTGCCTGTGCCGAGCTCTGCACCAGGTGACTGTTCCCCTCCTCGCCCTCACAGCTCTACGAACTGGACGGGGACCCCAAGCGGAAGGAGTTCCTGGACGACTTGTTCAGCTTCATGCAGAAGCGAGGTGAGGCCTGCCCGCTGGGAAGTGGTGGGAACTGGGCACCACGGGGAAGGGGGGCCCTGCCAGCCGCCGCCTCGGGGGGCTGGTGAGTCAGAGCGGCCCTGAGTTTCCTGGCTGGAGGCATGCAGGCGGTGTCTGAGGGGGGACGTGGCTGTGCCATGTGTGGCCTGAGGGGGAGGCACAGCTCTGAGGGTCAGAGGGGTCCGTCCTTGCTGGGGAAGGGTGGCTCAGCTTTTTCCCTTGCTGCTGAGACAGAGGATACGACGGGGTCCTGGCTCCCAGGATCCCCCACACTGGCAGGGGGGCGGGGGGCGGGGCTGGCCTCTGTTCGGAGGGCGGGGTTGGATCCACAGGTGGGCAAGTGGGCACTGGAGCAACAGAACGGAAGCTCCCCACGCAGCTCCAAGCTCCCGTGGCTTAGAGTGCCCTCTGGTGCCACAGCCCCTCCCCTGCTCCTAGGGGCCTTGGTTCCCGTCTGTAAGATGGGCCACCAATAGTCCCTGCTGTTTGCAATGCCCCACGCTGCATTTACTGAGTGCCAGCAGTTTCCCTGGCCACTGCAGTCTGGGGTGAGATGGACACCAACCAGGCCCCACCAGGAAATGCCTGGGCCGTGAGAACGGTGACATGAGGAGCTGGGGCTGGTCTGGGTGAGTGAGTGAGTGGGGAAACTGAGGCTCAGGCAGTGGAGGATATCAGAGGCATGTGGGGTGACTAGGTTCAGATTGGACAAGGGGCAGCTAGGGGGTCCCCAGAGGCTCCCTGCCCACGGGCCTCGCCCTCAGCGTGGAGCTGCCAACGGGAGGGGCACCCGGCCTGTTTTAGGAATGGCCGCTGCAGGGCGGGGCTCATTCCTCCGGCCTGGACAGCCCCCAGGGTTCAGAGAAGGAAACTGAGGCCCAGAGAGGGCACATGGCCTTGGGGCCACAGGGGCAGGAAGGGGTGGGGCCGGCGGGGCTGTGGGGTCCACTCAGGCCATTGTAGGGGCCTGGCCCCTGCTGCTTTGTCCTGGGCCTCTGCCCACCCCCCTCACCAGTAGCTTCTATAAACACAGGCCTGGTCAGGCCCCGAAGGGAAGGAGAGGAAAGGGGAGGGGGCTGCAGCCTCTGGTTAACCCCTCCTGTGCTGGATGGAAGAATGTAGACCAGCCCCGGGGTCGGGGCCCCTCTCATGTTATCCTGTTATCGTCCAGCCCAGCCCCCGCCTGGGCTGCTGTCCCCTGTGTGGCCAGAGAGATCCCCCTCTCTATCGGCCTGTCCACACTTGCCCACGCCCTCCCTCCTGCCCCCTGCCATGGGGCTCAGTGTCCAGGCCTGGAGCCTACCATTTACCCAGGACCAGTTACCTGTGTCTCTGAGGTGCTTAGAGAGCACTGAGCTGCCCTGGGTGTGAGTGAGGCGGGGAGGGGGGCCCAGAGACATCAGTCCAGCCCCTTGCCAACCAGGCTGTGAGGGGTGTCTAGTCCTGCCTTCTTCACCTGGACAGGTGCTCCCGGAGGGTGGGTGGCGGCAAACTCCTACGCCGTTCTCAAAACCCAGCTCCGAGGCCCGCCCTTCCCTGCCACCTTCTCGGACCCTCCTCCTCTGCCTTTGGGGGCCTTTGGGGGAGAGGATCCGTCAGACCCCCTCCACCCAGGACGCCGGTCTCCAGACAGAGGGTCACACAGTAAAAGCCTCACCCCGCCCTCCTGCTGTTTCCCTGACGACCTCCCCACCCTTTCTTATCTCCCCAGCCCTCCCGCCCACCATCAATGCCGCTCTGTGCTCTCCCAGCCCCCTCCTTCTATAAACATCCGTCCAGGCCCCACTGCCTGCGCCGCAGAGCCCGGAGGATCTGATTCCTTAATTCCCGCCCCCTCCCCCACCGGGCAGAGCCTGAGTCTGAGTCCGGGCAGGATGGCGCTGGGACCACACCCCCGGCCGGCCCCCTGTGCTGACACTGGTGTTGCTTTTTCTCTCTCCCCCATGGGCTGAAAATGACATTGGGGGATGGGATGGGGGAAGGCCCGAGGTCCATTTTCCTGTCCCCGCTCCAGGTGGTTCTCAGTTCATTGGGGATTTGGCAACGTGGGAAGGGCCAGAAAGCAGCCACGCGGTGGCGGGGGTGGTTCTGGAATGTCCAGAGGTGGAGGGCGTCGCCCAGGCCCCTGGGCCAGGCACGCTGGCCCCTCACGCGGACCTTCCTCCGTCCGGTCACGTTCCGCAGCCCCCTTTGCTCATCTCCAAGGGGGTGGGGGGCAGCCATGACCCTGTCGCTGAGATGTAGCTTGTCAGCCTTCACTGTTTATGGAACGCGTGCTACCTGCCAGGCTGGGCACTGAGGGTCCGTGTGAGCTGGCAGGGTGAGGGGCTGCATAGACGGTGTACCAGGGCCCACTGCCAGGGAGAGGTTTGCAGGGGCCTTCTCTACCCTTGGTCAAACAGAGATCTGAGGGCTCTGAGGCTGGGAGCTTCTGGGGAAGAGGATATAGAAGGTCAGGTGGGCAGGAGAGGGAGCAGGCCTATCTGCAGGGGGCAGTCTGCCCCTCATGGAGCCAGCTCATTGCCCTTCCTCCCTAGACAAGCCTTCCCCTCCCTGGGCTGCCCACTGCCCCCCTCTCTGTCAGTGGTTCCCAACCTTTTTGTGGCCATGCCCCCACCTAAGCATCTCTAACATCCTGATCTCCCCCCCCCAACATATAATTGTTATTATATAAAAAGTGAGCTCCTGTTCACGTGGAGGAAGCCTCAAAAGCTTGGTCTAAACAAGCTTCCAAAGAACAGGCATCCATGAAAGAGAAAAATAAAACAACAGTTGAAGTACCTAGGAAGAAATCACTAAATTGTTTTAAAAAATAATAATATCAATATGAAAATACAGCACATAAAGTTTCAAAACATATGATAGAGAACCAAAATGCATAAATATGTCACAATATATGTTTATATACTGTATAGAGGCCCCTAACACCATGAGAAATGCAAAATTCACTGTTAATAACTCGTTCTCGAATTGCCCCCCCGTGGGAACCACAGCTCTGCGTGGGTTAACCAGGCTCCCGCTCCGACACAGCCCTCACACCACACTGCAGCCGCCGAGCAGCAGGCCTGGGCGCTCGGGCAGTTGTTTGGGCAGCTGTTCGGCTGGTGATGGGAGCAGGAACAACAAAGGCTGCATTTCTCATGCTCCTCCCCAGATGGTCCCCCAGCATCTCCCTCTCCACACTCCTCTCCTCCCCGCCACCGTTGAGTTGAGCAATGAGCCAGATCACTGATAGAGCCGGAGGCAGGCCCTGGTCAATGAGGATCATCCCATGTACTGAAAGGTTGCTGGTTCGATTCCCAGTCAGGGCACATGCCCCAGGTTACAGGCTCGATTCCTGGTAGGGGGCGGGCAGGAGGCAGCCAATCAACGTCTTGCTCTCATCGAAGCTTCTGTCTCCCTCTCCCTAAATCAGTGGTGGGCAAACTGCGGCTCTCGAGCCACATGCAGCTCGCAAGCCGCGATTTGCCGCTCTGTTGACGAATGCGCTTGCTGACCACTGCCTTAGGGAAAAACACTTAAAAAACAACAACAACATTTTAATAATGTATTCATGTCTTTAACCTGAAGTCAAAACTTCTGGGTAAGGGTAATTAATACCTTACACAGTGGTCGGCAAACTCATTAGTCAACAGAGCGGTAAACCGTGGCTCGCGTGCCCTAAATCAATAAAAACAAATCTTTAAAAAGAAAAGGAAACTGAGGCAGAGCTGTTACCTTAGTATGGCCTGGAGCGGGGTATGGGTCTCACCCGGGGCCATGTCAGGGAGCCCTGTGGTTGTCATTACTGCGGGTGCTGCTGGCATCGAGTGGGTGGGCACAAGGACGCTGCTCAGCATCCCACAGTGACCCCCCTGATGTCCACACAGCAGGGAGACCCTGCTCTGCAACTGTGTGTTGGCCACAGACTGCATGGGGGGCCCTGGCCCTGCTACAGCGACCCCTCCCTCACACTCCTCCTCCCCCGCAGGGACGCCTGTGAATCGGATCCCCATCATGGCCAAGCAGGTGCTCGACCTGTTCATGCTGTACGTGCTGGTGACGGAGAAGGGCGGCCTGGTGGAGGTCATCAACAAGAAGCTGTGGCGCGAGATCACCAAGGGCCTCAACCTGCCTACGTCCATCACCAGCGCCGCCTTCACGCTGCGGACCCAGTGAGTGTGCGAGCGAGCGCGAAGGGCCTGGGGCCGGAGGGGCCCCGGGGGCACCGGGCCGGTGAGGAGTCTGCATCCTGGGAGCCGTGGGTGGGGCTCTCAGGAAGTTTCTGGCTCCGAGGTTAAAGGATGAGTGGGAGGCAGTCATGGGGACAAGCATTGAGACCGGGAACAGCATGAGCAACACGCCTGCCGGGCTCAGCCTCGTCGAGGGACTCCCTGGCAGCGATGCGTGACGGAGGGCGGGGACGGGGTGCCACCGCGGGGAGGTGTGCCAGGCGCCCCCTTGTCCACTCTCCCCGCCCCCCAGGTACATGAAGTACCTGTACCCCTACGAGTGTGAGAAACGGGGCCTCAGCAACCCCAACGAGCTCCAGGCGGCCATCGACAGCAACCGGCGGGAGGGCCGGCGCCAGAGCTTCGGGGGCTCCCTCTTCGCCTACTCACCAGGGGGTGCCCACAGCATGCTCTCCTCGCCCAAGCTGCCCGTGTCCTCCCTGGGCCTGGCCACCAGCACCAACGGCAGCTCCATCGCCCCGGCCCCCAAGATCAAGAAAGGTAAGGGCCCGCACGGGCCTGGGGACTTCCCAGTCCAGGTCGATGGCCTCGTGGCGCTGGCACCTTTCCCCTCTCTGGGCAAACAGGTTGATAAACTCCAACCTTGTCGCGGGAGAGGGTGGCAAATCTGGCAATGCTGTGCTCCTGGCAGACATGACTAAACAACGAACACTTCCCAAATCCCATGCCCACAGCAAGCAGACATTACTAATCCTGAGCCCATGGCAGGCACCACTAATCAGGTTTTTGTTTTTTCTTCTTCAATTTTATGCCAAGGCAGACAATACAAGTCAAGCACCAGTTTCCCACCCTGACATTCCTAATGAATCTCCGTTTTCCCCGTCCACACGAGGCAGTGGTTAATGGAGCATGCGTTTCCGATCATTTCTTGTGGCCTTGGCCCAGCCTTCTGCCTGTGGCCGACACTGTCCATCACCATCGTGTTTTTCCGTACCTTCCCCATGACAGACATTACTAGTTCATCGCTGTATTCTTCTCCCTTTGTGCTTTAGAATCTTCCTCAACACTCTGCCCCGGCAAACATCATTGAGAGTATAGTATGGGTCTATCAGATTGACCCTTTAGCGTCCCTGAAGCTATTGGTAGGTGCCCCTGCGTGGCTCGGTGTTCCTTTCTGAGCCTGATTTCCTTATGAGTAACGTGGAGACAATTCCCACGTAGGTCTGCAGCAGGCCCAGGTTTGCAGGTGCCTGACAAACAGCCCCCATTCCTAGTCCACACCCATGGCAGACATCACCAGACGATCACAGTCTTCTCTTCCCCTGAGCCTCGAATCCTTCCTAATGCAGAGCACAGATAGCACATGTGGCGGTGTGGACTCGTGCTGGCCAGTTTGCATGTCTGGGTTCCTGTTTTTCCTCCTCCACACGGGCTGTGACTCCCTACTTCCTGGCGTGGCCCAGGATCTGAGGCAATCCCCACAGGCCCTGAGGTGTTAGGTCCTGCGAACATGAGTCCGCCAGTCTTCCGTGGTCTTGGTTTACCCTCCTGGCTCGGGGTTTCAGCTCTCTGCTAAAGGTTATTAAGCATCCATGTGGGCCAGGTCTCATGCCGGAGCTGGGGGAGATGATAGCAGATAAGATAAAAGGGGAGTCATGCCCTGACCAGTTTGGCTCAGTGGATAGAGCCAAACTGAAAGGTCCCAGGTTCGATTCCCATTGAGGGCATGTACCTTGTTGCAGGCTTGATCCCCAGTAGGGGGCATGCAGAAGGCAGCTGATCAGTATTTATCTCTCATCGATGTTTCTAACTCTCTATCTCTTTCCCTTCCTCTCTGTATAAAATCAATAAAATATATTTTTAAAAATATATTTTTTATTGATTTTTAAATAAAATGTATTATATATATATATATATATATATATATGTATCTTTTTATTGATTTTTTTTACAGAGACGAAGCGAGAGAGATAGAGAGTTAGAAACATTGATGATGAGAGAAACATTGATCAGCTGCCTCTTGCACATCCCCTACTGGGGATGCGCCCGCAACCAAGGTACATGCCCTTGACTGGAATTGAACCCAGGACCTTTCAGTCCGCAGACCGATGCTCTATCCACTGAGGCAAACCGGTTTATATTTTTTAAAAATAAAAAGCCTTTAAAAAATAAAAGGGGAGTCATGAGAGAACCTGGAAACAACAGGCAGCAGAGTGAGTTGGGGGAAAAGAGACAGCAGGTCCTAGTGATCCTGGTGGATGGGAAAGACGGGAACATTTGTTTTAACCACAGAAGAGGAGAGTGGGTAGGAGTAGAATTTGAATCTAAGCTCAGCCTTTTTCCAGCTCTGTGGCCTTGGGAAAGTTATGAATCTTTAGCCTTAGTTTCTCATCTGGAGATAAGAGTAGATTTGAAGTTGTAGAAATGGCCCTTTGAGTTGGTTCCTGTTTGAGATGGAAGTGCTTTAGACATGTTTGGAGCCTTTTTGTTATGACTAGTATTATATAATACTAGAGGCCCGGTGCATGAAATTTGTGCACAGTGTGAGGTACCCTCATCCCAGTTTGCACCCTCTTTAATCTGGAACCCCTTGTGGGACATCACTCTCACAATCCCAGACCGCTGGCTCCTAACTGCTCACCTGCCTGCCTGCCTGATCACCCCTAACTGCCCCCCTCTGCCAACCTGGTCGCCCCTAACTGCTCCCCTGCCAGCCTGGTCACCCCCAACTGCTCCCCCCTTGCCGGCCTGGTCGCCCCCAAATGCCTCCCCTGCTAGCCTGGTCACCCCATACAGCCTGTGTTGGGTCGTCCATCTGGTTTGTTTTGGTTGTGATGGCCCCTGGCTTTTTATATATTGGGATGTTATATGCTATTATAGAATCTATGTAGTACTGATACTAAATACTATTATAACACTAGTACATAAGTAGTAGTGTTATCACCAGTATTACCAGTATGATCATCTGCTTTACAAAGGGTTTATACCACTTGTGTCTATTCAGAAACCTAGTTACTGCCCAGGCCACCGGTGGCTCAGTTGGTTAGAGCAAGGTCCTGTACGCCAAAAGGTGGCAGTTCGATTCCAAGATGGCGGTGGATTAAGTGGAAAGGTGGGGGGTGGAGGGATTAACCAAATAATTTATATGCATATATATGCATAACCCATGGACACAGACAATAGTGTGGTGAAGGCCTGGAAGGGGTGGGGGCAGAGTGAAAGGGATCAATGAGGGGAAAAAGGATGGCAGTTCAATCCTGTTCAGGGTACATACATGGGTTGCCGGTTTATCCTCACATCGATGTTTCTCCTTTTCTCTCTCTAAGCATGTCCTTGGGTGAGGATTAAATAAATAAATTTTAAAAATTACTTCCCTCAGAGAGGGAGTGGGCGCCCTATCTGTGGAGGTCTTCAAGAGAACGCTCATTCTGGTGTGGGGGGAAGGCTGGGCCAAGCACCTCACTTCCCCTTAGGCCACCAACTCCCCTTCTCTCCTTCTAGAGGAGGACTCAGCCATCCCCATCACCGTCCCCGGCCGCCTGCCAGTCTCCCTGGCAGGCCACCCCGTGGTGGCAGCCCAGGCAGTGGCAGTGCAAGCAGCCGCCGCCCAGGCGGCCGTGGCCGCGCAGGCGGCCGCCCTGGAGCAGCTCCGGGAGAAGCTGGAGTCGGGGGAGCCTCCGGAGAAGAAGATGGCCCTGGTGGCAGACGAGCAGCAGCGGCTCATGCAGCGAGCGCTCCAGCAGAACTTCCTGGCCATGACAGCCCAGCTGCCCATGAGCATTCGCATCAACAGCCAAGGTACCAGCCCAACCCAGACCCACTCGCTCTCTGCATGAGTAACAAAAGAAGGGTCTCGGAGCCAACCTATGTAAAAAGTGCCTGTAAATCAATAAGAAAAAAGGCAAATAAATCAATAGGGGGAAAATGGGCACTTGTGACTAGTAGATTCCTATGAAAAAGATGTTCAGCCCTGGCCGGTGTGGCTCAGTAGGTTAGAATGTCGTCCTGTGTAACAAAAGGGTACAGGTCCGATTTCTGGTCCAATTGATTGATGTTTCTCTCTCACATCCATGTTTCTCTCTCCCC
This sequence comes from Pipistrellus hanaki, assembly GCF_964339955.1. Lineage (NCBI taxonomy): Eukaryota > Metazoa > Chordata > Mammalia > Chiroptera > Vespertilionidae > Pipistrellus > Pipistrellus hanaki. The sequence continues at coordinate 70,251,657 of NC_140507.1, forward strand.
CTCTCCCTTCGCTTTCTCTAAAATCAGTAAACACATTTCCCCTTGTAAGGATGGAGAAGAGAAGCCTTTCAGCTCCATCTAGACGGGGATCTGTAACAAGGAGACACCGCTTTTCACCCATCAGAGTTTGATAATATCAAGTGTTGCTCAGGATGTGAGGAATGTGTCCTGCTGGTGGGAGTGCCAATAGGGGACAGTTTGGCAATCGCTTAAAAACAGAAAACATGATCAGTGATCTGCTTAGTATCTATAGCAGAGCCAGTGCAGGTGCTCAAGGAAATGTGGGTGTCTCCGCCGTCTGAGAGCAGGGCATTCCTGTGAAGCCTCTCCAAGCGGTCTAATGGTGAATTTTCAAAAAGCAGGGGGTACCTGTATAGACAGGTTTGTTCACTGCAGTCATTTACATGATGTTGTAACAGTGAGGCCTGGAAGCGATGTGTGTGTCCATCGGTGAGGAATGAGTGAGTCACGCCTGCGAGACTTCGTGGCTGTTAAGAAGAATGACATGGTTTGGGTGTGCAACATCGCTTAAGAATTACAGTCATGATAAGAGCAAATGTCATATACATACATTCTTATTCCGTATTTATCATGTTCTGTGTGTGCTGGTGGCAGACACAGTCCGCCACTTTGTGAATTTTGAAGTCAAGTGGGGATGATAGCTGTGAAACGGCTCATCGCACCGATGAGTTTGTGATTCCAAACGGTGGCTTTTCTTCTTCCCACAGCCGCGGAGAGCCGCCCGGACTCGGCTGCAAACTTGACCAGTACCAATGGCAGCAATAGTATTAGCATGTCAGTGGAGATTAACGGAATTATGTATACAGGTAACACCTTGACAACTTCATCCCCCAGGTTAATGTAGGCGTCCTGGGTAATCGCTGGGTTTGGCCTGCAGGAGCCCAGCCATTAGAGTGAGCAAAGCTCTTCCTTCCCTTGCAGGCTTGAGTATATAATCAATGTGGTATACTTAGCGCAGTGCTCAGCACATAGTAAGCACTTGGCACAGTTCTAAGCACATAATAAGCACTTAGCATGAGGCTTAGCACATAAGGGCTCAAAAATACAGTTACCCTTGAACAACAAGGGTTTGGGCTGCGTGGGTCCACTTAAAAATGCTTCCCCCCCCACAAATACTGGAAATGTATTTTCTTTCTTTTTTTAAAATATATTTTTATTGGGTTCGGAGAGGAAGGGAGAGGGAGAGAGAGAGAAATATCAATGATGAGAGAGTATCATTGATTGGCTGCCTCCTGTATGCCCCCTATTGGGGATTGAGCCCACAACCCGAGCTTGTGCCCTTGATCAGAACTGAACCTGGGACCTTCCAGTCTGTAGTCCAATGCTCTATCTACCGAGCCAAATCAGCTAGGGCTAGGAAATGTATTTTCTTGATGACTTTCTTTTTAATGTTTTGTTTTTTATTTTTTTATTTTTAGAGAGAGAGGAAGGGAGAGGGATAGAGAGATAGAAACATCCATGAGAGAGGATCATCGATTGGCTGCCTTCTGGGGATCAAGCCCGCAACCCCAGGCATGTGCCCTGACAGGGAATCGAACCAGCAGCCTGTTGGTTCCTGGGTCAACACTAAACCACAACATGTTTCAAAGTTCCTTGTACACTGCCAAGGCCCTGATGATTTTCATATATATATGAAAATCATATATATATATATATATATATATTTTTTTTTTTTAAATTGATTTCAAAGAGGAGGGGAGAGAGAGAGCAAAACATCAATGATGAGAAAGAATCATTGATCTGCTGCCTCCTGCATGCTCCCTACTAGGATTGAGCTCACAACCTGAGCATATGTCCTTGACTGGAATTGAACCTGGGACCCAGGCTGATGCTCTATCCACTGAGCAAAATGGTCCAGGGCTCTGATGATTTTCTTAATAACATTTTCTTTTCTCTAGCTCACTTTATTATAAGAATTCAGTATATAAGACATATAATACAAAATATGTGTTCAGCCCTAGCTGGTTTGGCTCAGTGGATAGAGCATTGGCCTGCAGACAGACGGGTCTCGGGTTAGATTCTAGTCAAGAGCACATGTCCCAGTTGCAGGCTCGGTCCCCTGTAGGGGGAGTGCAGGAGTCAGATGATCTATGATTCTCTTATTATTGAAGTTTCTATCTCTCTCCCTCTCCCTTCCTGTCTAAAATCAATTTATAAAGAAAAAAATATATATGTGTTCATCACTGTTTATGTTCTTAGTAAGGCTTCTAGTCAACAGTAGGCTATTAGTGGTTAAGTTCTGGGGAGTTAAAAGTTGTATTTGGATTTTAAACTGTGCCAGGGGACTGCCTCTCTAACACCTGTGTTCATGGGTGAACTGTACAAGTGATGTTTCCAAGTTCTTGTAAAAAGAAATGTAGTCAGGCCAGTTGCTCCTTAGGCCACCAGGTGGTGCTAGGGACACAAAACAGCTGGGTTGCTGGGCAAAGACCCCCACCGGAAGCAGAGACTAAGATGAGGTGGCGGGTGTCCTAGTGGGTCCAAGGGTGGACTTTGCAGGGGGTCATTGCTTGGGGGTCACCTAATGTGTTAACTTCCATGACGCGTCTCTCCTCCTGTCCTTGCATTAGGAGTGCTGTTTGCTCAGCCGCCAGCCCCCACACCCGCCTCCGCTCCCAGCAAAGGCGGTGGTGGCAGCAGCCGGGGAGGAAACGGCGGGACCAGCAGCAGCAGTGTGGGCAGCCAGGCCGGGCCAGCGGGGTTATCCGCACCCCCGACGTCTTCTACCTCAAATAACTCATTGCCTTAACTGCACCACCCCCCACCCACCGCCCCCCCACCCCAGGAGCTGGTCAGACTGGGCAGGGTGCGGGAAAGGTGGGCCGCGCAGGGCCGGGGTGGTGGAAGATACGGGTGGGGAGGGGAAATAATCCACAAAGGAGCCACAGCTAACACCAAAAATAGAAGAAAAAAATATATACATATATATAAAGAAAATTTAATAAAACAGGGGAAAACCAAGGAACACTTGAATTACTCAGGTTTCAGACATTCAGAGAGAGAAACTGTAAGAACAGCTAAGGAGATCAGGAAAGAGAGCGGCAGATACTCCCCAGGGCTTCCTGCAGCTCTGGCCGGCCGATTTGGACTGGTGTCTGGTGTCTGCTTTGGACCAGTTGCAATGTAAGGCCAGATCCTGTTTACCTCATACATCCCTGCACTGTGTATTTTCATTTTTGTCTGTTTTTTTTTTTTGTTGTTTTAACTTTTGTTCCTGTTCATCACACACTCATCCACTCATCATACCCAGCTCCTTGTTTTGAATGAAACCCCTGAGCCAAGATCAGTTGAATTTTTTTTCTTGTTGCTTTTGGGAACTTATTATTATTATTATTATTTTTTAAAGAAATAGCGATATTCAAGCTCTATAGGGTTTTAAGAGGTTTGGGGGGTTTTTGTTCTGTAAATGTTCTATTTTATTCTTGGGGGAGGAATCAAACCTTAGGAAAAGGATATATATCTCTATATATTTGTGTTCATTCAGGGAAACGGGACTTAAAAAAAAAGCAAAAAAGGTAATTAATACCCTTTCCATTTTCCCCGTGACTGAACTGGGTTCTGTGTGCATTCCCTGTGCCGCGGCAGGCAGCTCGCACGCACAGGACACTGTATCCCTGGGCTGGAGCCAGAAACGGTGATGAACTCAGGTGCTGAGGGCCGGGCTGGGGTGGGGTCTGTGCAGGGCAAGCCGAGGGGGGACTGGGGATGTGAATGCTGAATGGCAGACCAAGCCGCTCGATGCTTTTTCTCGCTGTGCCGTGCCTGCTGCCTGTCGGGGATCTGGAAGTCTTAACTGGAGAGAAAGTGCTGGATCAGGGCCAGGGCCTAGGCCTAGGCAGGGATGTGCTGTCATAGCCTCAGGCTCCTGTCTCAGGGATGAATATGGCCTGGGGACTCTCTTACTTGGAAGGGCTGCTTTTCTATTTGTTTATTTAATATGTTTTTATTGATTTCAGAGAAAGGAGAGGGGGGGGGAGAGAGAAACATCCATGAGAGAGAAGCATCGGTCGGCTGCCTCCTGCACACTCACTGCTAGAGATTGAGCCCACCGCCAGACATTTGCCCTGACCGGGAATCCAACCTCCTGGGTCGTGGGTCGACGCTCAACCACGAAGTCACGCCGGCGGGGCTGAAGGGGCCGCTTTGGAAGGCACCTGTGCTCAGCACTGTGCCACCACCGCTTTGGAAGGGCTGCTTTCAGAGACACGTGGATACTTGGGGACTGGGGCGAGCCAGGCTTAGCTCGGATTGAGGTTTTTGAGGCCGTCATCCTGAACGCCCCACCCCTTCCCATCTCCTCCACGTTGTCCCTTCCTTCTCTCTTGGCCCCTAACAAGGCCACATCTGCTATCGCTAAAGGAACCAGAGGCCCATGGGGAGGCTGCACCCACCCCCAGCGTGACCACCTACCCAGGTTAGAAGGTGGCCATCCGTGGGGGGCTGGGCGGGGTAACGGTCTTCACCATGAGGTAGCACCCTCTGTCCAAAACACCAGGTGGGGTTCGGGGACCTCCGCTCCCCCCCCCCCCCCCCCCCCCCGGCCTTGCTAGGTCCCTGGGGACCAGGCGGTGCTGTGCCTCCCACACCCGGCGCTCTCCTGTCACTGGGTTTGCCTGGAAACGCTAATTGGCCCCGGGAGCCTGGCCCGGCCTAACGATGCCACCTGGCAGCCTCCGGGTTCCGAGCGGGAGACCCGGGCCAGGGCCCTCGGTGGCCTTGGAGACCCGGGAGGGGAGAGCGTCCCGCTCCCCCCACCCAGCCTGGGTGCTCGGGGGTCAGGCTGGGGTGTCTGGGGGGAGCCCCTTCCTCTGGTATATCTCAGGGTCGAGGACACCCTCCACCTCCCAGGCAGTGGTGGCTGCAGGCACGTGGGGTTTCCTCTCTCTCCCCTTACGCACGGTTCTCCTCCCCGATCCTTATGCAGCAGTACAATCACTGTGGGAGGAGGGTCTTTTTGCCCAAGAGCCGTGATACGGGATGCTCCTCCTCTCTTTCCCCTGACCTGACCCCCTGGAGCTACGTGGGGCCCACATGGGGGTGTCTGCTGCCTGGTTATTTCTACCTCGGGTCTGACTCTTGATGCCAAAACCCCTCTCGGCCTGCCCTCCTTGGCTGGCTCAGGGTTTCAGCATGTACCAGTACCTGTTCCCCCACCACCACCTACGTAGTGGGCGTGTCCACCTGAGAGCCTGCCTGGGTGCTGTCTCTGGTCACATGAGTGTGTGTGTGTGTGTCTGTCTGTCTGCGTGTGTTGGGCGTCGTGTCTTGTGGGTGATACAGCCCCCAGATCTAACTCAGGGCATGCCTACTGTTCATGGTGATTGTAGGGGGCCAGGGTGGAGGGCCGTGGGGGAGCCGTGGGCAGCTGGGGGGGGAGAGGTGGAAAGATGAGGGGGAGCTCCAGGCTGGGGCAGTGCTGTGCCTCTGTCTTGAGTCCCCTCTGCCAATCCCAGCTCAGGGCAACCTCCTGTTGGTGAGGGTTCTGGGGTGCAGCTCAGCACCTCTTTATGCAAACCGGGTGTGGACGGGACAGCCATCTCTGTCAGCGGCTGGCTTGTGCACTGTTCATTCCGGAACAGGTGGGGCTTAGCTGCACAGAGCAGGTAGGGAGTCCCAAACTCAGGGTCAAGAGGGGCTCGGGGCTAACCTAACTGCTCTAGAGGTGTTCGTTACGGGCTGCTTCTGGAACCTTCCTGGTGACCCCTAAACTGTAGCTGTCAGGCAAGGGGCGGGCAGAGGCATCGGGCAGCAGAGTTAGTTTTTAATAGTTGTGCATTTGTACAGTCACTTTTTTTGCTTTTATGACTTTTGCCCACTTCTATCGTGTTTCTCTTGCTTGCTTGTGCATTTTTTTCTTGGCAAACACGAATGAATTCAGCTTTTCATTCCTGACATGTGAAATTTCAGCTTCTCTGGGGGTTGTCCGATGGCGTGGGGGCCACGCCTGAACTCAGGTTTAAAGGAAAAAACTTTTTTAAAAGTTAAAAACTACTCTACCTCTGGCCGGGCCTCGCCTGTCAGCCACCTGGCCGGTGGGGCAGCTGGTAAGGATTTCAGTTCTACAGAACATTCAGGTATTAGGGGGGAGGGGGGCAAAAGACCAAAAAAAAGGGGGGGAGGTGTGATTTTGAAATTTAAAAGAACACTGAAAGTTTACATTTTATAACTATTATGCAGATTGTATTTAAATTCCAGAAATATTTAAGACAATTGTAACCCTGTAAAGCTGATGAGATATTAAAACAAGACAAAACACTTCTGACTTTTAACAGAAAACGTCTCGGTGGTCGGTTCCTGGGCGTCGCTGCACCGTCTGGGTCCAGTTAGCGGAAGGCACAGGGGCTGGTGCGGGTCCTCCAGTGGGGACTGTGCCCCCAGGGAACACGGGGCCGTGTCTGGGGACGGCTGTGGTGGTCACGACTGGGGGTGCTCCTGTCATCAGGTGGGTGGGGCCAGGGGTGCTGCTCACCTCCCCCAGAGCCCAGCACAGCTCCCTCCGAGAGTGACCAGGCTCCCGTACCAGCAGGTCAGAGACGGAGGCACTAGCTGAGCCAGGTCTGAGGGTGGCTCCCTTCCCCTGTGTCAGCCTGCTGGTCCCTCCAGCCTCCTAGCATAGGCCTCCTGCTATCCTGGGTTCTTTTTTTTTTTTTTTTAATATATTTTATTGATTTTTTACAGAGAGGAAGGGAGAGAGATAGAGAGCCAGAAACATCGACCAGCCGCCTCCTGCACATCCCGCACCGGGGATGTACCCGCAACCAACGTACATGCCCTTGACCGGAATCGAACCCAGGACCTTTCAGTCCGCAGACCGACGCTCTACCACCGAGCCAAACCGGTTTCGGCTTTTTTTTTTTTTTTAATTGACTTTTTACAGAGAGGAAGAGAGAGGGATAGAGTTAGAAACATCAATGAGAGAAAATCATCGATCAGCTGCCTCTTGCACACTCCCTACCGGGGATGTGCCCGCAACCAAGGTACATGTCCTTGACCGGAATCAAACCTGGGACCTTTCAGTCTGCAGGCCGACGCTCTATCCACAGCCAAACCGGTTTCAGCTGTCCTGGGTTCTGATGCCCAGTGTTAACTCCAGATTTCTCGGACTCGAGCCCCTAGCCTAGGGCACGTGGCCTGCCCCCTGCCCCCTCCTCGCTGGCTTCATTTTGGTTCTCTGAGGAAGCCACCCTGGGCCTACCTCTTCCCAGCCTGCCCTGCTGCGGTTTGGTTCACATTTTAGCGTTTGTCTCTCAGGACAGTCTGGCTCCAAAGAAGCCAGACCAAGGGGCGGTCAGGCTGTTGAGGGGCAGTTGCAAACCGTGGGCTCAGCCCAGATGGAGGGCAACCCTGGTTCTCAGCCTCCAAACCCAAACCCGACAGCAGCTCACAGGTGGCTGCCCCTCACATCACCCACACCCCGGCGACAGGATGGGTTCAAGGTCAGCGTGGTCGGGCCGTGGACGGGCCCGGCCTCCTGCCACCTGGCTCCCCCGCCACTAGTTCTCGGCTGTGGCTGGCCTGGGCCCGTCCCTTCCTCCTGGGCCAGCCCCCACCTGGTGAGGAGTCTGGGAAAACAACCGCTCCTGTGGCAGCTGGTTGCCTCCTATGGCCCGTTTCGTCCAGCAGTTCCCATCCATGCCAGAAATGGACTGGCTGCATCTCTCTCTCCGCGGGCCTGGGAGCCTGGAGAAGACAGGTTAACCCTCCCGCCCCTCTGAGCCCCCACTCCCCAGGGACATAAAGGAAAAGTGTTGTGTTTGTTTTCTTTAAAGCCCTTTCCACAAACTGGATGGGCTAGTCTAGCATCTATTCCTCCGCTGAAGAGGCCTAGAGAGGGACTGGGGCCCTGAGGTCACACAGCTCCTGCGGCACGAAGGGAGGGGTCAGACTCCACCACCTCTCCCCACCTCCCGCCCCGAGGCGCCTCCTGCCTCCTGCTCTGCTTGTTAGGCAGAGAGGCTCCCAGGAGATGAAACTCTAAACGAGGCCTGATTAGCGGAGGGAGAGGCAGACCTGGGTGGAGGGGGTGGGGGCGGCGGTGGAAGGGATGATTGCTTCTGGACTCATCCACGATTCCTTACACCATTAGTGCACCGGTGCTCAAGGCCCCCACGCCCTGGGTGGGCAGGGTGAGAGGGGGCTGGGCCCCGGAAAGGCAGGGTCTGGTTCGGTTCAGCAGTGTGTGCCAGTGGCTGCAAACGGGGGCTTGGAGCCAGAGGGATTGTGCAGTTTCTGTGCCTCAGTTTCCCCAAGCCTACTTGCTGCTGCCGCCGCCCAACTACCACCGAGGGCCTCTCAGCTTGGATTTGGGAGGTGGCGCCTGGCTGGCACCAAGGAGGTCTAGAGACTGGGTGGTCTGCAGGCCCCCAAAGTGTGGCTTTTGTCTTGCTGCTCTGACACAACTGGTCTGTCCTCATTCCAGGAACCGGGCTGGGGGTGGGGTGACCTCTGACCTGACAGCAGCCTGGCCTACTGGGTCCCCAGGGAAGGGAGGAGGGGAGGAAGGGAGGAGGGAGAGGCCTGTGAGGGGGCCGGACTGCAATCCAGCAGTCCTGCCCTGGGGCAGCGCCTGGACGTGTTCCAGCCTGAGCATCCACCCTCAGCCCCTTATCCCCATTGGCACAGTTGGTCCTCTGCAAACCATACCAGCTGGGCCCACCCATGTCCAGGAATCTGGAAATTTCCAGGCCAGCCTTCCCTGGATGAGGACACAGGCCCTTTAGCTCTGAGGAACCCCCACTTTGCATGTGGGGAATAGGCCCCGGGGTGTGCAGTGACTGCCCCAGGGCTCAGAAGTGCCCATTTCAAGCCCTGAGCTGCTGTTTAGAAGGGTCACCTTGGCCCACCTCCTGATTCTGCAGAGTGCTGGATTTCAGCATTCTAAGATTTGGTTTGGGGGGGGGGGGGGGGGAACGAAAAGGTATTTTATTTTGGTGTTTGAGAAGGGTAATTTATCATTAGAGGTATCTTTTAAAAAAAAAAAAACTTAAAAAATATATATATTTTATTGATTTTTTACAGAGAGGAAGAGAGTTAGAAACATCGATGAGAGAGAATCATCGACCAGCTGCCTCTTGCACACCCCTACTGGGGATGTGCCCACAACCAAGGTACATGCCCTTGACCATAATCAAACCCAGGACCTTTCAGTCCGCAGGCCGACACTCTATCCATTGAGCCAAACTGGTTTCGGCTCTTAGTCACACTTTAAAAACATTCGTGAAACCTAGGGTCACCCCTGGTTATGGTAGTGGAAATCAGGAACAGCTGGTTCTAGTTCCAGTCCGTCTTTGGACTAGGTGGTCCCAGCCTCAGTTTCCCCGTTTAGCTAGTGCTGGGGTTTGAGACATGGAGTTCTCAACCTACAAAAGTCCTTCAGTTTCCCATGCCTCGGGGGGGAAAATTAAATGCAGGCTCCCCATTGCCCACAAGGCCCTAGATGGCCCAGCGCCCCCTCTAGGGTATGGCCCTCGGGCCTTGGCACTGTCTCTGCCCACCTTTCTCTTCAAGTTGTTATTTCCTCTGGGAAGTCCTCCTGGCCCAGTAACTGCTACGCACTGTGGCCCCAGGGCTGGGAGCGGCCCGCACTCCGCCTCCCGGCCCGCGGTCCCCGCCTGCCCCCTGGTGGCCGGAACTGGGCCTGCGGAGCCTGGGCGCCCTTTCCATTGGCGTGAGGGCCGAGCTCAGCATCGTTGTAGGCACCCCGCATTGGGCCTCGCCCCGGGTGTTGCTTGTGGACACACTGCCTTAGACAGCCAAGTCCCCCGGGCTGGAGATTTCCATTTTTAAGTGATTTCTCCCTTTCCAAAGATTAGCAACTAATTCCACATTTTAAAGTCATTTTTTTAGACGTGGCCGGGACAGCAGCTGTGACCTGAAGTTAGGCGCTCCGGCTTGTTTGGCCTGCACCAAGTTCATGAACTAAAAATGTGCCTGTTGTGGACCTCTGCCCAAGAAGAAGGGTCCGGGGGTAGGCTGATGGTGGACCCCTGAGTTCACACTTAATTACAATGTGTTAAGTGACGTCAAATATATTATGTCGGGACGGAGTCTGCCCTTGACGCCTGTGAGGTCGGTACTTTATTATTTGGTTATTAAAAATAAAAATAAAGAGAATCCGAGAGCGCCAAGCGTGGAAGACAAGCCAGACTTCCAAGCTCGGAACCTACTAACTTCTCGCAGAAGACCCTGGGCCTTGATTTCTCTTCCATCTAGTTTCACAAGAGTCTCCTACCAAGATCTTCCATCAGATGCTGCGCTCTCGATTCTCAGCGGATCCGGTGTGACGGTGTGACGGTGTGACGGTGTGATGGTGGAGGGGGTGCGGGGGGAGGGGTGCGGGGGGAGGGGTGGGCCCGTTCCCAGGGGAGCCCGCCCTCCAGCCGCTGGAGGCGGGGCTACGCCGGCGCCGCTCGAAGTCGCCCACTCCTTGCTGGTGTGACGCACTTCCGGGGCGGAGGGAGGGAAAGATGGCGGCGCCCATTGAGGTAGCCGTGTGTACAGACTCGTCCGCCCAGCTGTGGAGCTGCGTCGTGTGGGAGCTCCACTCGGGCGCTAACCTGCTCACGTACCGCGGCGGCCAGGCGGGGCCCCGGGGTCTGACGCTGCTCAATGGCGAGTACCTGCTGGCGGCGCAGCTGGGCAAGAACTACATCAGCGCCTGGGAGGTGCAACGGAAGGTGCGCCGCGCGCGCCAGGGCTCGGGCTCCGCTGGGGGCGCGCGGGCCGCCTCAGCCCGGGGTCCCCGGGGCTGCCCACGCCCCGCGCCGGGAGGAAGGCTCGGTCAGGCGCTCTGCGCGTGCGCGGGCCGGGGGCTTCTGGTCGGAGGAGGTGGCGTGCCCCGGGCGGGCCTGAGGCTGCTGGCCTGGCACCTGCGGGCAGGAAGGAATGGGGAGGTCGTGGGCCCCTAAAGAGAGCTGTGCGGAAAGGGGAGGGAAATTTTGTGGTTGGCTTTTAAGCTAGGATCTATCTACTGACTCTGCAGTATTTTTAAAAGTTGATTAAAGAGAGAGAGAAACATAGGTTTGCTCCACGCAATTTTGTTGTTAATCCTCACCGGAGGATATTTTTTTCATTGACTTTTAGGGAGAGAAAGAGAAACATCAATGTGCGAGAAACATCGATTGGTTGCCTCCTGCATTAGCTCGACCAAGGCCTGGGCCTGGGAGGAGCCTGCAACCAGAATGTAACCCAGGACCTTTGATCTGCAGGCTGATACTCTATCCACTGAGCCAAACCGGCTAGGGCCACCCATTTTAATATATATACATATATTTATTTATTTATTTTTAAATATATTTTATTGATTTTTCACAGAGAGGAAGGGGGAGAGAGAGAGAGCTACAATAGAAACGTCAATGAGAGAGAAACATCGACCAGCTGCCTCTTGCACACCCTTTACCGGGGATGTGCCCGCAACCAACGTACATGCCCTTGACCGGAATCGAACCTGGGACCTTTCAGTCCGTGGACCGACGCTCAACCGCTGAGCCAAACGGGTTTCGGCTATTTATTTATTTTTTATATTAGAGAGGAAGGGAGAGGAGAGACATAAGTAATGAGAGAGAATCATTGATTGGCTGCCTCCTTTAGGCCCCACACTAGGGATTGAGATCACAACCCAGGCATGTGCCGTGATGGGGAATCGAACCGTGACCTCCTGGTTCATAGGTCTACGCTCATCCACAGAGCTACGCTGGCCGGACGGACATGAGCATCACCTTGCTCTTATCCAAGGATTTGCCATTCTCCACCTCCAGCATGCAAAGCCTGGGCTGGAGTGGACGCTTCGTTACTGAACTTGCTCAAACCATCTCTATCCCCATTCTTCCGGTTTTCTTGGATTTACCAGCCGCCTGGGCACCTCCCACTCACTCTCCTCACTGCCCCATGGCTGCCAAGTTCTCCATGAAGCTCACAGGCTGCTTCTGTTCCTCTAGGACCAGCTCCAGCAGAAGATTATGTGCCCCGGGCCTGTTAACTGTCTGACCACATCGCCCAATGGTCTCTACATGTTGGCAGGGATTGCAGAAAGCATATACCTATGGGAGGTGAGTGTCAGAGCCAGGGTCATGGGGCTTAGCCTATGGACTGTGGCGTTAGACCACCACCAGCGTTGTCACCAACACTTGGTTGTTTGAGATAGGAGATCTGCCTCACCTCCTGTGCAGACAGTGTAGGATTTGCGGTCAGAAGGTGGGTATAACCACCTCTGACTTGCCTGACCTTGACCTTGACCTGCAAAATAGAGCCTGCCCTGCAGAAGGCCATGCCACAGTCCCGGGGCAGGAAGGAACTGGGTCTGGGGCCTGCAGGTCAGGTGGGCTGTTGTGAGGACGGTGTGATTGGTTCGTCCAGGGGCCGTTTGGAGACATCTGAGTTCACTGGCAGATGGGAGAAGCTTCGTTATCTCATCCTGGGACTTTTAAACCTTAGTCCTGCTCTGAAACAGGAAGCAGTTACTCATGCACAGGGAGAGGACTGGAGGCAGGGAGAGGCTCCTCACAGATTGCCTGTCCATCATGGTAGATATCTTTGCCTGGTGCCGGGGATGTGATAGAAACCAGTGGCTTGTGGCCTGATGGGGACATCTTAGGAGGTCCAGGCCACTGGGGTTGCTGTCTGGCCCTAACTCCGATTTCCTAACCAGTGTGAGCTACGACCACGTGGGGGCGCCCTACACGGCCAACAGGCAGGAGCCCAGGCTGAGGGCTTTCACAGCTGCTCCCACAGCTGCCACTGCTGACCTCTCCCTCTTGCTCTTTGAGTGTGTGTGTTAGGGCTGGAGGGGGGCAGGGTGAACAAGTGTGTGTCTGACAAAGTTTCCTTCTTGTAAGGAGACCTGTTTTAGATTTGGGGCCATCCTACTCTGCTGTGATCTCACCTGAACTGATTACGCCTGCAAAGCCCCTACGCTTAAGTAAGGACACAGATTCCAGGAGTTAGGACGTGAACATATTTATTTGGGGGACACAGTTTAACCCATGACATCATCTGTGTTCCCTCCCCCACGCCGTAGCCCTTCCCAGGTGTGTGATGGGCTCACCTGTCCCTGCTGCCAGGTGCCTCCCTCTCCCGTAGGCTGATCTGCTCAGCTTATTGCTGGTTTGGGTTTCCCCTCCCCCAGGTTTCACAGCAGGAGGTGCTCCCCACCCCTCCTGAAGCCCCTCACGGCTGGCCTGGAAGGCTGTGACGTCTGCTGTGACAGTCACCGTGAGGAGCCACACACGTGGTCCTGGGTCACCAGTGTGGTCACTCCCACCCGTTCCTTTTCTGGAGGCTGTAGTCACTCCTCCCTTCTCCCTGCCCCTGGCAGACTCGCCCTGCAGTGCACCTCAGGAGCCTGCCAGCTGTGGGACCAGGCACTCACCCTGTGTCCTGCCCTGACCTGCGTGTGCCCGCCTTCCCCAGGTCTCCACAGGGAACCTCCTGGTCATCCTGAGCCGCCACTACCAGGACATCTCCTGCCTGCGGTTCACAGGGGACAGCAGCCACTTCCTCTCGGGCGGCAAGGACTGCCTGGTGCTGGTGTGGAGCCTGTGCAGGTAGCGCCCTGACCCACTCGGGCCCGCGCCCAGTCCATGGCTTCCATCCCAGAGGGCAGGAGCCTGCCCTGCGGAAGGCCATGCCACGGTCCGGGGCAAGAAGGAATTGGGTCTGGGCCTGCAGTTGTGAGGACAGTGTGGTTGGTTTGTCCAGGACTGTTTGGAGAATTTTCTGCCAGCGGGATGGGCTCAGTGGCGTGTGGAGGTGGGTGGAGGCATCAGGGTGCAGCCCTCCCCCGAATCCTCTTCTCCGGCAGCGTGCTGCAGGTGGACTCCTCCAGGACCCCAGCCCCCCGGCATGTTTGGTCCCACCACGCCCTCCCCATCACAGACATGCACTGCGGCTTTGGGGGGCCCTTGGCCCGGGTGGCCACAGCCTCGCTGGACCAGACGGTGAAGGTACGATTTCTCCCCCCCCCCCCCCCGCAGTGGATCTGTGAGCTGGGATGGGGTGGCTGATGTGAGTCAGTGAATCTCCTGCTCCCCCCAAGCAGGTAGCTCGATTCAGCTGTTAATCCCCCAGTGCTTCCCACCTCACGGACATCCATGGGACGGCAGTCTAGGCCTGTATTGGTTCTGAAATTCTCGTTTGGCCACCTGCCCCTGCTGGCTCCCTGAGAACTTGGGGATTTGAGAATGTCCAACCTTCAGGTCTTTGTCCTTGGTGGTGGTGGTGGTGGTAGAAGGCAGAATCCAGGCCTGACAGCAGCTAAAAGGGAGTGACAGGGGGTCCTGGGCATGAGAACTCAGCTGTGTCTTAGGAAGTGCCCCAGTGCTGGGATCCCGGAGGGACAGCTCCCGCCTGAGGTTCTGTGGCAGCAGGGTCTCCCAGGCAGGCTGCTCGGCTCCCTGCGCTATTGGGACCCCAGTGTCTGTGGAGCCCCCATCCCCTATCCCGCCTGCCCAGCTGTGGGAGATCTCCTCAGGCGAGCTGCTGCTCTCTGTGCTCTTTGACGTGGGCATTATGGCTGTGACCATGGACCTCGCTGAGCATCACATGTTCTGCGGTGGCAGTGAGGGCTCCATCTTCCAGGTGGACCTCTGCACCTGGGTGAGTGGTGGGCGCCTGGGCTGTGGGTGGAGGCTTGTGGGACAGTGGGACACCCGGGGTCCATCCTCCCCTGCATCTAGGTCTTTGAGCCCATTGGGCTCTTCCCCTGCCCATCACCCCAGTGCCCGGGGCCCCCAGGGCTGAGGTACAGCTCTGCCCTCTGCTCACTGGCCCCTCGGCCTCCACAGCCTGGACAGAGAGAGAAGAGCTTCCAGTCAGAGCAGGACAGCGGGAAGGTGTTCAAAGGCCACAGGTGTGGGGACCAGACTGATAGCTGGGGAGGGGCCTGTTCTCTTGCTCCTGGGGTTGGGGGTCTTTTGGGCCACCCCTCCTCAGACCTGTGTCCCTAGGAACCAGGTGACCTGCCTGTCAGTGTCCACTGATGGCAGCGTGCTGCTCTCCGGCTCCCATGACGAGACCGTGCGTGTCTGGGACATCCAGAGCAAGCAGTGCATCCGGACAGTGACCCTCAAAGGTGGGGCTGGGGCAGAAGACAGCAGGCTGCACGTTGTGTGGCTTTGCCCGTTTGTCAGGTGGGCAGGTTTGAGGAATGGAGGGTGTGGAGCCATGGCCCAGGCCTGGCCGAGGTAGCTCCTAATGGGCCACCTGCCCTTCCACAGGCCCCGTGACCAACGCCTTCGTCATGCTGGCGCCGGTCAGCATGCTGAGCTCCGACTTCAGGCCCAGCCTGCCCCTGCCACACTTCAACCGGCACCTGCTGGGCGCCGAGCACGGGGATGAGCAGCGCCGTGGGGGCCTGACTCTGCGCCTGGGCCTCCACCAGCAGGTACTGTTCTCTCTGCAGCAGGTCCCTGCCCTGGCTCAGCCCCTGCAGCATGGCTCTGTGCTCCCTGCGGGTAGGGTTTCCTGGCCGGGATCCCTGTGAGGGCCCTCCACATATGCCCTCAGGGGGAGACCCCTCTGAATGCATCGCTGAGCCTAGGCTGGTGGCCAGCACCTGCCCTCAGAAAGCACCTTCCACACAACAAGCAGACCGCATACCAGGGCACATTCTCGAATAAGCAAACAAGCCTGACCAAAGACGCTGTATTCAGTGCCTTCTCCAGCCAGGAGCCAGCACTGACTGGAGGCACGCTCACTCCCCTGGTGCCACCAGGAACTCCCGCCAGAGATCACCTCTGTCCGCTGTTCCCGTGCCCTGGCATCGTGAGCCCCACAGGGGTGTCCAGGCCCCTCGCTCAGACGTGATGGATGGCAGGACCGAGTGCCCGTGTGCCAGCCGGGGCAGCATGTCCAGGCTGCATGGAGCTGGAAGGGTCGGGCTCTCCGCTGCGGCCATGTCCATGCGTGTCGGTGGGTGGCAGGTTCTGCCCACATGCTAGCTGGCCCTTTTCTGGAGCCTTGGCCCTGGTTTCTGCGTATCCCCCAAAGCCTGGCTCTAACCCCACACCCCTGGTGTGGCCTTGAGGGTCCCCGTCCCCTGGGCAGTCCTGCAACAGGCAGCAGATCTCAGGAGGCTGATCACGTTGCTTCCTGCTGGCTGTGGGTCAGAGGTGGAGCTCCCGCAGACATCACACTCAGCGAGCGGCACTTGGAACCTGTCCATCTGTGAGAGGCATCAGGATGGCACCTCCCTCACCTTTTGGGTGGTGTGAGTGTGGTGAGCCCGGAGGCCACTAAGGCAGCCCCTCTTTTGCAGGGATCGGAGCCCAGCTACCTGGAGCGAGCAGAGCAGCTGCACATGGTAATGTGCAGCACGATGGAAAAGGTGGGTAGGGCCAGGGAGGAGGGTGAGGCTGGAGCGGGGGGTGGTGGAGCGGGACTGTTCATTGTGGAGGGGATTCTCCCCTACCCCACCCCAAAACGGCAGAGGGCCCTCCGCCCTGAGCGCCCCCACCCCTCAACGCTGCTCCTCCCCAGAACGTGCTGGGCGGTCAGGACCAGCTGCGGATCCGGATCACGGAGTTGGAAGACGAGGTGCAGAACCTGCGCAAGATCAACCGAGACCTGTTTGACTTCTCCACCCGCATCATCACCCGGCCCACGAAATGAGCGCCAGGACCCGACTCCTTCCCATGGGCAGGCCGACGGCCACCGTCCTGGGGCCACCGGGCCAAGCCCCGGACCAGCAGCACTGTCACAAGCTCTCCCCTCCCCGGTTCCGTGTTCCGATTGTTGTTTGCATGAGGGGTCATTTGTCTGTGTTGATCCACTCGTGTCTGTTGTGTCCAGTTGGTGCTATTTTGTTTTTAACAAAAGATCTAAAAGTCCGCCCTCTTGAGTCCTCTGTGTGTGCTGAGGGTCGTCCCAGGTCCCAGGCTGGGCTCCAGGACCCTCGAGGCAGGCTGCCAGGCCTGACTTAAAAATCATGTTGGGAGGCTGTGGTTCTCAGACTTCACCCTGCTGCCACCTTCTATGGAGGGGATGGAGGGGATGGGGAGGCTACAGGCCGAGGTCACCAAAGTGGCGGTGATGCAGGGAAAGCGGTGTGGGTTCACACTGGTCACATCCTGATGGCCACCAAGTCTCCTCAACCTTGGTCAAGGCAAGGACTCTGGGGTAGCAGCCAGTTCTGGGCCACTTGACCAGAACATTCTTGTCAAGGGCCTGAGGGAGGCCAGGGGCCTCCACTGCCCTGGGGACACCACCAGTCCAGTCAGCACCTGGAGGCCAGCCCAGAAGTGTGAGCCCCGAGGCTGCCCTTAGAACCTTCCAGAAAGCTGCCCCTCAGTGACAGAACTGCTTAATGATCCAGAAAACTCACGTAATTGATCAGGTGCCATCATAACTGCAACTGAAAGCCAGGAGCCAGCACTGAACTCATGCTTTTAGGCTAATTGGAGTTCCCTGTCCCCGGGGCTCTGTGTCCTCATCAGCGGGTGGCTCAGCCGTACACTGCAGCGGGATCCACCTCTACGGCCTTGCCTCACCCCTCCCCTATCCAGGACAGGATACTGAGAGCTGTCTTCATGTCAGGCAAGGGGTCCAACTGCTTGATAAGGACTACATCATGGTCCTCCACACGTGTGGAATGGAGTCTAGCAGGTGGTTAGCAAAGCTGAGGGCATGGAACTTGGTCTTTAGAGATTCCAGGAGATGGAGGGGGAATTTCAAGATGGGTTCAGGCTCCCCTAGGGTATCTCATCTGCCAGAGCCCAAGACCCTCTGGGCCCTGATCCTGGTGTGGGCCCCTCTGCCTGGCCACAGGAAACCCCAACCCTCCACTGTGTTGTTGGCTTGGTGGGTGACTTGGGGCTAGGTCAGCCTGGTACTGTTGCCCAAGTCTGCATCAGAGTTGAGTTGGCAGGTTGCTGTGAGATGGCTGACAATACCAGCCTCTCTCTGGCAGTCTCCCCTGGATCTGGATTTTTCCCTGGAGAAGGGGGTGGGGGGATGGGGGAGGGAGCACTGTTTCCACTGTCCCTCACCCTGCACATATTTCCAGGGCCAGAGCATCCCCAAACCAGCCTGAACCTTCAACTGCTGGGGTGCCTTGGCGGGTAAGGTGTAGGGTCCTGGTGCCCTGGGGCTGTGGTACCTGCCCACCCTGCAGCTTCTGACACCCTGAGTAGGGGAACATCAACATGCAAATGGCCTCCATAACTCTGTCCAGCATAGTCCTGGAAGGTCACCCATCCTCAGCAGGCCACCATAAAAGGGCTTAGAGCGGGTTGGCCAGCCCACCATGCACCTTGCAAATAACATACATGGGTGGTGGCACAAAGCTGACCTCTTCCCCATCCAGCTTATATATATTTTATTGTTTGTTTTTTACAGAAAGGAAGGGAGAGGGATAGAGTTAGAAACATCTATGAGAGAGAAATATCAATTAGCTGCCTCCTGCACATCCTCTACTGGGGATGTGCCCACAACTAAGGTCCATGCCCTTGACTGGAATTGAATCTGAGACCCCTCTGTCTGCAGGCCAATGCTCTATCCACTGAGCCAAACCGGTTAGGTCTGAATGGCACACATTTCTTAGCACAATCAGACCAAAAATCCTAGACCATCATTGTCAGAGGGGACATGTGGACATCATCAGAACTCACTGGTGACTACTCTGTGCTGGCAGAATTTTTGTAAAACACAGTGAGCTGCCATCTCACACCTTCCAGAACCACTTGTTTTTAAGAAAAAGTGTTCACAAGTAGGTGGAGAAGTCACCCTTTTGCACAGCCAGTGGGGCAGTCACTGTGGCAAACAGTCTGGTGGTTCCTCAAAAAATGACACAATCCCCACAGGACCCTGCACTCCGGCTTCCAGGTGGATGGGCACCCGAGTGAACTGAGGACAGACTCAGCTCCCGCACAGCACGGCCACCGCAGCATGTTCACAACGGCCCAAAGGAGCAGCCTGTCTCAGCGGGTAAACACCATGAGGTCCGTCCAGAAGGTGGACTGTTTATTATTCAGACTTAAAAAAGGACATTCTGACACCTGCTACTACATGGATGAACCTTGAGGACATGCTTAGTGACAAGTCACAAAAGGCTGTTTGTTGGCTGCCTGAATCTCGGATGAAGGTAAGAAAGTGTGCCCTACCCAGGATGGGCCCTTATTTCTGGGCCTCATGCAGTCAGAGGGACCGTTACCCAGGGTGGGATGAGGCCCAGTGGGACCTGAGGCCCAGTGGGACTAAGGACCATGGCAGATGGGGTGTTCGCTGGCATGACAGTGGCCTCAGGGAGGGAACCAGAATCCAGGGCCCTTGGGGATGCTCCCTATCCTGGGGTGCCTGGCCAGGTGACGGGATGAGATACCTTGTCACCTGGAATTCAGTTTTCATTACAGTCATCTCAAATTTCAGTCCTTATTGCTGGCGGGCACTTGCATTTTTGCTTATCTAAGGGAGTCTTCTTCCTTGCCCTCTAACACTGGCTCCCCAAGAAAGTGTGTTAGTGTGTGAGACAATCAGCCACTAGAGCTGGAATGTTCTGTGCTGGGAGGCTGTTCTGCATCCAGGAGGGTCTGGGAGACACCCCCATTTTCTCAGTCCTCCACCCACACCCATCCCGGATGAGAGCCACACGCAGTGCTGCTGGCCCTGATTCATCCAGCATTTTCTGAACGCCTGCTGTGTGCCAGGAGCACAAGGACCCTGGGTCATTTGAGGTGGGGAGGCCCGGAGAACCCAAGCTTGGGGATTGGTAGGTGGCAGGGAGTTATAGAAAGTTCTGGAGCAGTGGACAGTGATATAACCTAGTATCTCTATGAACAGTTAGTCAAGCACCGTGTTGGCAGTTGTGATGGAGTCAAGGTGGGCAGAGTGAACTTGAATGGGGGGGGGGGTCGGCCCTGCATCTTTCTGGGTGACCAGAGGGAAGCTCTTTCAGAGCCGTGGCACCTGGCACTGGGTCTTGGAGAGAGGAGGAGTTCTCTGGTTTCAGTTGCCTGCCCACAGCCAGGGAACATGAGGTCTGTCCTCCAGATCCCCATCAGACACACCTGTCTGACTTCCCCAGGGCGCACACCACGGGAAAGCACGCTCCGGGGCTGGTATGGACAGACGCCACTTTTTGGAGGCGGGAGGTGCTGCTGTGTTTCCCTGAGTGAACAAAGGGCCACCACTCTCCCGGGCTGGAGGGGAATCTTGGAGTGGAACAGGGGTAAGTATGGGGATAATTTTTGACCAAAATCTCTCCCTGGTGTCAGCCTCCATCTCCTCCCCTGGCACAGAAAGGGGAAGTACAGTGGTTATTTCCAGCACCCATGCCTTGTGGCCATTTGAGCTTTTGTGTCCCAGCCTGGGAAGTGGGTTCAATCCTCCCTAGTGGTTCGCTGGCGTTGCGGGGAGCAGGGAGCGGCCAGGGCGGGGGCAGGACGATGGAGCCGGGCCGGGATGGGTGTGGCCTGGGCCGGCTGGGATCCTGCCTCCTGCGCGTGGCACCAGCCGTTCAGTGCCCGCAGCACCGGTTCCCCACAGCACCGGCCGGTAACTTCGGGATGGGGTTTGTGCGGGCCCTGTGGCTGGGCCTGGCGTTGGCGCTGGGACCCGTGCCCGCCGGGGGCCACCCGCAGCCGTGTGGCGCCCTGGCGCGCCTGGGGGGCTCCGTGCGCCTGGGCGCCCTCCTGCCCCGCGCACCCGCCGCCCGAGCCCGCGCCCGCACCGCCCTGGCCCGCGCCGTCCTGGAGCACCGGCTACCGCACAACCTGAGCTTGGACCTGGTGGCCGCCGAGACCCCCGCCCGCAACCCCGCCTCGCTGGCCCTGGGCTTGTGCCAGACGCTGGCGGCGCCGGGCGTGGTGGCCGTGCTCGCCTTCCCCGAGGCGCGGCCGGAGCTGCTGCAGCTGCACTTCCTGGCGGCCGCCACCGAGACCCCCGTGCTCAGCCTGCTGCGGCGGGAGGCGCGCGCGCCCCTCGGCGCCCCGGTACGCACGGCGCCGGCATGTGGACCAGGGAGGCTCCGGGACGGGAGATCCTGAGGTGCGGGGACCCGGGTCCCTGGGACCCGCGGAACGGATGGACTTCTGGACCGCAAATGCAGGCGTCCCGGGGATGCCTAGCAGTCCGATGACGGCGCCGCTGGGTCCCAGCGGATCCCAGAACATGGGAACCAGAGGCAGGAGTCCAGGGGCTCAGAAGCCTAGAGCCCTGGTCCCTCGGTTCCGGGACCCTTGGGGACTTTTCTGGACCAGGGAATACAGAAGCCTGAGGATGCCCCCTTTGGGGCATGGAACTCGGGGGCAGACCCTTTCCCTGAGCCGTGGTGGTGGGCTCCCGCCACTGCAGCCACCCTTTGGCCCCAGGCCCCAGCCCAGTCCTTGAGAGTGGCCCCTTCCAGGGCCAAGGGCAGCTCTCGGTTTCCACCAGGCGGGACCATGGCTCTGAGAAGGGTCTCCCGCTTTGCTCTCTGGGGGTGGGTCGCCCTTCTTGGGTCCTCAGGCCACTCTCCAAAGTCCCCACCCCCACCCCCATCCTCCTTTGCACACTCTCCACCTTTTTTGGAGTTTATTTTCTAGATACACCCCCATCCCCACCACCGGCCCAGATCTGGGGTGAAGATTTTAAAAAATGAGATGAGGCGAGAAGGGTGACAGGCAGGGCTCAGGGGACCATGTTGTGCCCCAGGAAAAGAGCCCCCCATACACACCTCCTAGGCCCAGCAGAGAGGAACATGGATCTGGTGGGAGCCGCCCTCCCTCCCAAACCACCTTAAAGCTGCTCCAGGACTTCTTTCTCCCCTGGGAGGGGAGACCCCGACCCTGGAAGAGGCCACCAACCCCGCTGTCACTGCTGGGGGCTCATTTTCCTACCTCTGCCTCCTCCCCATAGAAGATGCAGGACTCAAATCTAGGCCTGTGGCGCCCTCTGCTGCCGCCTTCTAAGAACTGCGCCCCTACAGTAGGAACTGTCGGGGGTTTTTGTGGGGACGAACTGAACAGCTGTGCCCAGCCTGTCCCCCAGCACTGGGTGCCCCGTCCTCAGGCAGGCAACATCCCACCCTTAGGTGTCTGTCAAAGCTCTCCCCTCTTTCTTTTTCTTTCTTTTCTTTTTTTTTTTTTTTTAAAGCTCTCCCCTCTTTCACAGGCTGATCAAATCTAGAACTTTCTGGGTGCCATGGGGCACAAGGAACCCCTTAGCCCCTGGTTTGCCTGGCTCAGGGGCGGTGATGTGTAGGAGTCGTAAGAGGAAGCACTCTAGCCTGGCTCCCAGCATGAAGTCATCAGCCAGTGTGTGATCATGAAGCCTTAGTCCTGACTCTTGAGGGGTTCCCAGACAGGAGGGGTGGGTGAGGTCAGGACTGTGGTGAATGAGGGATTGGTGGTTGCCTGAGTTGTGAGGGTGGATGGGAATGTCTAAATAGAGGAGGGGGCAGAGGGGCTGAGTTTTGAAGAATGTGTAGGAGTTGACTGACAGAGAGAAAGAGAAGTATTCCAGATTGGGAATGGCACATGCAGAAATCCTCCAAGTGGGATGGATGCTCTCAGGGTGGCCAGAGACACAGCAGAAGGCCCTAACTGTCAGGCCAGGGAGGCTGGGCTTAGTGCTGATGGCCGTGGGGAACCACAGGAGGGTTTGGAGCAGAGGTGGGCTGGGAGGAGACAGGCATGAGGTCTCATTATCGCGACGGCCTCAGTTTATCGAACACCTAGTGGTGGGGGTGGGAAGGACATGGTGGTCACCAGCCCTAACTGTGACCACCCCCCCCCAGAACCCGTTTCACCTCCAGCTGCACTGGGCCAGCCCCCTGGAGACGCTGCTGGAGGTGCTGGTGTCGGTGCTGCGGGCCCATGCCTGGGAGGACACCGGCCTGGTGCTCTGCCGCATGCGGGCCCCTGGGGGCCTGGTGGCACTCTGGACAAGCCGGGCTGGCAGGGCCCCGAAGCTGGTGCTGGACGTGAGCCGAGCGGACGCCGGCGACGCGGGGTTGCAGGCCGGCCTTTCCCTCCTGGGGGCGCCGGAGGGAGGCTCAGCCCCGGTACCCGCGGCCGTGCTCCTCGGCTGTGACCTGGCCCGTGCCCGTCGGGTGCTGGAGGCCGTCCCGCCCGGGCCCCGCTGGTTGCTAGGGACGCCGCTGCCTGCGGAGGCCCTGCCCACGGAGGGCCTGCCGCCGGGGCTGCTGGCACTGGGCGAGGTGGCTCGACCCTCCCTGGAGGCCACCATCCACGACGCGGTGGAGCTGATGGCGCGGGCGCTGGGCAGCGCGGCCCGCGTGCAGCCCGAGCACATCCTTCGCTCCGCCGCCGCCAACTGCGACGGCCCGAAGCCAGCCACACTCCGGTCCTCCGGCCACTTCTTGGCACAGTGAGTGGGGGCCCTGCTGTGGGAAGGGGTGCAGCTTCCGCGTGGCGCTGCCTCTGTCTGGGGCAACATTACTGGGCACCTGTTGTGCCAGGCACTGTGGCCTCACGAGAGGGTGGCTTTGTCCCCGTCTTGGTGGGAACAGGCCTGAGAAAGGAATTCTGGTGGAGGGCGTGCTTGGCTCTGGGAGAAGCGGGAGAGGTCAGCGGGCATGTGTCTCTGCCTGATGCCAGGGGAGGGCTAGAGGGTGGACAGCACCTCAGAGCCAGGGGGCGCTGTCTGGGCGTTCAAACTGGGTGGTCAGCATTGACTTCATGTCCCTGCTGGTAGAGATCTGGTGTGTGCATTCACAGTGGTCCCTGGTACATGCTGAGAGCTTTGCTGGGGGGACTACCACTACTCGATGCCTGTTTGCCCCCCACCTTCTGCCAGGTTCCTGAGCAACACATCCTTCCAGGGCCGCACAGGGCCAGTGTGGGTGACCAGCTCCTCCCAGGTGCACATGTCCCGGCACTTCCAGGTGTGGAGCCTGCGCCAGGACCCGCTGGGCACCCCAGCCTGGGCCACGCTGGGCAGCTGGCGGGATGGGAGGCTGGAGTTGGAGCCAGGGGGTGCTGCCATGCGGCCCCCATCCCCGCTGGGGGCCCGGGTCCGGCCGAAGCTGCGTGTGGTGACCCTGGTGGAGCATCCGTTTGTGTTTGCCCGAGAGCCAGACGAGGATGGGCAGTGCCCAGCAGGACAGTTGTGCCTGGCCCCTGGCACCAACGACTCCGCCACCCTGGACGCACTGTTTGCTGCCCTGGCCAACGGCTCTGTGTCCCGTGCTCTGCGCAAGTGTTGCTATGGCTACTGCATTGACCTGCTGGAGCGCCTGGCAGAGGACACGCCCTTTGACTTTGAGCTGTACATCGTGGGCGATGGCAAGTACGGTGCCCTGCGGGATGGCCGCTGGACTGGCCTGGTGGGTGACCTGCTAGCTGGCAGGGCCCACATGGCAGTCACCAGCTTTAGCATCAACTCGGCCCGCCTGAAGGTGGTGGACTTCAGCAGCCCCTTCTTCTCCACCAGCCTGGGCATCATGGTGCGGGCGAGAGACACGGCCTCCCCGCTCGGGGCCTTTATGTGGCCGCTGCACTGGTCCATGTGGCTGGGCGTCTTTGCCGCCCTGCACCTCACCGCGCTCTTCCTCACGCTGTATGAGTGGTGCAGCCCCTATGGCCTCACACCCCGCGGCCGGAACCGCGGCACCGTTTTCTCCTACTCCTCGGCCCTCAACCTCTGCTACGCCATCCTGTTTGGACGCACAGTGTCCAGCAAGACACCCAAGTGCCCCACCGGGCGTCTGCTCATGAACCTGTGGGCCATCTTCTGCCTGCTCGTGCTGTCCAGCTACACGGCCAACCTGGCTGCCGTCATGGTCGGGGACAAGACTTTCGAGGAGCTGTCTGGGATTCACGACCCCAAGGTGGCTGGCTGTGGGGGCTGTGGCCAGAGCTGGGGGGGTTGCCCACTCACATGCTACCCATCCCGAGACCCAACCACATGTGGCCATTTACTCGAGCAAACATTTATTGAGCACCTGTGGTGTGCCAGGCACTGGGGACACAGCGGGGACAAAATAGGTGACAATCCCCCTCCCTGGTGGAGACATGGCAAGAATCAAGCTAGAGAGAGAAGCAAAACAGATAGTGAGTGCCAGGGACAAAAATAAGGCAGAGGAGGGACACAGGAGTGTTTTCTCAAATGGAGGTCAGAAATTCCTCTGGGAGGGGGTGACATGAGGGACTTTTATATAGACATGAGAGAGGAGAGGGCACAGCCCCCGTGCAAAGGCCCTGTGGCAGGACCTTGCCTGGTATTGTTGGGGTGTTGGAGGAACATCCAGGAGAAAGAGGAAGCAGAAGGAGGGAGGGAGGTGAGGTCAGGGAGGTAACAGAGTGGGCAGGTCGTGCAGGGCCTATGGATGCAGGAGGCCCTGGGCTTCTAAAGTAGTTCCCTCTGAGATGAAACTTCTGGGGCCCTGGGGGGCTGTGGCAGAGCAGGGGTGTGCCCCAGTCTACACATTTTTACTTTTAAAAACTTTTATTTATGTATTTAAAATATTTTTATTGATTTCAGACAGGGAGAGGGAGATATAGAATCATCAATGATTTATATAATTTCATCTTAAATACTTGGAATTTTTACAAATATTAGACCCATTTTCCCAGTTTGATTCATTTGCAGATTGTAGAAATCTCTGAGCTCTTGAGTTCCTTCTCATTTATTTCCTTGTGTCTATTGAAGAAATAGTTGGGTTTTTATTGTTCATAGCATCTCCTACTGTTTGAATCTGGCTGATTGCATCCTCTAAGGCAGTGGTTCTCAACCTTTTTAATGTTGCGACCCTTTAATATACAGTTCCTCATGTTGTGGTGACTCCCAACCATAAAATTTTTGTTGCTACTTCATAACTGTAATTTTGCTACTGTTAATGAATCATAATGTAAATATCTGTGTTTTCGGATTGTCTTAGGCAATCCTGCTAGCGGTTCTCAACCTGTATGTCTCAAACCGCTGCTGTAGAGCCTAAAACCATCGGAAAACACAGATATTTGCATTACGATTCATTAACAGTAGCAAAATTAGTTATTTGCCCTTGACCAGAAAATTAAGTCCTGTGACCCTTTGATGTGAAGGCTAACCACCCCAGACCAGGGCATGGTTGTGGGTGTTCTTAGGCAGGGCTGACCCCACAGGATTTGCAGGACAGGCCATGGGATGAAAGGAGGGAGAACAAGGAGCCCTGGAGGCAGTGGAGGAAGTCTGGAGTTCAGGGCCACGTCTGTGTGATGGATTTCGGGTAGCGTCTGCCCACAGGGGACACTAGGTCATGTCTGGGGTATTTGTGGTTTCACAGGGGGGGCACTCCTGGCATTGTGAGGATGCGGCCAGAGATGCTGCTCTACACTTGCAGTGCCTGGGACAACCCTCCACAGAAAATGACCTGGCCTCATGTCAGCAGGGAGGGGAGACGCTGGTAGAGAGCTTTGGGCCAGGGTGGGAGGCCAGAGCAGTCGGGTGGGAATGCAGGTGAGTGCAGAGAAGGGCCTGGCACTGACCACTCACCTGCCCACAGCTGCACCACCCGCCCCAGGGCTTCCGCTTTGGCACTGTGTGGGAGAGCAGTGCAGAGGCCTACATCAAGAAGAGCTTCCCTGAGATGCACGCGCACATGCGGCAGCACAGCGTACCCACAACACCCCACGGCGTTGCCATGCTCACGTGAGGCCAGGGCGGACAGCAGGATTGGGGGGCGGGGAGGAGGCAGGGAGGCCTTGCAGGGCAGGTGTTCACCCCCTCCACATCCCCACAGGAGCGACCCCCCCAAGCTCAATGCTTTCATCATGGACAAGTCGCTCCTGGACTATGAGGTCTCCATCGACGCCGACTGCAAACTGCTGACTGTGGGCAAGCCCTTTGCCATTGAGGGTGAGAGGCCGCTGAGACCAGTGACCCCGCAGCAGCAGGGAGCCACTGAGGGCTCAACGTGGGCACAGCTCCCCTGGGCTGTGTCCAGTCTGGCCCCAACCCAATTCCTGGCCTTCATCAGGTTATGGCATTGGACTCCCTCAGAATTCACCGCTCACCTCCAACCTGTCCGAGTTCATCAGCCGCTACAAGTCCTCTGGCTTCATCGATCTGTTGCATGACAAGTGGTACAAGATGGTACCTTGCGGGAAGCGGGTGTTCGCTGTCACAGAGGTGGGACAGGGCCTGGGATACAGCGTGGGGGTAGGTGTGGGGGCCCTGAGCCTGTGGGTTGAGGTGGCCAACCCCCTGATCGTAAGATGTGTATTTGTCTGCTTTTGTGCAGTCCTATTCATTCTACAAAATTCCAGCTCCTTAGAACCTTGCTCCAAAATATGGAGGCCTGGCCTCCCAATCCAACTGTACAGCCCCAGGTCTGTCTCTGGCCCAAACTGTCCTCCAGGCCAGGGCTCCCCAAGGGTCTACCATGACCATGAAGGGCTTGTGCCTGTGTCCCACCTCTGCAGACCCTGCAGATGGGCATCTACCACTTCTCCGGTCTCTTTGTGCTGCTTTGCCTGGGCCTGGGTAGTGCCCTGCTCAGCTCTCTGGGGGAGCACATCTTCTACCACCTGGTGCTGCCCTGTATCCGGAGGGGTAACAGGTTGCAGTACTGGCTACACACGAGTCAGGTGAGGAGATATCACAGGATGGGCAAGCATGGGCAACCTCCCAACCTGACCCAACACAGCCTCTGTCTGGCTCACAGAGAATCCACCTCGCCCTCAACACGGAGCCTGTGGACAAGCAGAAAGAACCTGAGCCAAGGTAAGGGGCTCCCACTCCACCAGCTCCTACACTCGCCTCAGGCCTGCCATTTTACACCTGCAGAGCCGAACCACTAAGTCCATGCCCCCTACCCCTCACAGCCTCTTAGGAACCCTGACCCCAGAAAGCAGAGGGACCACCCGTTCCTTGGGGGATACTGATCCAGCCCCATCCATCCTCTGTTCCCAGGGATCTGGAGAAGCAACCAGACAGACCAACTGCCCGCTCAGGCCAGGGCAACTGGACACGGGTGTGCCAGGCCATGGTAAGGGAGCGTCATCTGCACCTCCTTCGGGAGCCAGCCTTGGCCACTGCTCCATCAGGAGTGGGCACAGATGTGGAGGGCAACCGGCCACCCGAGGGTCCCATCCAGCTCTGCTCCAACGGCCAGCCACCCACCATGCTGCCCACTGGTGCCCCACGCCCAGGGGAGCTGGAGGAACTGGAGCAGCACATTGCGGATGCACGTTCAAGGCTCCGCCAGGCGCTGGTGCGGCGTGGGGAGCTCCTGGCCCAGCTCCCAGGTGGCAGCTGCGATGGGCCCCTGTGCCTGCTCTAGGCCTCCAGTGGCCTCCACCTGCTTCATCGCTGGGAGTTGGCCATGCCATACCACACCCCGCCCACTTGGCTTTGCATGAGGGCGAATCCTGCAGGAGCTAATCCCAGAACCTGGTGCATGAAGACACTGGCTAGGTGCTGTCAACAGACAGTTTATTCTATATACAAACACAATTTTGTACACTGCAATTAAATAGAATGGAATGAGCACTCTGCAGTCCTCACCGAGTGACATAGTTGGGCTGCTGGCTCTCTCCAGCAGGAGCAAGGCTGGACCCTAGCGCCTGGTTGCTGTTTTTGACAGTTGACGCCCACACACTGTGTCCCTGTGCCAATACCCCAGCCCTGGCACGCATATGTGGGGGCAGGGGCTGTGGAAAAGGCACTGCGCACAACAGAGCACCAGCTGAGTGCCCAGGACAGCGAGGGAGCCCCACCAGTGTTCACCTGGCTCAGAGACGTGCTAGGCTCTCCCCCTAGATACAGTTTGCTCCAGACCTTACTCCAACCCCTTCCAGAGCCTTCTATGGAGACCCCCACCCCTTTTCCTGCCCTAGCTCATCAGCCTGCCTTGATTTGCTGGCTGAGGGGACCCACCACAAATGTGGCAGGGACAGGCTGTGGGCAAGCCCCACACCCGGGGGAGAGAAGCCCACCCCTGGGCAAACCAGATGGACCCCAACCCAAGGCCAACTGGGCAATCCCAGACACCAGGGACAGCCTCCCTGATCCCCAAGGGCCCGGCCAGGTCACACCCAGCTGGCCTGGCAGCCAGGGACAGAGGCACTCAGCTGCCCAGGACTTAGGAGCCAATTTCCGAAGGTTCATCTGTTGGGGCTGGGGACTCAGGGATGGGCCCACTCACTCCAGCAGCCAGAGGGCCTGTGTCAGGTGTTGGGGAGTCGCTTGGGGGCACACTGTCCGGGGGGGCTTGGAGGCCCCGAGGGAATCCCCCACCCGGGCTCAGAGGGCTAGCTGCCCTCCGCTCCAGAAGGGAGGCGCTCAGGCCAGACAGGAAAGAGGCGTCTGTGATGATGGCAGCTGTCTCTGCCATCCAGCCCAGATCACTACTGGCCGCGGCAGCCACCGAGGCTGCCGCAGCTACCAGGGAGCTGGGCGCTTCAGCTACAGGCCTGGGGACACCACCAGCCCCCAGTGAGCCGGGGTCCAGGGCGGGAGGCTGGCTGGCAGGGTCAGGTGCAGCGGCCGGGGCGCCCCCGTTGTTGTTGAGGTCATCCGGCAGCGCCGTGGGGGTACCAGGGCCCAGCGGTGGTGTCTGTAGCAACATCTCCTGGATGCGGATCTGCTGCAGGATGGCGGGCAGCTCATAGTGGTGGAAGAAGTAGATCATGGAATGCTGGAGGGAGAGTGGGCGTGGGTCAGGCCCAGCAGAGCCAGACCTCCCAGGGGCTGGACCTTGAGTAGGCGGGCCCCTCACCTGGATGAAGAGCCAGGAGGTGACGAGGGCCAGACTGCTGTACTGCCCGTTGAAGCGGTAGTGGTAGGCATAGAAGGCGAAGTGGTACAGGTAGAAGAACCTGCAGGGGGCACAGTGAGGTGCCGCCAGCCCATATCCCACCCTGGCCCCGCCTGCACCCCCGTGGCACTCACCGCAGCCAGTGCCTCTTGCTGGTGTTGGTGTGGCAGCAAATGGCATCATACTGGTCAGCCAGCCACACGATGAGGATGATGTAGAAGGCGGTGGTGGTGTCATTGAAGAACTCCGACATGATAGCCTCCATCCCTGCAGGAGACGGTGGGCTGCGGTGGGCATGGTGGGAAGGCCAGGAACAGGGGAGGTGGGTAGGGACTGGGTGAGAAGGCAGAATGGTGGGCAGAGAGGTCCTCACCCACGAGGGCCAGGATGACAGTCAGCAGGGGCGCTGCAGGGAAGGCGATGGCCATGTTCATCTCCAGCATCTGCAGCAGGTCCACTGCGGGCAGAGGGTGGCGGGCGGGCAGACCGGGTGAGGCGCCCCTTGGGGGGTGGGGTGGGCAGGGGGCCATGGGGGCCTGAGGCTGACCCCACCTTTCCTCCCGCCACCAGGCTGGGAGACTCACCAATGAAGACAAAGATCTGGTGATGGGAGTAGCGGAGCAGCATGGACACGCTCAGGGTCTGTAAGGGAAGGCGTGTAGGCTAGGGAAGGCCACCTGCCCCACACCCTCTGCCCAGCCTGTATCAGGGCACTCACGAAGATGACCATGATGATGAAGGCAGCCAGATAGGATGCTCGGGCCATCCACATGCTCACAAATCGGTAGTGCTCGCCTGACACCACGTTCCGCAGGAAGCCTACACAGGAAGGCTGTGAGCACCACGGTCTGCCCTCCAGCCCCCAGCACTGTGCCCCACACCCTCCCAGCCCTGGTCCCAATCACACCCTTGTTCTCCTCGTTCTCGGCCAGACCCTTCACACTGGACATGAGGATGTCATCATAGCCCAGGAACTCGGCCAGCAGCAGGCGGCTGAAGCGGTCCCCGAAGCACTGGTCCCGTGTGGGATCTGTGGTGGCACACCAAAAGGGGCGCACCTGGTAAGGCCCCACTGGCCTATATCCATCCCCCTGGGCAATGCTGTGATGGTCAGGCCCTGGGGGATGGTCCCAGACCTCAGTCTTTTAAAAAATATATTCTTACTAGAGGCCCAGTGCACAAAATTCATGTACTTGGGTGGGGGGGGGGGTCCCCTCAGCCCAGCCTGCACCCTCTCGCAGTCCTGGAGCCCTTGGGGGGATGTCTAACTGCCAGCTTAGGGAAGAAGGCTGAGCCCGGCAGTAGGACATCCTTAGTGCTGCCGCAGAGGCGGAAGAGGCTCCGGTCACTGCTGCTGCACTCATTAGCCGAGAGCCTGCCTCTTGGCTGAGCAGCGCTCCCCCTGTTGGAGTGCACTGACCACCAGGGGGCAGCTCCTGCTTTGAACATCTCCCCCTGGTGGTCAGTGTGCGTCATAGCGACCGGTGGTTCCACAGTTCGGTCTATTTGCATATTAGCCTTTTATTATATAGGACTGATTTCAGAGAGGGAGAGTGATGGAAATATCGATGATGAGAATCACTAATCTGCTGCCTCTGCACGCCCCCCATTGGGGATCAAGTCTGAAACCCAGGCATGTATCCTGATCAAGAATCAAACTGTGACCTCCTGGTTCATGCGTTGATGCTCTATTACTGACCACACTGGCTGGGCCAGGCCAGACCTCCATCTTTAAGTGCTTCTGGATCACTCCCTACTATGGCCCTCCCCAGGGTGACTCACCCAGGGTGACTACCATGACCGGGATGCTGAGCCGCTGTCGCGTGGCCTGGGACAGGCGCAGGAAGCCGTACTCCAGCGAGTACTCCACAATGTACTCATCCTGTGGCCATACTGTGGGTGAGAATGGCGTTAGCCTCAGAGCCTCAGCCAACCCCACCTCCCTCCTTCAGAGGCGGGGCCAGAGAGGGAGTGTGACCAGCGCCCAGGAGCACCTCTATTGCCTCACATGCTGCTGACAGACAGGGAGAGGGACGCTCGGAGTGGCCATTCTCCATGTCCAAGGGTGTGACTCCCCCTGACATCTTGGCAACACATACCTTTTGAGGGTGTCTCAGGGAAGGGGAACTCCTGGCTATCATTCAGGGCCTCAGGGCCACCGGGCGGCTTGAACACCTTGGGCTCAATGTCCAACTCAAACTGTGGGTCACCAGGAGACAGGGTGTCAGTGGGCCCTCGTCTGGCACAGAGGCCCCTCTCCTGCCACCTGGAAGGAGATGCACTCCGCCCTGTCCACTGTAACCCCAGCCTCAGCCAGAATGCCCTCCACCTCTGGGGCGGAAGGGCCTCTGACCGGCGTCTCATGAGAAGACCCTCACTCAGCACCAAAATCCTGGCCATCTCCAGGTGCGTGTCTGTGCCCCGAAGTTGGGGATGGGGCCCCACACACCCACCCTGCGGGCAGCCGTGTCATCTGGGCTCTCAGCCCAAACCCTCCGGGAGCCTCCTCAGCACCCCCAGAATGAGGCCAGCCCTTTCAGATAACAGTCTGCTGTGCAGCACCCACATCCCATCCCGAGGCGAGTGCCAGGCCTCGGGTCCAGAGTTTCCCCAACAGTGACGTCCTTCTGCACACTCACCTGGATGGAGTGGTTCCCAAACATCTCCATGGTCAGCTCCTCCTCCTCCTCCTCCAGCTCCAGGCCACCAGGCTCTGGGAAGCTGCTGCGACCACTGTCACAAAACTGCAGGAAGACTGGCGCACGGCTCGAGTTCTGCTGTACTTCCACGCGCAGGACGCCCTCTCGTGGCCACTTGTCACGCACATGCTCCAGGCAGTTGATAGGAGATCGGGAGAACACGATGTGGATATAGGCCAGGACGAAGAGCACGAACAGGGCCTGGGGGCAGGGGCCCCACCGGAAAGTGAGGCCTGAGCTTTGTTGGGGAAGGAAGGGAACCCCAGGGCTCTGAGGTTCCCTAAGCTCCAAACCCACCGTCCTCTCCTGGCAATAAGGGTCTTGCGGGTGTCACTGGTCCAGGATCCTGACCACCTGCTCTATGAGCCAGGAGGAGGCACTCTCATGTGCGTGTGGAACTAATTGCTCCTTGGGAGGCCCAGCCCAGGTGCCACCACCCCTGGGCCACCTGCTGGGCTCCCACTGTCCCCAAGAGGCCTGCCCAGCTGCCTCACACTCTGCCCTGTCCTCACAGTGCCCCTGACATCACCAGCTAAAAACAGCCAGCCTTGCCCGCTGAGCACTCTGCACCCCTCCCATGATGACAGGGCCAGCTTGCTCTGCCTCTCTGAGACAGTTTCTCCATTAGTGAAACGGGGATGGCAGGGGTCTCATCTGGTGGTCCTATCCTCAGGGGGTGGCGCCAGGGGATGCTGCGGCTCAGCACTCCAGTGATCAGGACAGCCCCCACAAAGAGCAAGTGGCCTGATATCAGAAGTGCTGAGGAGGGTCCCTGCCCTAAGTCACCAACAGCAACTTCTGCCCGACTCAAAGTGCATCCAAGGGACCTCCATTTGGATCTACTTAGGAACACCCTCCTCCCCAAGAACTCACCTCTGACAATCTTGTTTCTCAGGGGGCCCAGTTGGATAAGTGTTACTTTCCCAGCCTGGAGGCCATGTCTACGGCATCACCCCATGCATCCCAACCACTGCCCTACCCTGGGGGAAAGGGCCCAGCTGGTCCCATGTGGTGCCAGCCTTCCCAGGAAAAATGAATGTCAGGGAACTGGCGACGCCAGGGGCTACTCAGTCAGAGACTGGGGTGACCCCTCGGCGGGGCCAGCACACAAGCTCCTACCGAATGACTCCTCTCCAGGACCAGCTCACTGTGTGGGCCAGAACCACAGATTGGAAAAGCCTGGGCCACAGAGACCAGAGCTCAAAGTCTTTCTCTGCCCTCTGACAGGGACACTGATACTCAGGCAGCTGGTGAGTTGCCCATGGCTACACAACCACCAAAACCCCATCCCTATGGGGCCATGAGCCCCAAAGGGTAGTACCAATGCCAGCTGTAGACACCTGGCCTCCCCTCTGGAGTCTGCTCTGCAAAGTGGGCAAAGGCCAGGTCATGAAGGCACCGACTCCTGGCTGGCAGCAGTGGCTGCGACCTGAGGATGGGAGAGGCCCACCTCTGAGCACACTGCTGCGCGCCTGGATCCAGCCAGCCTAGTCTCCCCAGTTGCGTAAGCTCCAAGATCTCTCTTGGGCCAATGTAAGCTGTTCCTTCACTTGCAGACAACAGTGCCACCGAAGGATGGAGATTAGAGCATCACCAAGAGCTCAGCAGACAGACATTGCAGCACCTGGTCGTTCAGGTCTCAGCAGAACAGCTGAGGCCTCCGAGAGGTGAGGATGGGGCTGGGTGAGGCAGTGTGGGAGGCCTCCTACAAGCCAGCTTGCACCCCAGCCTTTCTTTCCAACATGGTGTCTGGGGACCACTAAGCTGGTGATGGGAGTTAAGTGCAGGGGGCGGGGCCTGGGACCCATAGCTGTGGCAGGAAGCACTCAGTTAACCTGGAAGCCTCCATGTTCAGCTCCCAGCCCCGCTCTCCAGGCCCTGGGGCCGGCAGCAACCCAAGTGCCTCCACATCTAGCATTAGAACCCAAAGCTGGCTTGGCGATGCCTGCGCCCCAGCCCCTCCCTGGCAGTGCTCTGATGGCAAACCAAATGCCTGTTTCTCCCTTTTCTCAGCCTGGCCAAGCAACAACTGGAACCATCCCTCCACTAAGGAACCCAGAACCCTGGTGCCCAGTGAGCTCTGGGCCCACACTGAGCGAGCCAGCCCACTTCTTGGAGGAACCCAGATCAATGGCGGTCCTTCCTGAGCTGCACACATGGTTGAACCCTCTATGCCACCTGAGGGAGGGTGGGAGGGAGGTTTGTGTACAGCCCCTTGCTATGACATGAGTAATAGCAATGGCTGTGACTTTGTCACTAACCCTGGCGAGGTGACCTCAGCTAGATCACATTCCTCTGTAAGGCTAAGAGGAGGAAGAGTTGGGGTATGGGACTGGTGGAAGGTCCCAAAGAGGGGAAGAGCCCAAAAAAGGGGATGCAGAAGGAAGAGACGGAAGGGGGAGCACATTTCTAGTGCGGGTGGGTGGTCCTAGGGTGTGGCGTAAGGGGAACAGTGTGTGTCTGGAATCTTTCCCAGTTTGAGGACTGGGGACGTGGGCCAGGTCAGGTAAGAGAGGGCAGGATTGGGGGGAGGGGCGGAAGGGGTGTCCTCCCAAGGCTGAGGATCCCACGTGCATAGTAGCGCTGGCAGGGGGTCCTAGGCAGGTCAGAACAAGGCTCCAGGCCTCCGGGAATTGGGCCATCAGAGGAAGAGTGAGGCCGAGCATGGTGCTGCTTGGAGAGGACCGGGAGTTCCTGGAGTCGGGATCAGGTACCACCCACAGGGCGAGACTTGGGTCTTCCGAGGGTGAAGTGTCAGAAAAGGGGGTCAGGAGCTAGGGCGGCAGATAAAAGGGGAGGGTACCCAACGGATCGGACCCGGTCTAGACCTCCAAGTGAAGGGGGCTGGCTGTCCTGGGCGGGACCGGGGTCAGAGGTTGCCAGTCTGGGGGGAGGATCCGGCCGTTGGTCAAGAGTCGGGGGTCGGGGCCACGGTCACCTTGAGCAACACGAAGAACTCGAAGAGACGGCGGAAGGCGGGTGGGAAGAGCCGCGAGTAGGTGACTGCCATCTTGAAGAAGAGCGCGTGGAAGAGCCGGTCGCGCACGTTGATGAGCGGGTTGGGGTTTAGGTTGGGGGTGCGGGGCCCGCGCGCCGGGGCAGGGCCGCCGCCGTTGGGCCCGGGCCCCGGGGCTCCGGGCGCCGCGTGCTCCGACATGCCGCCCAGCGTCGCACCCTAACGGCCCGCGGGTCCCCGAGGGCGCCTCCCGGCCGCCATCGGCCGTCCTCTCCGCCGCCGCGCTCCTCAGGGCCCCAGGGCCGCCGCCGCCGCCATCTTCCGCCTCCACGGCCCTGCTGACGCCAGCGAGTCGCAACACCGGAAAGAGCGGCCCTTCCACGCCCGCGGGGAACGTAGGGATGCCGGCGGAGGGCCCGCGGCGGCCCCGCCCTCTCACCCGGGCGCGCCGGGGGGCGGGGCTGCGGCGGCCCGGTCTTTTACATGCTGCCCCACAATACCCCGCGGCTTCTGGGACTTGCTTGGACGGTAAAACTAGTTAGTATCTGAGGGTTTTACGTGATCAAAGATACCTTAAATAAGTAGAACGGTAGGAAATGTTCGTTGATGAGGCGCTGTAGGGAGGCAGGTCAAATGGAAGTGTAAACTATATCTCTCTAACTGTAAAGTAATTTCACTGGTCGCCTTTAAATAACCCTGAGTTCTACCAGGGACTACGGTCATTGTGTAAATTGCTGCGGTTCTCGATTCCATGTTTGCTTCTTACCACAATATGGTGGTGAGGTTGTGCAGTTTGGTAAAAACCAGCCACGGGCCTTTAGAGTGAGGGAAGGGTGGCTTGTTAAGCTAGGCTTTTGCCACCAGCCTTTATTTTTCCCCAGTGGATTTGAAGACTGCGCAGCAACCAGGTGGAGATCCCTGAGGGTTCAGGCCGAAACCAGCCCTTTGACATCTCCCGAGGGGTCCTGGATTATGAGAGGGTGCAGGCCAGGCCTAGGGACCCCACCAGTGCATGATTGGGGCTAGGGAGGAACATGGGAGGTTGGCCAGTTGGGGAGGGATTGAGGGAGGGTTCCAGGGCATGTCCTGCCTATCTGGCTCAGTCCTGATCAGGCCAGACCCCAGCAGCAAGTTAATCTACTGGTCAGAGCACCTGCCCCCTGGTGGTCAGTGCACATCATAGTGAGTGATTGAGTGGACTAAGCATATCATTAGCATATTACACTTTGATTGGTTGAATGGATAACAGGACAACTGGATAATTAGCATATTAGGCTTTTATTCTATAGGATCAGTCTGAGTTCCTTGAGCAGAGGTCCTGTAATTACAAGCACACCCCATTTTATTGCCTTTCACTTCCTTGTGCTTCACAGGTGTTATGGGTTTTTTTTTGTGTGTGTGTTTTTTAATGTATTTTATTGATTTTTCACAGAGAGGAAGGGAGAGGGATAGAGAGCTAGAAACATTGATGAGAGAGAAACATCGATCAGCTGCCTTCTGCACACCTCCAGAAGTGTGTAGCAACCAAGGTATATGCCCTTGACAGGAATTGAACCGGGGACCCTTCAGTCTGCAGGCCAATGCTCTATTCACAGCCAGACCAGCTAGGGCTATAATAGTATTTTTATTTTATTTTATTATTTCACCTTGTGGTTAGGTGGTTGAGCATTGACCTGTGAACTGGGAAGTCACAGTTTGATTTCAGTCAGAGCATATGCCCAGGTTGCAGACTCAATTCCCAGTGGTGAGTGTCCAGGAGGCAGCCGATTAATGATTCTCTCTCATCATTGATGTTTCTATCTCTCCCTCTCTTAAATTAATAAAAATGTACTTACAAAAATTATTTTCAACCACTTAAAAATGTAATATCCATTCTTAGCTCATGGGCCACCAAAAAAAAAGAAAAAAAGGCAGTATCTGGATTTGGCCTATGGGTCCAAACAGCCCCAGCCAGTAGAAATAAAAGACAAACCACACACATAATTTTCAACTTTCTAGATGAATTAAGAACAGTTTTGTAAAATGTTTCACATCACTCTATATCTCAAAAATATCATTTTAGCATGTGATCAATATGAAAAATGACCAATGACGTTTGTGACACCTTTTTTTGGACCATGTCTTTGAAATCTAGCTTGTTTCCCACTCACAACACAACTAGAAATATCTATGAAAGAAACATCCATCAGCTGCCTCTTGCATGCCCCATACTGGGGAGTGAACCTGCAACCAGCCATGTGCCTTGACCGGGAATCAAACCGGTGACCTCGGTGTATGGGACAATGCTCAATCAACTAAGCCACATTGGCCAGGGCTAAGGTGCCAGCTCTTATGTGGCACAACGTCCCAGGCACATTTGGGGACGTGTGGTGAATATCAATGCCTGGGAAGCAGGCCATTTCACAGGTGGAGACTGAGGCTGGGTGGTTTTGCTGGGCTTGCCCAGGTCTCCAGCAGGGGTACAGGCTGGCAGGTGCTTGTTTGGAGCCATCAAGGCTCAGTCTTCTTGTTTCTGTTTCAGCTCCTGGCCGCCCTAATAGAAATGCTGTAGGGGGACCCAGCACCCAGGATGTGGGCAGGCTGCTGTCCTGTGAGTATGCCTGCCTGGACTGGCATTGATGGTGGTCTTAATCTAACATCTAATAGGGGTTCAGGAATCTGGAAAGGTGCTGTGTGTAAATTAATCGAGAGTCCAGAGACAAAACATAATTTTGGCAGACTTTTTGGGGGGCCAAAGGTGCTTGGCTGTAGGAACCAAGCCCTCTTTGGACCCCTTGCTTTTTATTAACACAAGTTGTCCTAAAGCAAGGTAGATATGCATATCAAAGGGTAAAGTTTGGTATATTGAATCCATTGTCAGATTGGAGGAACTGCCTAAAGCTGTTCAGGTGTTTGGCTAGTAGGAGGCAATAACCTGTAGATTAAGATGCCCTCAGCTGTCTGGCAGCAAGCAATCATTTATGCATCCTTTTCAGGTTTGAGGAAATGCCCTCAGCCATCCCAGATGATTCAGCCCTGCTAACATGCTGGAATTGGCTTCCGACTTGGCGTGAGTTGAACACAGGGCTATGGGCATAGGTGGGGGTCATGCAACTTCTCAGAGACACCCAACTCAGATGCTATCCCTAGGGAGTAAAATGTTGCCCCCTGGACAAGCACCAGGGGCCAGGGCATGGCAAAGAGACCCATGGCCATGTTGCCAGCAGCCACTGACCTCTGCAGGCTGTCTTAAGACCTCTTCATAGTGCCTCCAGAGCGCCCTGGGGCCCACCTCTTGCCCAATAGGACCTGCATGGAATCTACCTGAACACCCTATGCCCCTACCACCCTCACAGCTCTCACCTAGACACCAAGAAACCACACTGTTCCCATACTCAGATTTGCATTGCCTCATTGTTGACCCTGCCACTTTCACTGGTCCCCATTTC
Source organism: Pipistrellus hanaki (assembly GCF_964339955.1). NCBI lineage: Eukaryota > Metazoa > Chordata > Mammalia > Chiroptera > Vespertilionidae > Pipistrellus > Pipistrellus hanaki. Next base: position 70,290,429 of record NC_140507.1, read on the forward strand.
ACAGGTGATGAAACTGAGACCCAGAAGTGAAGGGGCTCCCCCAAGACCATCCAGCTGGAACTTGAACCCTGAAGAAAGGAGTCTTCAGATAGATGGAATGGGAGAATGACAGGCAGAGAAAGAGGAAGCAAACATTGAAAGAGTGGGGAGCCTGCGATGAGTGCTCCCCAGGGAAGGGGCATCGGTAAGTCATCTCTGAGCCCTCACAGAGTCCAACTAGCCACTTGTCAAATGTGTGAAACTCCTATACATGCTTCAGAACCCCATCTCGTGTCTCCTTTTATGTGCAACTTTCCTTGATCCAGCCAGCCAGTGGAGCCTCGACTTCCCTTCCAGGTTCCCCCACCACAGACCCCTTTTTCTGTGCTGTACTTGTTCACATGGGGCAGGGGACTTCGTGCCTGGCTCTGTCTCTCCAAGGATGGGCAGGAGCTAAGGTCTCATGGAAGCCAGGAACTGCCTAGCAAGGAACTGGCCCAGAGGCTGTGTCAGGGAATTTTTTTTTTTTTAATATATTTTATTGATTTTTTTACAAAGAGGGATAGAGAGTTAGAAACATCGATGAGAGAGAAACATCGATCAGCTGCCTCTTGCACACCCCCTGCTGGAGATGTGCCCACAACCAAGGTACATGCCATTGACCAGAATGGCTGACGCTCCATCCACAGAGCCAAACCGGTTAGGGCTGTCAGGGAACTTTTGATGAATGAACAAATTACTGAATAAGTGAATTAATTTATTCTGTTATTTATTAATTGATTGGTTTATCTGTACAAGCAAACATCACCTATTGAGCACCAACTGTGTGTCTGGTCTGGTAGCTTGGTAGCTTTAGCCTTAACCCCAAGACATCTCCCAACTTCAACTCTGCTATTTCATACACCCCTCCATCCCCCATCATTCCTCAGCCCAGAATTCAAGGTCCCTTCTCATCCCCCATCCCCCAGTCTATCTGATTGATCTCTAGGCTTTGGATCACTGATGGTTGGTCCCTCTAGGTCTTTGCACCTTTTTTTCTGCCAGGAATCCCTTTTGGACTAGCAAACTCCTACTCATCCATCAGAGCCCCAGCTCCAATGACCCTTTCCTCTGAGGACTCCTCTAGTTCTCTTTGTCCACCACCCACCTATGGAGTTCCTGGAGGGAGGCTAAACTGGGGGGTGCTTCTAAGTGGCAGGGAGGAGCCCTCACTCGTGCACCAAGGGAATTAGGGTTCCGTCCAACAATTCCCTGTCTGCCATCACTGCAGAAAGGGAAACTGAAACTGAGAAAGGGTGAGAGAGCCGCTTACTGGCCCCCCGGCAGGGAGAGGGCCGTCGAAAGCCCCCGCCCCTCCCTTCCTCAGTTTCCCTCCGGGACTCCCGGGAAGGAGGCGCCGGCCGGGGGTGCAGGGCGGCGGGAGCTCAGGAAGTCCGCGGCCGCAGGAATCCAGCGCATCCCGGCCTTATAAGGGCAAGAGCGCGGGGGCCAATCAGCGGCGGGGGCGGGGGCGGGCCCGGTCCGGCCGGCGCACCCGCCAAGTCGGGGTCCCGCCGTCCCGCCGTCCTGTCCCGCCGTCCTGTCCCGCCGTCCTGTCCCGCCGTCCTGTCCCGCCGTCCTGTCGCGCCGCCGCCGCCGCCGCCGCCGGCATGAGCTCCACGCAGTTCAACAAGGGCCCCTCGTACGGGCTCTCGGCCGAGGTCAAGAACCGGGTGAGTGAGGGGCTCCCGCACATCTGGGAGAGTGGCTCCGGGAGGAAAGTGGCCCTCCTCGTCCCGGCATCTGCCGTTCTGTTCTGGGGCGCCCACCGAGACCCCCGGGATTCGGGGGAGCAGAGAGATCTGCGACCTGGCACTGCCCCAGCGTCCAGGAGTCATTAGGGCCGACTCCCTCCCAGGCCCCCCTCCCGCCCCAAACCCCACAGCCCTGGGCCCGAGAGAAAACCGAGGGGCTGGAGGCCCGGCAGCCAGCCCCTCCTCCCCCCGCCACACGTCTGTTTGGGGGACACTTAAGCCAGGAGGGGAAGCCGGTGGACCAGATGTTGTTTGTAAATTAGGGTGTGGGCACCCCCACAGGAATTTCCCAACCTCTTACACCTGGGAGGGAGGCAGCAAGGGGAAGTTGATGAGAGGAGGAGGAGGCCTGCTCGGGCTGTTCCCTGTACATGCTCTTTGTCTCCCTCTGACAAAGGAGCAGCACAGGGGTCCGCAGGACGCCCGGTCCCCTAAAATGTGTGTTTCATAACCTGGACACACGGGGTGGGGCCCACGGGAGGCACTTTTTAAGAAAACTTTTGTGGTTCTGGCTCAGCGAGGGGCAGACACTTTTGGAGGGTCACACAGCCTGGCCCATCTAGGGAAGGGGGAGCACAGGGGGTGATTCCAGATCCATGGGGAGGCCTCAGGCCTGATAAGCAAGGGCCTTTCCAGCTGAGGGGCGTTTGCCATTCCTGCACACACACCCCCTACACACACACACACACACATCCTCCCCCGAGACACCTGGGAAGGAAGCACTAGGGCACAGTCCGGCAGCCCCGGACGGGCACCTTAGGCAGTTGGCACCCCAGGACCTGCCACAGGAGGGAGAACTCTCCAGGGAGAACTCTCTTAGGAGCCTCCCTCTATCCCATTGACAAAAGGGGAAGCTGAAGCTTAGGAAGCCATGAGCTAGAGAAGAGTCACTCAGCAGGCTCTCCCCCCCATGAGTCCCCCTCCGACACAGGGCTCAGAGCTGCCCAGGACCACACAGCTTGCAAACGGCGCCTGATGACCCCTGGTCCTCCTGGCCCTGGCGTTTACCCCTGGCCATCAGGAAGCATGTGAGAGCCGGGTAGCTTCAGAGTCGGAGTGAGAGAGGGGCAGGTTGATACCTGCACGGGTGAGTAAGGCCAGAGGCAGCCTGAAGTCAGGCCTCAGTTTGCAAGTTTGGAGTGTGAGTTGGCCACCTACCAGCTGGCCACGGCCACTTGTCCCTCTTCCTGTGGCTTGGAGCCCAGGGCCTGCCCACTTATCCAGCTACTTAAGGCAGGAGAGACCCAGAGACCTCTGTCTGGCCCCCGTGCCTCAGTTTACCCCCAGCTGGGTGGCCTGAGGCAGGCGGCTGTCGATTGTGTCCCTCTGAGCAGCGATGGCCACTTGATTCTGGGCTGGGTGACGGACTTTTGGACCATGGGGAACAGCTGGTCCCAATTTAGCAGATTTCGCAGAAGGCGGTGGCTGCATTCCTGGCAGTTTGCGGTGGAGAAGAATGCTCAGGCCACTGTGGGGAGGGGCAGGCGCCTTTGCCCAGGACCCTGGCCCCCTCCAGCCGTCATGGACGGGCCCCAGCTGGGCAGGCGTTCCAGGCATCCAGACCAGCCCCTCTGCCTCCGGCTCAGCCCTCAGGACGTGACCCTGCTCATTCCTCTAGCAGCTGAACAAAGCCTCCTCGGGGCTGGGCTGCTCCCCAGCCCTGGGAACCTGGAGCCCGCGGCCCGAGGGGGTGGGCCCAGCGGATCGGGTTAGCCGGTCAGCCTCCTGCCTTTGTCTCCCCTGGGCTCTGGGCGAGGGATTCCGTATCCTATCACGAGGGTGTATATGCAGTCACCAGGGGGCAGGCCAGGGTTCAGGAGACCCCTGTGCAAACCACTCCAAACTTTGATGGGAAACTGAGGCACGGGGAAGAGAAATCATGGGGGAGTTGGGGCGGAGCTGAATAGGAATTAGGTTTGCAAAAAGTTTCAGTCCCCTGGGGGATGGGAGGAGAGGAAAAGTGGGGATCTGTGAGTAGAGGTGGGCAGGGGGACTGGAGCAGAAAACGCACCCAGTTTTATCCAGTCTGGTACTGAACGGGGGCTGGGCTCAGCTTTCTCCCACTCCTAAGGACTGCCCTGGAGCTGACCAACTCTGCCCATTTTGGCCTGGGTCTCCCTGACTTCTTGGGGCTCCCCTGGGCTTCAGCCATTCAGACTCTCTCAGCCGTTGCGATGATGGGGGACCAAGAGTACTTTTTTTAAAAAAATATATATTTTATTGTTTTTTTACAGAGAGGAAGGGAGAGGGATAGAGAGCTAGAAACATCGATGAGAGAAACATTGACCAGCTGCCTCCTGCACACCCCCTACTGGGGATGTGCCCGCAACCAAGGTACATGCCCTTGACCGGAATGGAACCTGGGACCTTTCAGTCCGCAGGCTGACACTCTATCCACTGAGCCAAACCGGTTTTGGCAACCAGGAGTACTTTTATCCAGAGACAACACTGAGCTGACAGCAAAGCTCAAGGGGGGTTGGGGCAGGATGCATCATAAGCAAGAAGCTATATTTTGGTAAAAGAAGGAAAAGAAGGAGGCAGGGCCAGGGAGAGAGGGTACCCGAGGAGGGCCGTCATAGCTCGCGTGGTCAGGGAAGTCCTCTCCAAAGGGGTGACCTTCAAGCTGTGACCGGATGGAAGGTAGGGACCCAGCGTGCAAACATCTGAGTCAAAAGGGACAGCACGTGCGAAGGCCCTGAGCCAGTAGCTGGTACGGCCAGTTCTAGGCACAGAGAATGGTTAGTTGGTCCCTCTGTAAGTTAAACAGAATCACCACGTGACCCTCCATCCCACTCCTAGGTATGTCCCCAAACTAATTAAAATAGGCGTTTAAGCCGAAGCTGGTTTGGCTCAGTGGATAGAGCGTCGGCCTGCGGACTGAAGGGTCCCGGGTTCGATTCCGGTCAAGGGCATGTACCTTGGTTGCGGGCACATCCCCGGTGGGGGGCGTGTAGGAGGCAGCTGATGGATGACTCTCATTGATGTTTCTAGCTCTCTGTCTCTCTCCCTTCCTCTCTGTAGAAAATCAATAAAATATATTTAAAAAAATAAATAAATAAAATAAAATAGGCGTTTAAGAAAACCTGTACGTGGATATTCACAGCTGCAGGATTCACAGTGGCTGAGAGATGGAAACGGCCTAATTGGTCCATGGATACACACAATGGGGTCCATCCACACACACAACGGAATATTACTCAGTCAAGGAAAGGGATGAGGCACTGACATGCTGCAACATGGATGGATGGACCTTGGACACATGCTACTAGTGAGAGAAGCCAGACGCAAAAGGCCACATAGTGTGTGGTTCCACTTATGTGAAATGTCCAGAACAGGCACATCCACAGACAGGAAGTGGGAACAGAAGGGTTTGGCACCACTGGAAGTGGATCAGAGCCGGAGTTTGTCGGGGAGAGATAGGAGCGTGTCTGTGGAGGGTGGTTTATCTGTGCCTGTGAGTGTCCCTGCCGATGGGGCAGCGCTGTAGTGTGGGGTCATCCAGACCCCTCTGTCCCCTCCCTATGGAGCCACCAGCCTCACCCCATCAGGAGCTTCAGAGCACCTCTGCCGGGTGTGTCCTCATCCCCATCCTATGCCTCTGCTCCTGCAGCTTCTGTCCAAGTATGACCCTCAGAAGGAGGCGGAGCTCCGAACCTGGATTGAGGGACTCACAGGCCTGTCGATTGGTCCCGACTTCCAGAAGGGTCTGAAGGACGGGATTATCCTGTGCACGTGAGTGTGGGTGTGGGCACAGGCTTGTCGTCCGGACCGTCCCACACAGAGTGGTCCTGCTCCAGTTGCCGTTTGAAGCCCGCTTGCTTTTCCCTCAATGAGTCTTGTGTCTGTGTGTGTGCGTGTGCGCGTGTGTGCGTGTGTGCGTGCGCGTGTGTGTGTGCGTGTGTGTGTGTGTGTGCGCGCGTATGTGTGAGAGATGGCTTTGTTGAGGATCTCTAGCAGGAAACATCCTGTCTCATGTCCTTCCTTTCGTGGGAGAGCTTCTCAAGTTTCCGGAGGCCTTTCTCTGCTGCATCCTACTCGACTGTAGTTCAAACATTCCATAGTTGGCACATTTGAATGGAAATTCTCAGATTCGCTCCCAGAAATCAGGGGTTCTGGATTATACTCCCAACACCCATTATTGTCACTCTTTAGCATCTTGGGCTTTGTGGGTGAAGATGGCATTTAAAGAGGGGAAACTGAGGCCCAGAAAGAAGCAGTGCTGTTGACAAGGAAAGTGGCTGAGAATTAGCCTCTGGGGTCTGTGAGATTCAGGCTCACCTATGCTCATGGAGGTTCCTGCTTCCTCCCCACCTGTGTCTTCCCTCCCCCCAGACTCATGAATAAGCTGCAGCCGGGCTCAGTCCCCAAGATCAACCGCTCCATGCAGAACTGGCACCAGGTGAGGGACTGTCGGGCGCAGAAAGGATGGGGCTGGGGGGACCCCATCTGACCTGCGGGCAGTCTGAGGTCCTCTCACAGCCCTTTCTGTGTCTCCTCCCAGCTAGAAAACCTCTCCAACTTCATCAAGGCCATGGTCAGCTACGGCATGAACTCTGTGGACCTGTTCGAGGCCAATGACCTGTTTGAGAGCGGGAACATGACACAGGTGCAGGTGTCTCTTCTGGCTCTGGCCGGGAAGGTGAGGCCCAGAGAGGGGCAGCGACCTGCCCAAAGCCACACAGCAGACGATACAGATTCACAGAGGCTGACAGTCTACCTTTCTTGGGCTCACAGTCTGATGGAGGAAGCAGACAAGAAACCAAAAAAAAAAATTTATTTTTGTTTAAAAAGTCTTTATATTTAAAATTGTTAATTTTTTTGTTTATCATCAACAAGGATATTTTTTCATTGATTTTTAGAGAGAGTGGGAGGGAGGGAGGAGGGGAGAGAGAAAGAGAGAAAGAGAAATATTGATGTGAGAGAGAGACATCGATTGGTTGACCGGGGCCAGGGGTTGAACCTGCAACCTAGGCTTGCACTCTTGACTGGGAATTGAACCTGAGGCCCCTGGTGAACAGGTGATGCCCCAACCACTGAGAAACACTGGCCAGGGCAAAACTTTCTGTTTTAGAGCAGTTTTGGGTTCACACTGAAATTGAGAGGAAGCTACAGCGATTTGCCATATGCCCCCTGGTCAGGTACAGCCCACCCCCGCTCAGACACAGCCTCCCCCACCATCCACATCCCCGCTGGCGTTTGAACCATTTGTTACCACTGACGAACGGCCAGCACACCTCCTCTTAGCCCAGAGTTTACAAGAGGGTTCCCTCTTCAAGCCATTTTTTTTTACAAGCTCTCAGTCATGGACTGGGAGACATGCTGGAGGAAGCAGGAAAGATCAGACCAGCGTGCGGGGTCCAGTGACCCTGGAACAAAGACCAGGGGAGGTTGGAGCAGTGTTTCCAGAGGAAGGAATGGCAAGGCCCTGATGTCGGAATAGGGAGGAGGTTCTCATGTCAGGAATGGTGTTCTGAGCGGTGTTTTCAAGGGCTGCCCCATGAGGACCGGGGAGGGGAGATCAGCGAGGAGCCAGGGCTAAGTGTCGGAGTGAGAGATGGTCATGGCCCGGCCAGGCAGCAGTGAGAGTTGGGTAGAGGTGATGAAAGATGAGACACCCCCCCCCCCCCACCACCACCAGAATGCTTGGCTTGAGCAACAGGAAGGTTGGGGCCAACAGGACTCTGAGTCTGAAGCCTGTCATTGGGCAGCAGGCGAAGGGGACAGGCTCACGCACTCTGGGCCTGGCTCAGGAGTGCAGGCTGCCTGCCCCTCCATGATACTCCCAGCCCCCCTCTCTCCAGGCCAAGACTAAGGGGCTGCAGAGTGGCGTGGACATTGGCATCAAGTACTCAGAGAAGCAGGAGCGGAACTTTGATGACGCCACCATGAAGGCGGGCCAGTGTGTCATCGGGCTCCAGGTGGGCACCGGGGCCCATCGGGGGGGGGGGGGGGAGATTCTTCTGTGACCCCAGCCCTGTCCCACTCAGTGGCCTCTTGAGTTTCGGGCAGCCTGACATCTCCTGCCCGTCTTCCTGCAGATGGGTACCAACAAGTGTGCCAGCCAGTCAGGCATGACAGCCTATGGTACAAGAAGGCATCTGTACGACCCCAAGAACCATATCCTGCCACCCATGGACCACTCAACCATCAGCCTGCAAATGGGCACCAACAAGTGTGCCAGCCAGGTGGGCCTCACCCAGTCCCCCTTGGGCACACCCTCACCTGGCCCAGACCCTTGTTCTCCATTGGCACCCGCACTCTGGGCTTCCCTCCTGTCTTCTCTGTCTCTGCCTCAGCTTTCTATGTGTCCCCAAGGAAGTTTCTACCTAGCTCTATGCCTCAGTTTCCCTCAAGGGATTGACCTGAGGTCCATTCAGCTGACATTTTTATCTATTTATTATTTTAAAATATATTTTATTGATTTTTTTAAAAATATATTTTATTGATTTTGTACAGAGAGGAAGGGAGAGAGATAGAGTGTTAGAAACATCAGTGAGAGAGAGTCATCGATCAGCTGCCTCTTGCACACCCCCTACTGGGGATGTGCCCGCAACCAAGGTACATGCCCTTGACCGGAATCGAACCCGGGACCCTTCAGTCTCCAAGCCAACGCTCTATCCATTGAGCCAAACCGGTCCCGGCTATTTTATTGATTTTTTTTATAGAGAGGAAGGGAGAGGGAGAGAGAGTTAGAAACATTGATGAGAACAAAACATCCATCAGCTGCCTCCCGCACACCCCCTACCAGGGATGTGCCCACAACCAAGGTACATGCCCCTGACCAGAATGGAACCTGGGACCCTTGAGTCTACAGGCCAACGCTCTATCCACTGAGCCAAACCAGCTAGGGGCAGCTCTGACGTTTTTAGACCCTGTGGTTCTCCCTTTCCCTGCTGTGTCGCCTGTCGCAGTGTGGGGGGGGTTCGGAGCTCTCAGGTTTTCCGGAGGCCTTGGCTCCAGACTAGGAAGCTTCCTGCTGGGCAGAGAGAGCTGGACCCAAACACCCTGGTTCCAAAGGAGAGGGTCACTGGTAACGAGTCCTCTCGGCAGAGTCAGGAAAGAGGGTGTCTGAGCAGGGCTTGGAGGGACGCAGAGGAGTGGGTACTGTGACTGTAAAGGGAGATGGGAGATGGTATGGGCATTTGGGGGCGTTCCATTTCCCTCATCCCTCCCATCCTGATGCTCTCTCTTCCCTCTTCAGGTGGGCATGACGGCGCCTGGGACCCGGCGGCACATCTATGACACCAAGCTGGGGACCGACAAGTGTGACAATTCCTCCATGTCTCTGCAGATGGGCTATACCCAGGGTGCCAACCAGAGCGGCCAGGTCTTTGGCCTGGGCCGGCAGATATATGACCCCAAGTACTGTCCACAAGGCCCAATGGCTGACGGGGCTCCAGGGTCGGTGGGCGACTGCCCGAGCCCAGGGAAGGCCCCGGAGTACCCTCCATACTACCAAGAGGAGGCAGGCTACTGAGGCCCCATCCCTGCAGAGTGTCTCTTCACGCCATTGTCCCATCGGGAATTTGGGGGTTTTCTACATTTTCATCTTGTTTTTCTATGTGTTTAAGTTGAGGGACTGTGAAAGCCAGATCCAGATGCTTATAGGGTTGGGGTCCCTGCTAGGGCACACCCAGGTAGCAAATTTCCCAGCAGGCTTAGGGCCACGCAGGGGCAGGGGTCGGGGGCAGGGAGAAACCTGTGCAGGGAGGGAAACTGGCCCCAAATGCTTCCGGTTGCTTCTGCCCCTCTTCTCTTTTCTCTGCTGAACAGTTTGTGGTTTCTGCACCAACAGAAGTTTCAGGAAGTTTTACCAAAAGTAATTTTTTTTTTGGGGGGGGGGGATGGGGTGGGAAGGAAGGAAGGTCCTTGGGAGAGGGCTGGACCATGGTCCCCAGATATTTTAGGCATGGTGAGGGACTGCATTCCCCAGACCCTCACAGGGCACCAGAGAGGAAACAGGCAGACAGGACTAGAGAGTTCTGAGTGGTTGAGGCAAACCCTGACCCCCACCTCTTCCACGCTTGTCCCCTCTCCCCCGCCAAGTACTGCACAGGGACCCCCACTAGGAGGCCCTCCCTGGGACCAGCCCCACCCAGGAGCCCTGGGACCAAGAGATAATGTGAAATACCAACTGTGGACCAAAGGCAATAAAAAACCTCTTTTTAAAAGGAAAAGAAGGTGGATTTTCTCTTTATTACTCTCTTCTCATCCTCTCAATTTTCTCTTACCGCTCATCTTTCTCATTCTCTCACTTCTCTCAGACCCCTCTCTTCTCTCCTTACTCTCTCAATTTGGTTTTCATGGACCTAGCCCAGGATAGCCCCGTCAAGGCCAAAGACTGAATCTTCGCCCCAAACGGCTGACACTAGTTCCAAAGAGCCAGCCTAGACCCTAAGAGTTGGCCTCGCCAAAGCCAGTCCTGGAGGGCACAGCCAGGCCCCAAGAGCCCCACCAAGACACAAATAGCTGAAGCCAGTCCCAAAGGCCGAGCCTGAGTCTACAGAGCCTTGTGCTCCGTTAAGGAATGTTTTACTTCATTTGATTACGTACAGGAGTAGAGAGATAGGCTGCAGTCTCCTGGGCTAGGCCCAGCTCCAGAGAAGAGCTGAGCTGAGCCCTGAAGGGCCAAGACTAGCCCTAAGAGCTGAAGATAGTCCTGAAGGGATGTCCCAACCCTAGTTCCTAAGAGCCCAGCTTAGTCCGAAAAGGCGGAGCCAAGTCCAGAAAGGCGGAGCCTAGCCCCTGAGAGCCTACTATATCCCCAAGGAGTTGAGTTGAGGCCTGAAGAGATAAATTTAGTCCCCAAAGGGTGACCCTAGCCCCAAAGAGCCCAACTTAGCCAGAAGGAGTTGAGGCCTGAGCTGAAGGATGGAGTAAAAAAGAATAATAAAAGGAAAAGAAGATGCTGGGATAGTTGGCAGTCAGGAGGTGTTAGCTTGGATACCTTCTGGGGACCTGAGGGTCCTGGGGGTGGGACAATGGGACAAATATCTGGTCTTCACAGCTTCATGGAAGGAGGAGAAGCTGAGGCCAAGGGCACAGATCAGTCTGGGTTGAAAAAATGATTTGAGGGCTAGGACCTGGAATAGGGGAAGAGGCTGGACCTGCCTGGTTTTGAAAGGAGTTGGGAGCACAATGCCAAACCGCCACCTCCATCACACACACATACATACACACACACACACACACACACACACACACACACAGTGAGAGTTGGGGCTCCACCCAGTGCTCCACCACCCAACCTCCAGGCCTTTGCTTGTGCATTGACTCTATCAGGAGTTTTCTCCTTGACGACAAACTCCTATTCATCTACAAAGCCCCAACAGCAAAGCCACCTTCCTCCATAGAGCGTTTCCCCCCACACTGCTCACTCTTCCCAGCACCTTGTGAAACACACCCACTTTAACGGAGCGAGAAAACGTCAGGGCGACCGTTAGGACCCAGGACTCCACTCTTAGAATGTTGGGGGGCCCCTTCCCTTCCTGCCATCACTCGTATCATTCCAGGGACCAACGACTGTGGGGTGAATGGTGAATAAATAGAAGCCCATTTTTTCCTGACGGACAAACAGAGTCTCCGGGTAATAGGGCGAGTCTGGCGAGGGCCCGGATCCTCCAGGGGAGAGGGGGAGAAAGGGGTCTCCGGCGCCCGGGAGCTATGTATCGCAGGCCGCGATGCAGCCCAGCCGGCGGGCGCGGAGGGCGGCCCGGGTGAGGTGAGCCTGCAACCGCCGCACCTCCCGGTGACGCAGCGAGAGGCGAGGGGTCCTTTTTTAGAAAAACCGGTCCTTGTAAGAAAACCGGCTCGGCGAGGCCCCGCGCTGACCCCACCCACTTCCTCGGAGCGCGGCGCTCCCGTTGGCCCGGCCTGTGAGTGGCGGTTCCGGCAGCCAATGGCAGTGGGCGGAGACCGGGCCGGGCACGGCGGGGCGCGAGGTGGGGCGGGGAGGGCGCACCAGGTGCCGGCACCAGAGTTCAGGGCCCCGGGCCGTTAGGGGGCCTTTTCTTCAAAGGGCCGCGCTTTCACGTCTGCTGTTGGGCAGAGCAAAGGGGGCGAACGCTGGGGGCTGGGGCCGTGACAGGGTCCCCGAGAGAGGAAAGCCCCAAGAGGTGCGGGTGTGGGGCTGGGTGTACGAAGGCAGGTTCCCTGGGAACTAGGGGGTGCGGGCCGAGTCCAGACTCTCACTCACCTTTGCTTCCTGCGGGTGAGTATTGTGGGGGACGGCAGAATTGGCCATTTTTAAAAAATATATTTTGTTGAATTTTTATAGAGAGGAGGGGAGAGGGATAGAGAGAAAAATCCATCAGATGCCTCCTGCACACCCCCCACCGGGGACTGCCCTTGACCGGACCCTTCAGTCCGCAGGCCGACGCTCTATCCACTGAGCCAAACGGTCAGGGCTGGCCACTAATTTTTTTTTTAAATTTTTTTTTAAGGTTTAAACAATTTATTGTGCCCCCAAATGCTGACGGGATGGGATGGAGGGAAGCGCCACGCAATACCGCGCGATAGCTTGTCGCGCACCGAAAGGCAGGAAGAGTGGGGAGACGGAGGGCGGCACCGTGGCTCCAGCCAAGGGGTAACCATAGCGACAGCCGTGGCCAAGGGCGAGGAGCCAATGGGTGGCCACTAATTTTTACACCTGCAGCCCCTTTCCTCGTTAGAACCCCTCCAAGCCGGCCTCCTAGTTTTACCAAGGGAGAAACAGGCCGCTCTCCCAGATCCCACTTTATGTAAAGGAGAGTTCTAGAGTGGGGTCGGAGGTACACCTGCAGCCCTTTGTATGTGAGCTGTGGCAACTCCCTGTTCCCCTGGTGACCTCAGTTTCCCAATCTGTACAGGAATGAAGTAGGCCAATGCTGGACAATTCCAAGCAAGAGATGGGGTCAGGATCACTGGTTCCAGAAGCCTCCATCACTGTCCCTTCTCCTAACCCATTTTCTAGATCTTGGGGAGAGGGGGTCTTCTGAGCGATAAATAATACATGAGGGGTAGGGGGAGCTGAGGTCCGGCCTCCAGCTGGATAATGCCTATCTCTGGGCTCCTGAATTGCCCCCTCTTCCAGCCAGGCGTGTAAAATGTTCACAGTAAATACTTTGCTATCATCATCCGGGAAGAGCGTGGGGGGTCCCTCCTATGGTCCAGGATAAGGTTGTAGGCCAGGATCTGGAGGCCCTCAAGTGGACTCCAGGTAAACCCTGGAGATGAAAGAGTTACCTAGGCTGAGGCCCCGCTCCCAATAATTAGTTGATAGCTTTTCCTCACCAGCTGCTAAGGGAGTGACAGCCCTGGCAACCAATCAGATGTAAGGATGACCTCAGGCAGGGCTCCCATTGGTCCCCTTCAGGGAGTAAACACTTTAAGAAGCGCGTACTGTTTGCCTAGCTCTGGGCAGATGTCCAGAAATCCTGCACAATGGAATAGAGAAATGAAGTTCTGAGAGGGACAGGGAGTTGCCTGCAGCTGCACAGCATATCTTCAGTCTGACCCCTCGGTCCTGCCTCCTGTCTATCTCCACCATGGCCTTCTGTACACAGTTGAGGCTGCTGCTTTGGAAGAATTTCCTGTATCGCCAGAGACAGCCGGTAATGCCCGGGTGTTTAGGAGAGGCTGGGCACGGCCCAGGCGCTCCCCACTGTTCCCCACTGTCCTTGTTCTGTCTACCCCAGATCCAGTTCCTGGTGGAGTTGTTGTGGCCTCTCTTTTTCTTCTTAATCCTGGCGGCCATTCGCTCTTTCCAACCCCCATTGGAGCAGCATGAATGTAAGCCCCCTCAAAGGGTCCAGGTGCTTTGATGGGGGGTGGGGGCAAGGGAGTCCCTCTATGCACAGGGGCCCCAGAGAGCACAGACCCGGCACCCAATAAATGGCTGAGTGGGATCAGGGTGAGGACTCTGACAAGGCCCTTAACACCTGGCAACACCTGGCATTCCCGCAGGCCACTTCCCCGGCAAGCCGCTGCCCTCTGCAGGCACCTTGCCCTGGCTCCAGGGTCTCATCTGCAACCTGAACAACACCTGCTTCCCGCGGCACCTGCCCAGTGAGGAGCCAGGCATCTTCGACAACTTTAAAGATTCCCTGTGAGCAAGCGCTGCGGGTGTGGAGGCCGCTGGTGGGTGCCGAGATGCCCACTGAGCCCCTGCTTCCCGCCCTCTCTGTGTCTCCAGGGTCTCCCGGTCCCTGGCAGATATCCGTTCTTTCCTGGGGAGCCCCACGGCCTACAGGAGGCTGGCCAGCCTGGGGAAGCAGATGCCCAAGTTAAGGACTGCACTGAGAGCGAATGGGCGGCCAGGGTCTTCTGGTAGGTGGTGCTGAGCTCGGAGACTCGCCCTGCCTGGCTCTGAAATGGGCGCAGGTGGAGGCGTGATGTTTCAGGCTAACCATTGCCTAAGCCTGTGCTTCCTGTGTGCCTCCTACAGTCCGGTCTCTGTCAAGTGATCAGCTGCAGGAGAGACCATCCCTGGCTACGGAGCTGCTGGGAACACTGCTGCGAGGGGTGAGGTGGGGCTGGGTGAAATGTGGCCGACTCTGAGACCCTGCTCTTAGGAAGTCCTGGCCCTGCCCCATTCTGGGCCAGATGACTCCCTCCCAGGACAGTTGATTCCAGCCTCCTGACTTTTGTCTGGGCTGTCCCTGGAGCCTGGACAGGCCGTGTCTGGCATGGTGGTGGACCCTAGGCTTTGAGACCTTGAGCAAGTCCAAGTGCTTCTTGGAGTCTCAGTTTCCCCTTTAATAAAATGGGGTCTGTACCCATAGTGTAAACTGCCTGGCAAAGTGCCCTCTAGTGAGACCTCACACAAGGTCGTTGTCACCCTGTTATCTTTCTTCCCAGAGGTCTCTGCCGGGCCAAACCCAAGAGTCAGTGGGCAGCTTTGTGAAAGGAGCAGAGGACCTGGTCCGGCAAGTAAGAGGCCCCTCATGCCCCACCCCATAGAGGAAACTGGAGGGGCAGGCTGCCAGAAGGGGAGGTGACAGGGTAGTCCTGGGTACTCACCTCGGGTAAGATTTTTGGCCAGAAAGAGGGGGAGAAGGTGCTCCTGGTGGGGTGCCCTGCCCTAGTTAAGGGTTGGCAGTGGGACTGTGCAGGAGGGAGGACTGACAGCACCCTCTGGCGACCTCTCTCCAGATCCTGGCGCTGCCCAGCCTGGCAGAGCTTCGGGGAATATTGCGGAGACCTCGGCAGACAGGTGGCTCCCTGGAAGTAGTGCTGGAATCCCTCTGTGGTGACAAGGGACCTAGACTCTCTAGGGAGCCCTCCCTCAACAGGTATGAGGCCAGTGACCTGAAGGAGTCGGTGATGCAGGAGCCAGCCCTACCCAACCCTGGCCTGAGTGAGTGATTGACCTTGGTTTCCCAGTTTGGGAAGTGGTGTGGGAGCATGGCCTCACGGCACCTCTGACCAGGCCCTGCCTGTGCTGAGCTGATGGGGACCCTGAACATGCACCCGCTGTCCCACCGGCTCTGGAGGCACCTGAAGCCACTGGTCCTGGGGAAACTGCTGTTTGCACCGGACACGCCCTTCACTCGGCAGCTCATGGCACAGGTTAGGGTGGGAGGGGCCCCCGGTCCCTCCCTCAGCTCGGGGGATGAGGGCCAGGCCTGAGAGAAGGCCCTGGGAGGCATGTGCCAGTCCTCAAAGGCACAGGATGGAGCAAAGTGGAGGAGAAAGTAGGCGAGGATCCTCTGTTAGAAGCTGGGTCGTGAATGGTGAGCATGGCATTGATCTGGGCTCCTGCCTCCCCCAGGTGAACCGGACCTTCGAGGAGCTGACTATGTTGAAGGATCTCCAGGAGGTGTGGAAGGTGCTAGGACCCCAGCTCTTCGGGTTTATGAATGACAGTGCAAATATAGCCATGCTGCAGGTGGGCCCACAGTGGAGGGTGGCGGATTGATCTACAGCCTCCCCAGTCTTATCAGCCTCTGCTGAGGATTAGGGCAAAGGGCAGGTCAGGGCCTCCTGGGCAAGGGCGAGGAGGTGCAAAATGTGACCTCCATGCTGAGGACAGGCTCCACGATGGGAAGAAGGGTAACAAGACAGGGAGTGCCCCAGGCAGACCCCACGTCCCCCTGCCGTTCCCCAGAGGCTCCTGCAAATTCAGAACAAAGGAAAGAGGCAGCCAGGACCCCGAGGCCTGCACCAGGTGGATGCTCTTCAAGCCTTTCTGGATCCCTCTAGCGGTGGCTATAGCTGGCAGGAAACTTATGCAGATGTGGAGCTTCTGATGGGCACAGTGGGCCGTGTTATGGAGGTGAGGGGCTATCCACTTGGAAAACTCTTTTGAGGGGAGAACTAGCCTGTCCTATAGGGGAGCTGCTGGAGGGGTGGGCCCTGCCGTGGGGAAAAGCTCAGCTCAGCCCCGAGGCCCAGGACGGGACCAGGGCCCTCTGACCCAGGCCGTGTACCCTCTCAGTGTGTGACCCTGGACAAGCTGGAGGCAGCACCCTCGGAGGAGGCCCTGGTGGAGCGGGCTCTGGAGCTGCTTGCCGAGCACCGCTTCTGGGCAGGCGTGGTCTTCCTGGGCCCCCAGGATTCCCCGGACGGAGAGCAGCTCCCTGGCCCGGGCCACATGCACATCAAGATCCGCATGGACATTAACAGTGTCGTCACAACCAATAAGATCAGGGACAGGTGGGAGTGTGGCCACGCGTGGGGGTGGGACCAAGATCGCGATGGATGAGGCCAGGGCATTCCTCCCATTGTCTGTCCCCCACCCCCCATCCCCACCCCCGTCCCCACCCCCCATCCCCACCCCCCATCCCCATCCCCCATCCCCACCCCCATCCCCACCCCCCATCCCCACCCCCCATCCCCACCCCCCATCCCCACCCCCCATCCCCACCCCGTCCCCACCCCCCATCCCCACCCCCGTCCCCACCCCCCATCCCCCCCCCGTCCCCACCCCCCATCCCCCCCCCGTCCCCACCCCCCGTCCCCACCCCCCGTCCCCACCCCCCATTAGAGACCAGGCAGGCAGAGTCTGATTGATTCCTTAGACCCATGGTCGGCAAACTCATTAGTCAACAGAGCCAAATATCAACAGTGCAATGATTGAAATTTCTTTTTCTTTCTTTTTTAAAATATATTTTATTGATTTTTTACAGAGAGGAAGGAAGAGGGATAGAGAATTAGAAACATCGATGAGAGAAACATGGATCAGCTGCCTCCTGCACACCCCCGCCCCCCCCCCCCCCCCCCCCCCCGGGGATGTGTCCACAACCAAGGTACATGTCCTTGACCGGAATCGAACCTGGGATCTTTCAGTCCACAAGCCGACACTCTATCCACTGAACCAAACTGGTTTCGGCTGAAATTTCTTTTGAGAGCCAAATTTTTTAAACTTAAACTTCTTCTAACACCACTTCTTCAAAATAGACTCGCCCAGGCCGAGGTATTTTGTGGAAGAGCCACACTCAAGGGGCCAAAGAGCTAGTTTGCCAACCACGGCCTTAGACCAATTGGGGTCCATGGTGGGCGGGACCTAGGTTGTGTAATGGGCCTGCTGAAGGGGTTGGTGGGTGGGCTCAATGCGTTGGCTTCTGTGGTAAATGGAGTGGGTGTGGGGCAGTTGGGTAGCAGGCCTGGCCAGGCTGTAGTTGAGCCTGTGGGTGTGGACAGAACGAAATTGGTAAAATGGGCACGGGGTGGAGGGTGGTGTTTCCAGCCAGTCCCTACAGCCAATTGCTGTGCTCCTTGCTGCAGGTTCTGGGACTCGGGCCCGGCCGCTGACCCCCTGACAGATATGCGCTATGTGTTGGGTGGCTTCGTGTACCTGCAGGACCTGCTGGAGCATGCAGCAATGCGTGTGCTCAGTGGCAGTGCACCCCGTGCCAACCTCTACCTGCAGCAGATGCCCTATCCGTGCTATGTGGATGATGGGTGGGTGCTCCCTCCCCACTCCTTCCCCAGCTGCAGTTACCAGGTCTCAGGGGGGGGGGGGGGGGAAGCTGGTCTCCATTTGGAACATTCATGAAGTCAAGGCTGTGAATAGCTGGCTTAGGTGGGCCACCCCCAGACACCTGTAGAGGAAGAACAGGGACCTCTAAGGGTCTGGGGTCCCCTGGCACAGAGAGAATGTGGCCTGTGCTGACAGCTCGGACCCTTAGGCTGAATGAAGGGTCCAAGGATAAGAGGACAAATGTCCATAGCTGCCTGTGCCTTAGGATGGTGGGATGGGAACCATAGTGTCAGATGGGGGCTGCACAGGGTCTCCAGCCTCCACCCCTGCCGCCCCAGGTTCCTGCGTGTGCTGAGCTGGTGGCTGCCATTCTTCCTGACCCTGGCCTGGATCTACTCCGTGTCCCTGACAGTGAAGGCCCTGGTGCGGGAGAAGGAGACGCGGCTGCGCTACACCATGCGCGCCATGGGACTCAGCGGTGCTGCGCTGTGGCTGGGCTGGTTCCTCAGCTGCCTTTGTTCCTTCCTTTTAAACACTGCCCTGCTCGTGGTGGTGCTCAAGGTGGGGGCGCCATGTCTTCCTGGCTGCAGCGTGGGGGTGTGCTCGCAGAGGAGGGTAACAGGCAGGAGGAGCCTCGTGCGGGTGCGTGCCCCTGGGCAAATCCGGGTCTCATCGGAGCCCCCTGTGTCCTGCAGCTTGGGGACATCCTCCCCTATAGCCACCCAGTCGTGCTCTTCTTGTTCTTGGCGGCCTTCGCTGTGGCCACGGTGGTCCAGAGCTACTTGCTGAGCGTCTTCTTCTCCCAGGCCAACCTGGCAGCCGCCTGGGGGGGCCTCGTGTACTTCATGCTCTACCTGCCCTACGTGCTGTGCGTGGCCTGGAGGGACCAGCTGCCCGAGGGCGGCCGCGTGGCCGTGGTGAGAGCCGGGCCCGGGGGGAGGCGCAGGATGGCGGCTGCATTCACCCTCTGACCCACCTGCCTCCTCTCCCCCCCCCCCCCCCCTGCAGAGCATCCTGTCGCCCGTGGCCTTTGGCTTTGGCTGTGAGAGCCTGGTGCTGATGGAGAAGCAGGGCGAGGGCGCACAGTGGCACAACATAGACACCGGGCCCGCGCCCGATGTCTTCAGCCTGGCCCAGGTCTCCAGCCTTCTGCTGCTGGATGCCCTGCTCTATGGTCTCACCGCTTGGTACCTGGAGGCTGTGTGCCCAGGTGGACTCTATGAGTAGGAACTCCTGACCGCACACTTGTTCCAGGGAGGCTGGGCTGAGGGCCGGGTCTGCTCGGGATGGGACCTCCAAGGTGTGAGGGTGGGGCTTCCTGACACATGCACACAGGTGGCTGCATCTGGAGGACAGCCTGGGGAAGGAGGGTGGGGTCTCCTAGTCACCTCCCTCCCCGAATGCCAGGAATACTCCCGGGGAAGGAGGCTCAAAGGATAACTGAGCACCGCTCCCCCCAGGCCAGTATGGGATCCCGGAACCATGGTACTTTCCCTTTCGGAGGAGCTACTGGTTTGGGCCTAGACCCCTCAAGAGTTCTGACCTGCCCCCAACCTGGCAGGACCCAAAGGGTTAGGAAACAAGCCTTCACAGCTGCTTCCCCAGTAGGACCCCAAAGCCCCTCCAAAACCCAATCAGATCCCAGTCTCTGGGCATCTCAGCTCCCCACATCCCCGGGGGCTTCCCTAACTCCATAAGCTGGAGCCTGAGCGGTCCCTGACTACACAGACGGGCCCTAATGGCTGGCTGCCCAGGCTCCCGCCCCCGCTGACTGCCCTCTCTCCCCAGAGCTGGTAGAAGAGGCTCCGTCCGGCCTGATTCCAGGGGTCTCCATTCGGGGCCTAGAAAAGCGCTTTCCTGGCAACCCAAGGCCGGCCCTCAGCGGGCTCAGCCTGGACTTCTACCAGAACCAAATCACCGCCTTCCTGGGCCGCAACGGTGCTGGCAAGACCACCACGCTGTGAGTGCCACACCACGCCCGGGCCTGTTTGCATATCTGATTAACGGGAAAGGCATCTGGGGCCAGAAGGCTCCCCTTTCTGCATCGGGAGGGTGACCCCAGGTCACCTTGGGTGCATGACGGGCAGGTGACAAGCATTTCCTTTGATCCTCAGTTCAGTGCTCTAGATATAGAACTCCACCTTGGTCTGGGCATGCCATAGGTGCTCCATAGATGCTGGTGCCCCTTCTTTGGGGGCCTCAGTTTCCACTTTTGAAGGAACAGATTCTCTGAGACCCCCGCACCCCCAGGTCCATCCTGAGTGGCCTCTTCCCACCCACTGGTGGCTCCGCCTATGTCCTGGGCCATAACGTTCAGACCAGAATGGCAGCCATCCGGCCCCACCTGGGCGTCTGCCTTCAGTACAATGTGCTGTTTGACCTGTGAGTCCTGAGAGGCCTGGGGTGTAACGGAGGGAGGGGCTGGGTGTTCTCGAAGGCCCTGCCTGCTATGGTGGCCACTGTTTTTGCCCGTGGCCACAGGCTGACTGTGGAAGAGCACATCTGGTTCTACGGTCGGTTGAAGGGTCTGAGCTCGGCTGCCATGGGCCCAGAGCAGAACCATCTGCTGCAGGACGTAGGGCTTGTCCCCAAGCGGCACGCACAGACCCGCCACCTCTCCGGTGAGCCCGGCCTGGGGAGGAACCTGGTCAGGTGGGTGGCGATGAGGCTGGAGAGGGGGCTGGGACTTTACCCAAGGTACTGGGAAGCCAGAGGAGACCTGGGGCACCCGGAATAAGCAGGTGCTGAGGTCAAGGTGAGTGGGGAAAGGGACATGGAAAGGGGAGGCAGTCCTGTTCAAGATGGGGGTGTTTCATGCTGAAATCCAGGCCCTTATCCCTGCCCAGGAGACATGCAACGAAAGCTCTCAGTGGCCATTGCTTTTGTGGGTGGCTCCCAAGTCGTCATCCTGGATAAGCCCACAGCTGGTCTGGACCCTGCTTCCCGTCGCAACATTTGGGAGCTGCTGCTCAAATACCGGGGAGGTAAACGTTGGGGGCAGCACAGGTTCTCCTGGGTTCTGTTTGAGGGGCCAAAGGTTTCTGGTTTTTCTCTGTGGGTTGCTGCCTGAAGTGGTCTGTTTTGTTTTGTTTTATGGTGTGTGTGTGTGTATGTTTGTGTTTGTTTTTTTTGGTGGCATTTTTCTTTATTGTCTGCCCTAGCGACAAGTAAAGGTGCAAAGTGTTCTTGTTTGTTAATATATTTTTATTGACCCCAGAGAGGAAAGGAGAGGGAGAGAGATAGAAGCATCAGTGATTAGAGAGTCACTGATCAGCTGCCTCCTGCATACCCCCCCACCCCCTTACTGGGGATTGAGCCCGCAACCTGGGCATGTGCCCTTGACCAGAATTGAACGCAGAACCTTTCAGTCTGCAGGTCAACACTCTATCCACTGAGCCAAACCAGCCAGGGCAAGGGTGTGAAGTTTTAACCAGATATCTTGAAAGGCTTTGCCGACTGGCAAACCAGCTCTCCTAAAAAACAGGAGAGGCCGAAACCGGTTTGGCTTAATGGATAGAGCGTCGGCCTGCGGACTGAAAGGTCCCAGGTTCAATTCTGGTCAAGGGCTTGTACCTTGGTTGTGGGCACATCCCCAGTAGGGGGTGTGCAAGAGGCAGCTCATCGATGATTCTCTCTCATTGATGTTTCTAACTCTCTATCCCTCTCTCTTCCTCTCTGTAAAAAAAAAAAAAAAAAAAAAAAAAAAAAATCAATAAAATATATTAAAAACAACAACAACGAAAAAAAAAAAAACAAAAACAAAAAAAACAGGAGAGGAACATTTGAGTTCTTGTTCCCTGGCAAGCTCCCTGGCATATCTCCTCAGTGTGGCTCAAATAAAGGCTTTTTAAAATTCCCACAAAAGTCCTGGCTGCTAGGTTCAATTCTAGTTAAGGGCAAATGTCTGGGTTGTGGGCTTGATCCCCAGTAGGAGTGTACAGGCAACTGATCAATGATTCTCTTCATTGATGTTTCAATCTCTCTCTCCCTCTCCCTTCTTCTCTGAAATCAATAATATATATATTATCGATTCCCTACATATATATATGGTTTCCGACAAGGAGAAAAGGCTTCTCAGGAGGAAGTGTTAGGGATGAATTTTTTTTTGTTTATTTGTTTAGTTTTTAAATGTTTTTATTAATGCTTTTAGAGAGAGAAAGGAAGAGGGAGAGAGAGAGAGAGAGGGAGAGAGAGAGAGAGAGAGAAACATCAGTGATGAGAGAGAATCGTTGATCGGCTGCCTTCTACATGCCCCACATTGGGGATCGAGCCCACAACCGGGCATGTACCCTGACGGGGAATTGAACTGTGATCTCCTGGTTCACAGGTCGACGCTCAACCACTGAGCCATGCTGGTGGGCAGGGATGGGGTTTTGAGAGAGGAGGAGTTTGCCATACGGGGCAGGCAATTCTTATCAGAGGCTACAACACAGACAAAGACCGGATGACCTGATGATACATGTGTGTTGGATTCCTATGCCCAGGTCGCACGCTGATCTTTTCTACCCACCACCTGGATGAGGCAGAGCTTTTGGGAGACCGGATAGTCGTGGTGGCAGGTGGCCGCCTGTGCTGCTGTGGCTCCCCACTCTTCCTGCGCCGACACTTGGGATCTGGCTACTACCTGAGGCTGGCAAAGTGTCCCCAGCCCCTGGCCACCAGCACAAAGGTAAGGGCTGGGGCTGACCTTAGACCCCCAACCCCTGATGGCTCTATCCGGACCCAAAGGCCATGACAATTGGTGCCCCTCTGCCTGCAGGGTGACACTGGCTTGAAGGACAGCATGGACGCCAGTCAGGAGAGTGAACTGGGCAGCCGTGGCAGCAGGGCTGGTGAGGGCTGGGGTAGGGGAACCAGAGGGCGGGGCCAGTGGGTGGCAGTGGCTTGGTTCAGGGCAACAGGGCTTTATGACCCCAGACTGGACCCCTGACCCTGGGCTGAGCCCGGAAACCTACCTCTGACCTCTGTCCTTGGGTGAACCCCAGCTCTGATCCCAGATGGAATCCTGCCCTCAGGTGCCTAACCCTGACCTCCTCTGTCCACAGGCTCAGGCCCTTGTGAGTCACCCAAGTCCCTTCCCCAGGGAGGCTGGGTTGAGAGGGGTGAGGCAGGAGCCAGGGCTGCCCACCTTGCCAGGGCCCCTGATACGCCCCCCTGCCCCCAGGTACACCCCACCTGCTGGCAGTGGTGCAGCACCAGGTGCCCGGGGCACAGGTGGTCGAGGACCTATCGCATGAGCTGGTGCTGGTGCTGCCCTATGAGGGTGCCCTGGATGGCAGCTTCGCCAAACTCTTCCATGAGCTGGACCAGCGGCTGGGGGAGCTGGGGCTGGCTGACTACAGGATCTCGGACACCAGCCTCCAGGAGGTGTGGTTGCTGGGGGAGGTCTGCCGGGAGTGAGGACGAGTCTGCTTATCTACAGCAAGCACTCCGTGGAGGAGGCGGGGGCTGGTGGGAGCCTGGAGACTTGGAGTCTCTTGGAGAAACTGAGGATGGGAGGGTCTTGAGTCCCTGGCTCCCTCCTGTGGGTCTTCAGGCTTTGAGCCCCCTATTCTGTCTCCCCAGGTCTTCCTGAAGGCGGTAGAAGACTGTGCTGTGGACACAGACCCAGAGGGTGCGGCTGCAGGTCTGTCCTGGACCCCTAACACTGGTCCAGAGATGGACCTCACTTTATCCCCAGTCCTGATTCCTGGCTGAGGCATAACCCTGACCTCTGTCTCTGACTCCTGAACCCCTTCATCTGAGCCCCCTTGACCTTGTCCCTTGGTGGTCCCACAAATGGCTGCCACAGACAACACCCCTAAGTAGGCATTACTCGGCCAAAGGTGACCCAGGGGCGCAGGGTTCTGCCAGAGGAGTCAGCCCTGGGGGATGGGGACCTGGGTGAGTTGCCCCACCCTGACCCTGTGGCACCATGGTCTCTCCCAGTCCCCATAGCATGAACACTGACCCTCCCATCCCCCACAGCTGGCTCTGCCCCACAGACACCGGCCCTGCAGGTCTCTGGGCCAGACATCGTGGACCGGGTATGGGGCTGTAGACTGATCTGCCAGAAGCTCCGAGCCCTGCTTCTCAAGCGTTTTTGGCTTACCTACCGTAGCCGCTGTGGTCTGTTCTCACAGGTGAAGGGGGATGGACACTAGGGAGGACACTCTGCCTAATCCAACTGCCTAACCCCAGGTATATCCCCTACTCGGCACACTTTTATTGAGAGCACTGGGGAGCCACAGATGGTTGTAGAGAGGGAGCAGGGAAAGGTGTGGCGAGACTGGAGGGTAGGTGGGGAGAGCAGCTAATGGCTGGTCCTTCAGATCCTGCTGCCTGCCCTGTTTGTGGCCCTGGCTTTGATGGTCAGCCTCATCGTGCCGCCTTCCCAGATCTACCCAGCTCTGCAGCTCAGTCCCAGCATGTACGGTGCCCACGTATCCTTCTTCAGGTTGGTGCAGAGAAGAGGGAGCTGGTGGTGGAGGACCCGGGACCCATGGACACAGCCCTGACCCCACACCCCCAACAGTGAGGATGCTCCCGTGGATGCCGCGGGGGCCCGCCTGCTGGAGGCGCTGCTGGCGGAGGCAGGATTGGAGAACCCCTTCCTGCGTAACAGCTCCGAAAGGTGAGTTCCTCAGCCTGGACCTCGCTCTTTTCTAGCCTTGGCTTCCCTATCTGGGCTCTAGCCAGTGGGACTTGGGAGCCTGCACATGCCGGCCCCCTGGAAGCTGCATGCCCACAGCTCTGCCCTGTCCCGCAGCCCCCCCAAGTGTATGCAGCCCACTGTCTGCTGGTTCTCAGAGCCTGAGGTTCCCCCAGAAGTGGAGAAGGTCTTAACCCTGACCTCCTCTGTCCACAGGGAGTTCCCGTCCCCTGCCTGCCAGTGCAGCCAGCCTGGCGCCCGCCGCCTGCTTCCTGACTGCCCAGCTGCAGCTGGTGGCCTCCCACCACCCCAGGCACTGAGTGACTCGGGCGAAATTGTGCAGAATCTGACAGGCCGGAACCTGTCTGACTTTCTGGTCAAGACCTACCCTCGCCTAGTGCGCCAGGGGTGAGCAGCAGCAGGACTTGGGGTCCCTGGCTGTTGTGTGGGTCCTCAGACCAAGGAGGTGATCTGGTCCACAGGGAGGTCAGGGTGGATGCCTGGGCTTGAGTGCCCTCCATGCCCAACCCCCTTTTCGCTGTCTCACCAGACCCTCCAGCACCTCGCACTGTCTCACTCACATCTCTCTTTTTCTGTCTGTCTCTCAGCCTGAAGACTAAGAAAGGGATGAATGAGGTCAGGTGAGGAGGGGCCTCTGCCTCGGGTTTCCTTCCTACATCCCTCTGTCGTTCCACGCGTGGGCTCTCCTATCCCGTTCTTCCCGGCCCTCAGCTGCCCCTCCCTGCCTCTCCCTGCCCCCCACTGTCCCATAGGTATGGGGGCTTCTCTTTGGGGGCCCTAGATGTGGGCCTACCCTCAGGGCATGAGATGAGGCGCTCACTGGAGGAGCTGCGTGTGCTGCTGAACCCCCAACCTGGTGGGGTCCTCGACCACACCCTGAACCACATCCTAACATGGACTCATGACCTGGATGCTCAGGAGAGCCTCAAGGTGGGAACTGGGGATAGTGGACAGGTAGCGAGTGGGGTAAGGGCTCACTTTGTCACCCTTACCCCTTGGCCCTGACCCCATCTTAGATCTGGTTCAACAACAAGGGCTGGCATGCCATGGTGGCCTTTGTCAACCGAGCCTACAATGCACTCCTACATGCCCGCCTGCCACCAGGCCACAGCCGCCATGCTCACAGTATCACCACACTCAACCACCCCCTGAACCTCACGAAGGAGCAGCTATTGAAGGCCACCCTGTGAGTCTTTCTGCCCTGCATATTCTGTCCCACCTCAGTTTCCCTGTTATTTTGGGTGATGGAAGGGGTTGGGGGAGGCTCACGTCTCCCCCAGTGGCCCATGTGTACTCATCCCATAAACCTTTATCTTATTGGAGATTTGTAAAACCTCTCCCTGCCAAATGACCCAGGCGCCCTCATCCCAAAATGGCTTGAACCAGCCCTGTGGATCTTGATTCCATCAGTGGAATGCAGCTCTGCCCTGAGCAGCTCATGTGCCCCTGCCCCCAGGATGGCCTCCTCGGTGGACGTGTTCATCTCCATCTGCGTGGTCTTCGCCATGTCCTTCATCCCGGCCAGCTTCATTCTTGTCCTCATTGAGGAGCGTGTCACCGGAGCCAAACACCTGCAGTTCATGGGGGGCCTGTCCTCCATTCTTTACTGGCTTGGCAACTTTTTCTGGGACATGGTGCGGGGACTCCCCAGAGGGGTGGGGGCCCAGCTTTTTGCTCCATTGCCCCTCTGGCCCTTTCTGGGCAGGGACTTGTCCAGGATGGCTGGGGTGAAGTTTCGGGGATTGTGGGACTTCATGTCCTAATACCTAGAATGCAGAGAGGTTAGGGAGGGTTACAGGGCTAAGGATGGCAGCTCCCAACCTTGCACAATGATGGGGTAACTGCCATCTCCTATGCAGTGTAACTACTTGGTGCCAGCATGCATGGTGGCGCTCATATTTCTGGCCTTTCAGCGGAAAGCATATGTGGCCCCTGCCAACCTGCCTTCCTTCCTGCTGTTGCTACTACTATATGGGTGAGGTTCCCATACCCTCAGGGCCTGTTCTTACCACACCCCCGTCCCCAATACCGTTGAGGGAAATGGGACTCTGCAGTAGCTCCCAAGGAGAAGAAAGAATATGGGGTTTGAGGTAATTCCAAGTGAGATCCAATTCAGTGGGGCGTAGAGTGGCCTTAAAAGCTCATCTTGTCCCAACTCATATTAATATGGTTCTACAGTGCAGACTATGGGAGGGAAGATATGTATTCCTCTCAGGGCTACTCAGCCCCCATCTGTGTGGTTACCAGGCAACTCCTGTTGCTCCCCTGCAGCTGGTCAATCATACCACTCATGTACGCAGCCTCCTTCTTCTTCTCCGTGCCCAGCACTGCCTACGTGGTGCTCACCTGCATCAACCTATTTATTGGCATCAATGGCAGCATGGCCACCGTTGTGCTTGAGCTCTTCTCTGATCAGGTGGGACTCTGCAAGGCTGGGCCTCAGGCTGGGATGGGGCTGGGGCCTTGGCCCCTGACCTACCTCCTCCTTCCTGCTCCTGAGCAGGAACTGCAGAAAGTGAGCCGGATCCTGAAACAGGTTTTCCTTATCTTCCCCCACTTCTGCTTGGGTAGGGGGCTCATCGATATGGTGAGGAATCAGGCCATGGCTGATGCCTTAAAGCGCTTAGGTGAGAACTTTCCTCCAGGTGGGGTGTGCCAGCCAAGAATCAGTTATACAGGGTAGGGACAAACAGCAGACCCCAGAAAGAGAACCGGAGGGCTGAGGTGGCCCCAAGTTTGGCTCAACTTAGAGATTCAGGAAAAAAGCCATAAAAACTAATTCCATCTTGGGTTATATCTCAGAAGTCAAAAGCCCTAAATAATGGAGGTGAAAAATAAATAAGTAAATAAGGGAGGTGGTGATATCATTGTTTTCTATAACACTTAGACCCCAGTTGAGTGGCCTAACCAGTTTTTGATCCCTTAAGAACTTAAGGTGACTTAGATGACAGGGGGCTCAGAAACCAAGCCCCTCCAAGGACCCAGGCTCTTCTTCCTCTTCCCACAGGAGACAGGTGGTTCCTGTTACCCCTGCCCTGGGAGGTGGTTGGCGATTACCTCGAGGCCATGGCGATACAGGGATCCCTCTTCCTCCTCTTTACACTTTTGCTGCAGCACCGCAACTGCTTCTTGCCACAGTCAGTGGGGACCAGGGAAGGGTGGCAGGGGCTGGGGTCCAGCTTTGGGCCCATTGATATCTCTGTTCCTAGACCCCCGCTGAGACCCCTGTTTCCACTGGGAAAGGAGGATGAGGATGTGGCTCATGAGCGCCAGCGGGTGGTTGGAGGGGCCACCCGGGGGGACGTGTTGGTGCTGCAGGACCTAACCAAGGTAGGTGCAGAGTGCTGGGTGGGGGGCAGGGGGCTTCCATTGGCCCACTCACATTTCTCAGAGTCCTGCACTTCTCCCAGGTGTATCCCAGGCAGAAGGTACCGGCTGTCGACCATCTATGCTTGGGGATCCCCCCTGGAGAAGTGAGTCCAGAAGAGAGGTCCTGGTTCAGGCGCAGTGAGAGATTGCCCTACTGTGCACCCTCTGCCCTTGATTGATTGATTGATTGATTTCAGAGAGGAAGAGAGAGAAAAAAGACATCAGTGATGAGAGAGAATCATTGATTGGCTGCCTCCTGCATACTGAGGATTGAGCCCGAAACCTGGACATGTGCCCCGACCGGGAATCAAACTGTGACCTCCTGTTTGATAGTCGCTGCTCAACCACTGAGCCACATTGGCTGGGTCCCGCTGCCCTTTATTGAATAAAGCTCAACACTTGATCTCCTATTTTGAGCCAACAAACTCTCATTAGGCACCTACTTGCTGCTTACATTTATTGAACCCTCCTGTGTGCAGTAAGGTATTAGTACGCCCCTACTGAGGACAAGCATATTCATTACTGAGCACCCAGTGGGTGTCCACACATGTGCCAGTAACCTTTATGAAGTGATTACTGTGTGCTAGCCGACCTCTCCGCCTTGGGCTGACTGTGCACCCAGCCCGAGCACTCCCCATGTGGCAGGAAATATTTGGAAATCTCGTGCCCCTCTGTGTGTGGAGCCATTGCTGAAGGATGCCTGCACACGCCGGGACTGATTAAACACAGCCCATGTGCCAACGACCATCGTTTGCTAAGCGAAGGCCTCTGCCTCCCCACACCCAGGAGCTCCCCTTGCTCACAGCCCAACACACAGAAACGTAGAAATCCCCCGGAATCAGAAGTGCTGGGACGCCGGGAAACGCGGCCTGTCGAGCGCCCTCTGTGGTGTCATTGCAGTGCTTTGGGCTGCTGGGCGTGAACGGAGCAGGGAAGACCTCCACATTCCGCTTGGTGACCGGGGACATACTGCCCAGCTGGGGCGAGGTCACGCTGGTGGGCCACAGGTAAGGGGCGGGACAGGCAGGGAGCCTGCACCCCCAAACATGGACGGGGGCCCGGAGACACGGTCGTCCCTAACAGAGTGAATGAGAGCCCTGTGTTTGCCCAGCGTGCCCGGGGCTACCAGTTCCCGGAGCCCCTGTCCTCTGTCCTCAGCGTGACTCGGAAGCCGGCCGCCGCGTTCTCTCGCACGGGCTACTGCCCTCAGTCGGATGCCGTGTTTGAGCTGCTGACAGGCCGGGAGCACCTGGAGCTGTTTGCACGCCTGCGTGGTGTCCCCAAGGCCAACATTGTCCAGGTGACCGCTGCCCCTTATCCTACCCGGACCTCGGGATCCCCGCCCACCCCTGGCTCCCACTGACCCACCACTCCGGCTCCCTCACCCACATTAACTCTGCCCGCCCCCCGCCCCCCCCTCACTCTGGTCCCTCCTTATATTGGTCCCCACTCACTCTGGTTACCTTGCTCACGCTGATCCTCCTGTTAACTTTGACCCCACCCTCATTCTGGCCCCCTGTTCATTCTACCACCCCCCCCTCCGCCCAGTTCACTTTAGCCCTCCTGGCTCACTCTGTCCCCCCTGCTCACCTGGGTCTCCACACTTACTCTGGTCCTTCCACATTCACTCTGACCCCTTCTGACTCTGGTCCGCCACAATTACCCTCTGACTCTGGTCCCCACAATTACTCTGCCGCCCCCCCCCCCCCATGCTAACTCTGGCCCTCTGTGCTAACTGGTCTTCCCTGCTTACTCTGGCCCTCCCACATTCACACTTTCCCCTCCCCCGCCTGCCCACAGACAGTGAGCTGGAGCCTGGCAAACCTGGGCCTCCAGCCCTATGCCGACCAGCCCGTGGGCACCTACAGCGCCGGCAACAAGAGGAAACTGGCGACAGCGGTGGCACTGGTGGGAGATCCGACAGTGATCCTTCTGGTGTGTGTGTGTGTGTGTGTGTGTGTGCACGCGCGCGCTGGGCCTGGGTGAGGGTGGGGCCGGGCAGGGCAGGGCCAGTCTCACTGAGTCTTCCCCCTGCCCCTCCCAGGACGAGCCGACCACCATCATGGACCCGGGTGCGAGGCGCGTCCTCTGGAACAGCCTCCTGGCTGTGGTGCGGAGGGGCCGCTCCATGATGCTCACCTCGCACAGGTGGGCCCTGCTGAGTCCGGCTGAGGGTCAAGGTGTCCAGTCACCCTCCCCCAGCCCCACCGCTCCCCGCCTTCACACCCACCCCCATCCAGGCTCCGGAGAGAGGGGCTGTCATCAGAGCTCAGGGATATGGGGATGGGTGGTCCTGACCCCGGGGGAGGATGCGAGGCGCGGGGTGAGCACACGGGGCAAACCCGGGAGCCGAGTGGCCTGGGCCGGCCGCACCCGTTCAGAGCAGGGCCGTGGCCCGGGCCTGGAGGTAGGGGGTCTGGGCCCGCCGCACCCGTTCAGAGCAGGGCCGTGGCCCGGGCCTGGAGGTAGGGGGTCTGGGCCGGCCGCACCCGTTCAGAGCAGGGCCGTGGCCCGGGCCTGGAGGTAGGGGGTCTGGGCCCGCCGCACCCGTTCAGAGCAGGGCCGTGGTCCGGGCCTGGAGGTAGGGGGTCTGGGCCCGCCGCACCCGTTCAGAGCAGGGCCGTGGTCCGGGCCTGGAGGGTAGGGGGTCTGGGCCGGCCGCACCCGTTCAGAGCAGGGCCGTGGTCCGGGCCTGGAGGTAGGGGGTCTGGGCCGGCCGCACCCGTTCAGAGCAGGGCCGTGGCCCGGGCCTGGAGGTAGGGGGTCTGGGCCCGCCGCACCCGTTCAGAGCAGGGCCGTGGTCCGGGCCTGGAGGTAGGGGGTCTGGGCCCGCCGCACCCGTTCAGAGCAGGGCCGTGGTCCGGGCCTGGAGGTAGGGGGTCTGGGCCGGCCGCACCCGTTCAGAGCAGGGCCGTGGTCCGGGCCTGGAGGTAGGGGGTCTGGGCCGGCCGCACCCGTTCAGAGCAGGGCCGTGGCCCGGGCCTGGAGGTAGGGGGTCTGGGCCGGCCGCACCCGTTCAGAGCAGGGCCGTGGCCCGGGCCTGGAGGTAGGGGGTCTGGGCCCGCCGCACCCGTTCAGAGCAGGGCCGTGGCCCGGGCCTGGAGGGTAGGGGGTCTGGGCCGGCCGCACCCGTTCAGAGCAGGGCCGTGGCCCGGGCCTGGAGGTAGGGGGTCTGGGCCCGCCGCACCCGTTCAGAGCAGGGCCGTGGTCCGGGCCTGGAGGTAGGGGGTCTGGGCCGGCCGCACCCGTTCAGAGCAGGGCCGTGGCCCGGGCCTGGAGGGTAGGGGGTCTGGGCCGGCCGCACCCGTTCAGAGCAGGGCCGTGGTCCGGGCCTGGAGGTAGGGGGTCTGGGCCGGCCGCACCCGTTCAGAGCAGGGCCGTGGCCCGGGCCTGGAGGTAGGGGGTCTGGGCCGGCCGCACCCGTTCAGAGCAGGGCCGTGGCCCGGGCCTGGAGGTAGGGGGTCTGGGCCCGCCGCACCCGTTCAGAGCAGGGCCGTGGCCCGGGCCTGGAGGGTAGGGGGTCTGGGCCGGCCGCACCCGTTCAGAGCAGGGCCGTGGCCCGGGCCTGGAGGTAGGGGGTCTGGGCCCGCCGCACCCGTTCAGAGCAGGGCCGTGGTCCGGGCCTGGAGGTAGGGGGTCTGGGCCGGCCGCACCCGTTCAGAGCAGGGCCGTGGCCCGGGCCTGGAGGGTAGGGGGTCTGGGCCGGCCGCACCCGTTCAGAGCAGGGCCGTGGCCCGGGCCTGGAGGGTAGGGGGTCTGGGCCCCGCCGCTCACGGCACTTGGTCCTGACAGCATGGAGGACTGTGAGGCGGCCTGTTCGCGCCTGGCCATCATGGTGAACGGGCGGTTCCACTGCCTGGGGAGCCCGCAGCACCTCAAGGACAGGTGAGCCGGTCAGCCTCAAGGGCTGGTGTTGGGGCTGGAAGAGGCTCAGCTCAGGGCTGGCTGGGCTCCAGTGGTGAGGAGGTGAGGAGGTGAGGACCATGGACCGGCCAGGGGAGATGGAGGGCATAGCCTGGAGGGCCGGAGTCTGTGGGTAAGGGGGGCCATGGGTGGAGGTTGAGCAGGGTGAGGTGAGCAGGGGAGTCAGGTGGAGGCGGGGCCCTGGGAGAGGAAGGGATAGGCAGGGATGAGCATTTTAACCCTTTGTACGCCACAGTGTTTATGGGGGGGGGGGGGTTCCGTTTTGGACGTGTGTCAGTTAACTGGTGAAAGGACACAGAGGAGCAGGGGTGGGGTCATGTGTGCTGGGTGGGGGTCAAGAGGAGCCTAGCATTGAGGGTGGGGCCAGAAGAGAGGAGGGGGGATGGGGGGGTTGTGCGTGCATAGGTGTGTTTGTCATCACCCTCCCCCAATCCCCACAACTCCTCTTCACAACCCCCATCCCCCATGACCTCCCACCACCCCCCTCACCGCCACCCCCTTCATCACCCCCTCACCACCACCCCCTTCACCACCACCCCCTTCACCACCACCCCCTCACCACCCCTTCACCACCCCCCCTCCACCACCCCTCACCACCCCCCTCACCACCCCCCTCACCACCCCCCTCACCACCACCCCCTCCACCACCCCCTTCACCACCACCCCCTTCACCACCCCCTTCACCACCTCCCTCACCACCACCCCCTCACCACCACCCCCTTCACCACCACCCCTTCACCATACCACCCCAACTTCACTTTCTCCACCACCCCCTTCGCCACCAGGTTCGGGACTGGCCACATGCTGACGCTGCGCGTGCCCCTGCGGAGGACCGATCGGGTGGCGGCCTTCGTGGCGGCCGCGCTCCCAGGGGCCGTGCAGTGGGAGGCTTACGGCGGTCGCCTGCGCTTCCTGCTGCCGCCGGGCGGGCCCTGCACCCTGGCGCGTGTCTTTGGAGAGCTGGCCGCACACGGGGCGAGGCAGGGCGTGCAGGACTTCTCCGTGAACCCCACCACCTTGGAGGAGGTGCCCAGAGCGCCCGAGCGGGGCGGGAGGGGGCGCTGAGGCAATGGGGCTGGGACCGGCTCTCAAGCTGACTTCCCCTCTGGTTCCCTGGGCTGCCCGCCTGCTAGGTGTTCCTGTACTTCTCCGAGAGCTAGAAGCAGGAGGCCGAGGAGGATCACCAGGAAGCAGGACGGGGCGTGGACCCTGGGTTAGGCCCCCAGGCCCCCAGACCCATCGCCCGGTTCGTGGATAGATCCGGCATGAAGGAGATGGTGCTGTGAGCCGCCCTCCGCCGTGGGGCTGGGGGAGGCCCGGGGGACAGAGGCAGGACAGAGGCCGGAGCTGGCTCCCGGAGGGCCTGTCCGGAGGAAATAAAGAGAAGCTCTCCCGCGAGACTGTGCGCGCAGTCTGTGCGTTGGGCGGCATGGGTGTCTACAGGTGGCACTCACCGGGATCCAGCTTGAGTGTGTGCGTGCATAGGTCCGTGGACACATGCAGCTCAGGCACAGATGAGAACCAGCTCCAGCGCCTGGACCCCAGAGGGGAAGGCCTCTGGTGGGCCTGGGAAGTGGGTGTTTTTTTTGTGTGTGTGATTTTTAAAAAAAATAAATTTATTGATTTTTTACAGAGAGGAAGAGAGAGGGATAGAGGGTTAGAAACATCGACAAGAGCCAGGACCGGTTTGGGTCAATGGATAGAGCGTCGGCTTGGGGACTGAAGGGTCCCGGGTTCGATTCCGGTCAGGTGCATGTACCTTGGTTGCGGGCACATCCCCAGTAGGGGGTGTGCAAGAGGCAGCTGATCGATGACTCTCTCTCACCGATGTTTCTAACTCTCTCCCTTCCTCTCTGTACAAAATCAATAAAATATATTAAAAAAAAAAAAAAAGAAAAAGAAAGAAACATCGACAAGAGAATCATTGACCAGCTGCCTCCTGTATACCCTCTGCTGGGGATGTGCCTGCAACCAAGGTACATGCCCTTGACCGGAATCGAACCCGGTACCTTTCAGTTTGCAGGCCGATGCTCTATCCACTGAGCCAAACCGGTAACCTGGACACTAGTCTCAGGGTCCCTAGTGCCCACATGGGTCTGGCCACCGGTAACCTGGACACTAGTCTCAGGGTCCCTAGTGCCCACATGGGTCTGGCCACCGGTAACCTGGACACTAGTCTCAGGGTCCCTAGTGCCCACATGGGTCTGGCCATGAAGTGGGCATGAGGTCAGGGCATGGGAATGTCCAGAGCAGCTTAGAGAAAAGTCCCTGGGGGGGGGGTCCCCGGGGGGGGGGCGCTGGGACATCGGGACCTCAGGCTTTCTGCCCAGGCCAGAAGCTCGCCAGCTGGCCAGTCTGCCCTTGCCACCTGGTCTTGGCCCCAGAGCAATGAGTTGGGCAGAAGGGACTTGTAGGCTGGTGTGCAGGTGGGCCTGGGCCTGCAGAGCTGGGTTTGGCATAAGGAGCTGCAGCCCACGTGCCTGTGCCCGGGAGCCCCGCCCCCACCTGAGGCCAGTGAGGTCCCTGAGGGTTGGTGTTGGGTAAAGGAGTCGGGGGTGGGGTGGGGGTGGGACTCTGGAAGTGTGGGGGAGAGGACCAGGCTGGGGAGGCTCCAAGAGAACAGGTGGTCTGGGGGAGGGGAAGGAGGTCCAGGGAGGGTAGAGAGAGGGGGCGGGGTCCTGGACACTTGGCTGACACCAGGATGTGCGGAGGTGCTATCGCCCTGCTCCCAGCATGTCCTTGGTCAGCCTGTGTCCCTGGAAGGACGTGGGACAAGGGGGTAGGGAGCTGAGCTGAGGCCAGTGCAGAGCCAGGCTGAGGGCGTGACCTCCATGCCCTGTGGAGCCCAGGCCCTGGGGTCTACAAAGGTGAGGGTTTGCCAGGGACATAGTGTGGGGACTCCCCAGGAGAGGACAGGGGGACTGGAGGGAGGGTGTCTGTGTCCCAGGTCTGAGTGCAAAGCTCCAGGTCATCCATGTCACCTGCGGTGGAGTCTGAGCATGCGTGTGCATCCGAGTCCTGCATGCCATTGTGCCCGAGAGCGAGCCTGTAGCCCGTGTCATGTGCCCCGTGTCAGTGTCCCTGTGCGTTCGTGTCCCTGTGTCAGTTGCCTCCGGGTGTGTCTGAATGAGGGTCATCCTGTGCTTCCTGGTGCCCGCCAACAGGGGGCGCCCAGCCCAATGCACACGCGGAGCTCCCCAAAGCGGGGCGGGGCGGGGCGGGGCGGGGGCCCTCCTTCGAGCCCACTCTGCGGAGGGACAGGCTGAGGCCGGGAGGTGGGGGTGGGTCTGCGTCACCACCTCCGGAGGCCTTTCCTGTGGGGGAGGGCCGGGCCGTCACGTGGGCCTGACAGCTGGGCAGGGGGTGCTGGTGGCTGTGCGTCCCGGGGCTCCGCTCCGAGCGGCGCTGAGACCCCGGCTGCTCCGCCCGCGCCCCGGGCTGCTCCGCGGCCGCACCATGTTCTCCAGGAAGAAGCGCGAACTCATGAAAACCCCTTCCATCTCGAAGAAGAACCGGGCGGGAAGCCCCAGCCCGCAGCCCTCAGCGGTGAGTGCGCCTTTCTGGGAGGAGGAGCGGGTGGGCACCTGGGAGCAGCAGGGGGACAGGGTGCTCCGGTGCGGGGCGGGCACGTGCTGGGCCTGCGATGGGGGCTCACGCCAGCCACAGCCCCCACCCCCGGCGGGACCAGCCGGCACCCTGGCATGGGGCTCATGGCAGGCGTCCTTTGGGTGGCCATTGCCTCCCTCATCTGGCCCGGGCTGGCTGCGGGGCGCAGGGAGTGGGTGGCGGTGCCAGGGTGGGGGCAGCACCTGCTTGTGGGGTCCGTAGGGTGGGGCTCGGGATTTGGGGTCCGGTGCTGTGGGATGTGAGAGCTGTGGCACAGCGGAGTGTCTAACAGGACCCCTGGGTGTAGGCCCTCCGGGGCCCCGGGGGTGTACGCAGTTTCGTAGTGTTTATGGGACTCGGGGGTCTCCAGGAATTGACGGAGGAGTCTTTACTAGGGGTGAGGTGCGTCTGCCACAGCCTGAGGGGGGCTACAGGGTCTGGGACCCTCTTCTGGCCCGCCCTCCCCCACCAGGAAGTGGGGTACCCGCACCCCGCAGGCCCCGCCCCTGGCTGTGGTTTGGGTAGACGTTGTTTGTGAAAGCTCTGGGGAAGAGGATGTTGGGTAACAGGTGTGGGTGGGGCATGGCCCCAAATCTCAGCCCTCTGACCTCTGGCCTATGACCCTCATGGGGTCAGGCTGAAGACCCCACCCCCAGACCCCACTCCACTTTTGAAGGAACTAAGGTAGTACCTGGGCCAGAGCACCTGCCTTAC
This sequence comes from Pipistrellus hanaki, assembly GCF_964339955.1. NCBI lineage: Eukaryota > Metazoa > Chordata > Mammalia > Chiroptera > Vespertilionidae > Pipistrellus > Pipistrellus hanaki. The sequence continues at coordinate 70,326,367 of NC_140507.1, forward strand.
CCCCACACACCCACCCACCCACCCACCTCCAGGAGCTGCCCAGGAAAGACGGGGCCGACGCTGTGCACCAGGGACCCGGCCTGGAGCCGCCGAGTGTGCCCCCCAACGCCAAGGCCACGGGCACGCTCAAGAGGCCCACGAGCCTGAGCCGCCACGCCAGCGCCGCCGGCTTCCCTCTGCCCGGCGCCGGCTCCTGGACGCTGGGCCGGAGCCACCGGAGCCCGCTGACGGCGGCCAGCCCCGCCGAGCCGCCCGCCGAGGGGCCCTGGCCCGATGGCGTGGAGGACATCTCCCAGCTCCTGGTGGACGTGGCCCGCTTCGCCGAGGGCCTGGAGAAGCTCAAGGAGTACGTCCTGCATGACGGTGAGCGGCAGGGACCGGAGCCGGGGGAGGCTGAGGAGACACAGCTATCCCGCCCGTGGGCTGCGGCGAGGTGGAGAGGGGGCGCGGGAGGCTCCGAGGGCCACAGGGAGGCTGTATGGAGGAGACCGCTGCCGCTGGGGCTTCCGGGGACGGGTAGGAGTTCGGCGGGGACAGGAGGGAGAGGTGTTGAAGCAGAGGAGGCGCGTGCGCACTGGCTCAGAAACGTGCAGTGGAGCTGTGTTTGGAGGCACGCGATGGGCTGGTATGTGAAGTTGTGAAGTGAAGGTGTTGAGGACGTCAGGGGGAAGGATCTTGGACGTTATCCTGCGCGCAGTGGGATCCACAGAAGGCGTTAGCGCAGAGGTCAGGTTTGTGTGTTGGGCCGAGGTGGGCTAGAGGCCGGCCGAGGGCCGCTGGAGACCAGTCAGAGGGACGGACAGGGGCAGGACAGCATGTGAGCTGCAGGAGTGAGCGGCTTGTGGGATGGCAGTTCCGTTTTCTCCTCCACAAGACTGACAGCCTGGCTTCCTGCTGAGTTATTTTCATCTGTTTCCTGTTTGTCCCTGGCAGCCCTGCCAGGCACCTCAGCCCAGGCAGGCACAGCACCTTGTGTGCTGCCTGCTCCTCCCGGAAACCACAGTGCCAAGACTGCACCAAGTGCTCTGACCAGCTCGCGTTGCCCCGGGCACCCATTTTACAGATGGGAAAACTAAGGCCAGGAGTGGGCACTGAGCTCCGGCTCACCCAGCCAAGGAGGGGTCAGGGCCAGATCCAGCCTCAGCCGCAGTGGCCTCTGTGTCCTCAGGGCGCTCATGAGGGGCTCTGTGTGGAGGCCCAGCCCCTTCTGGGTGGGAGTGGGAACCCCTAAGGTTATCTGGTCACAGAGGCAGGGCCTGAGCTCTTTCCTGGGGAAACTCGCTAATCTCGGTTCCTTTCCTATTCTGGCACTTCCTTGGAGGCCTGGCCTGGGTGGGGCTGAGTCCTGGAGGCGGTTGGGATAGGGTTGGGGACACACTTCATTATGCCTCGGCACGTCCTGGGCCTGGGGAGGAGACTGGGGCCGAGGGGATGTGGGTTTGGATCCTGTGCTGCCCCTGCTTGTCCAGCTGTGAGACCTGCACCAGCTGCCTCAGGTGTCTTATCTGTGAATCAGGACAAGGACATGCTCAGGGCTTGTGGTCGCCCTGATTCACAGATAAGACACCGGAGGCTCAGAGTGACTGTCTCCGGGTGTTCGCCGCTACTGTGTGTTGTCTTGGGGACCAGTATGCTGCTGTGAGGGACCCCGAGGTGAAGGGACGGGGCAGGGTGCGGGGCCCAGCCCTCGGGGAGCACGTGGCGCTTGGGGACGCGGCGGCCGCCGCACCGGGCTTGGCCGGGCCCGCTCAGCGTGTCCGGGCTCCGCTGGAGTCGGCTTCCCCGGCGTCAGCTTCCCGGAGCGGGTGCTGCAGGGGCCGGTGGCTGCGGCCAGGCAGCGCGAGGGGCGAGGGGCCAGGTGTGCAGACGGGATGTCCCAGGAAGGGGCTGGCCTGGCCTCCCCCAGCGTCTTCCCTGGGCTCCTGAGCCCCTGGATGCCTCTGAGTTGGCGTCAGTGTCAGGACCCCTTAGGTTTCAAGGCACGGGGCCATCCAAAGGGGTCCCCACTGCTGACTTATGTTCCGCGCAGGCCCACCAGGCACAGGGACAGAGGTCACCCCAGCCAGTTCCCAGGCCTCCTGGGTCTCAGCACCTAGTTGTCCCTTCCCCTCACATGCACTGCTACGGTTTTGTTTTTATTGTGTGTTTGCACACACTGCTCTGCCTGCACGTGCTGCTTTTCAGAAGAGAGCATTTAAAACCACACTTCTGCCCTAACTGGTTTGGCTCAGTGGATAGAACATCAGCCTGAGGACTGAAAGGTCTCAGGTTTGATTCCAGTCAAGGGCATGGACCTTGGTTCCCGGCACATCCCCAGTGTGGGGTGTGCAGGAGGCAGCTGATTGATGTTCCTCTTTCATCGATGTTTCTAATTCTCTATTCCTCTCCCTTCCTCTCTGTAAAAAATCAATAATATAAATAAAATAAAGCCACAGTTCTCAGACACAGAGCTAACCTTGACCCCTTTTGCTCCCTCACTGACTAGGGTTCCCCTTTGCCCTTGAGATAAAGCCAGGCAGGGTCCTTCTGTGTGGCGTTCTTGCCCCACATACAGTGTGGGTGGAAAAGCTGTGTGATCCCTGAGAACTGACTTTCCCTCTCAGTGCTTCAGTTTCCTCATCTGCAAAATGGGGGTGCTGACAGTGCCTGTGTCATGGGGCGGCTGCTGGGAGGGTGTGAGGTGTGAGCTAACAGGGGGCTTGAGGCCTGGTCTCCAGGCAGGCTGGGAGGGGAGGGAGCTGGAGAGAGCCTTGAGCAGCCCTGAAGGGTTGGGGCCGGGGAGGGACCAGGTGGGCTGCCTGGAGGAGGAGGTACAGGACAAGCAGTTTCCTTTCTGGAGGGATGAGGAAAGTGTTCCGAGCAGCAGGGACTGCCGAGGCCAAGGTCTGGCCTCTGTTGGCCCGGCCAGCAGCCCAGAGAGGGTCAGTGCCCCCTGACGTCCCAGAGTAAGCCTCGGGCAGCTGCCCCTCCCACCTCTGCCTCGGTTTCCCCGCCTGGGGACCGGATCTTTGCGGAGCGCGTGGGCAGGTCTTCTCCGGGGCCACCCCGCCCTCCCTGCTCACCCCCGCTCTGCCCAGCAGACCTCCTGGAGGCCCGCCGGCCCCTGGCCCACGAGTGCCTGGGCGAGGCCCTGCGAGTGATGCGCCAGGTCATCTCCAAGTACCCGCTGCTGAACACCGTGGAGACGCTCACCGCCGCCGGCACCCTCATCGCCAAGGTCAAAGGTCAGCCGGCCGGCCAGAGCAGCCAGGGCGCTCCCCTGACGGGCTTCCTGGAGGGGGGATGGCTGAGGCGGGTGCTGGAGGACGGATAGGCGTTGGGTGGGCACACGTGCTCCGATGACTCCCCTGGGCTCAGGGCCCCCTCAGTGAGTTGTGGGGGCGCACATCCCAGTGAGCCCAGCCTCCCCGTCCTCGTCTCCGCCCGCCAGCCTTCCATTACGAGTGCAACAACGAGGCCGACAAGCAGGAGTTTGAGAAGGCCCTGGAGACCATCGCCGTCTCCTTCAGCAGCACGTGAGCGCGGCCGGGGGCGGGAGCAGGGTGTGCGGGGCCCTGGAACCTCGGATACTGACACCCCGACCCTGCAGCGTGTCCGAGTTCCTCATGGGCGAAGTGGACAGCAGCACCCTCCTGTCGGTGCCCCCCGGGGACCCGAGCCAGGTGAGCCGGGGTGGCCGCCTCTGCCTGGGGCGGGGATGGTCTCCTGATGGGTGGGCCGCACCTGGGACCCAGCGCAGGGTGGGACTCACCGGACTCCCCCACAGTCCATGGAGAACCTGTACGGACAGGGCAGTGAGGGCGCCCCCCCCAGCGCCGAGGACTGCGAGGCCGGTGAGTCTGAGCCAGCACGCCGGGCGGGCGGGCATCTGCCGGGATGGCGGGTGAGGGCAGGGGCTGGGACGGAGGGGTGCTGGGGCTGGAGCCGGGGCTGAGGGCCGCTCTGCAGGCTGCCTGCTGCCCGAGGAGGTGGACATGCTGCTGCAGCGCTGCGAGGGGGGCGTGGACGTGGCCTTGAACTACGCCAAGAACATGGCCAAGTACATGAAGGACATCATTGGCTACCTGGAGAAGCGGAGCGCCCTGGGTGAGTGCTGGCCAGGGGGAGATCTGCCGGGGACCCCTCCCCTCACGTACCCCTTGCTCACTCCCCACTCCCCTCCCCGCCGCCCTGCAGAGATGGACTTTGCCAAAGGCCTGCAGAAGATTGTCCAAAACTGCAGACAGAGCGTCATGCAGGAGGTGGGGCCCCGTGCCCGGGTGTGAGTCCCTGCCACTGAGGAGGCCAGAGGAAGGGCTCCCTGTCTGTGCTGTGGTGGTGGCTGCGGGAACCCGAGGGAAGCAGGGAGGGCCTCCCGAGGGCCTGCGTGCCGACCCAGCCCTCTAACTGCCGCCTCTCCAACAGCCCCACATGCCCCTCCTGTCCATCTACTCGCTGGCCCTGGAGCAGGACCTGGAGTTTGGCCACTGCATGGTGCAGGCGGTGAGCACGCTGCAGACCCAGACCTTCATGCAGGTGAGCTGCCCCCCGGGGCTGGGCTGGGGGCGGTCACCGGGGCCTCCTGCTCACGGCCCATCTCGCCCCAGCCCCTGAACCTGCGGCGGCTTGAGCACGAGAAGCGCAGGAAGGAAATCAAGGAGTCCTGGCACCGCGCCCAGAGGAAGCTGGTACCTCGGGAGGCGGGCGGGCAGGGTGGGCGGGCTGGCCTCTGAGCTGGTGCAGTCCCAGGCATGGACCTACACCGTACTGTGGTGCCTCCTGTACATTCGGTGACCTCTCACTGAGCACCTGTTCTGGTCTCTCAGACTCACCCCACAGCCAGAGGTGTGCTCCACCTCCACCCACCCTCCTCCCTTTTCCAGGCCCCTTACAGGTGCTTAGCTGCGGAGATCATGTGACTTATTTCACTAAATCTCTGTTGATGGGTACTTTAGTTGTTGCTGTTTCAAACCCACTGCTGTGATAGGCCTGTGCCCTCTTTCGGATTTGTGATCCAAGCATTTATTTCATATTTTTGCCTGTAAGGGCTGGGTTGGGATGTGAGTGTATGAGAGCCCCCTCGAACCAGAGCTGCACTCCCCCCGCCCCATGTGAAGCTCGGTCCGTATCTTTTGCTCCCTTTGGATTGGATTGTGGTCTGTTTCTTTTCTTTAAAAAAAAAAAAAAAAAAAAAAAATATATATATATATATATATATATATATATATATATATATATATCATTGATTTTTCAGAGAGAGGAAGGGAGAGGGACAGAGAGTTAGAAACATCGATGAGAGAAACATTGATCAGCTGCCTCCTGCACAACCCCCACTGGGGATGTGTCCGCAACCAAGATACATGCCCTTGACCGGAATCAAACCTGGGACCTTTTAGTCCACAGGCTGACGCTCTATCCACTGAGCCAAACCGGTTTCTGCTGTGGTCTGTTTCTTATTGATTTGGCAGAGCTCTTTACATATTAAAGAACTCAGCCTCTGATAGTTAAGATCAGCCCCCCCCTTGGCCTATTTTACCAGGTAGAAACCTGTGATTGCCAGCAGTAGTCTTTTCTTTTGTTAATCCTCGCCGAAGATATTTTTCCATTGATTTTTACAGAGAGTAGTAAGGGAGGGATGGAGAGAGAGGGGCAGGGAGAGAAACATCCATGTGAGAGAGATACATCAATTGGTTGCCTCTTGCACAGGTCCCAACTGGGGTCAGGTATTGAATCTGCAATTAAGATATGTGCCCTTGCCTGGGAATCAAACCCATGATCCTTTGGTGCATGGGCCGACGCTCTAAGCATTAAACAACATGGACAGAGCAATAGCCTTTTCTTTTATGGTTTCTGGATTTTGTGTCTTGCATCGAAATTTTTTATTTAAAAAATTCCCCCACGGTTTCTCCTAGCACCTATACCAGTTCTTTACGCTTAAGCCTCTGAAGGTGCAGGCTGCAAGGTGTGGCCCCAGAAGGCCCCTGGGTTTTGACTAACTGCCTTCCTGCCCACTCAGAGGGTGCTTGACTTCCTGCCTGGGCGGCTGCACTGTTCTCTGCGCGAGGGGAAGTGAGAGAGCGTGTGCGTCACCGGCCGCTGACGGGGGTGGGGATAGGTGTCGGCTGATGCGGCTGTGCCTCGTTCAGAGCTTAGCTCTGCCTCCGCTCCCCGGTCTGCAATGGGCACACCACATGCCAGTTCCTCCTGGGGCCCCATCATAGGTGTCGCCTCCCTTCCTCCTGTCAGTTCTTGGGCAGGTGCCTGTTTGCCCACTGGGCCGTGGGCTGTCACCAGGGGACACGGGTGGTGGTGGTGCCTGACTCGGTCCGGCTGCAGGAGTGGAAGTGGGGAAAGCCAGGACACAGCTCAGCTGAAGCACAGTTTGGAAATGGTCTCTCTGCTCCCACGCCCACAGCAAGAGGCAGAGTCCAACCTCCGCAAGGCCAAGCAGGGCTACGTGCAGCGCTGCGAGGACCACGACAAGGCCCGCCTGCTGGTGGCCAAGACGGAGGAGGAGCAGGCGGGCACGGGGCCCGGGGCCGGGGGCACCGTCTCCAAGGCCCTGGACAAGCGGCGGCGCCTGGAGGAGGAGGCCAAGAACAAGGTGGGTGTGAGCGGGAGGCGGCGTGGAGGGAGGCCAGCGGGGCCGTTCCTGACGCACCGCGTCGAGTCTCCCGCCCCCGGGCCTTCGCCTGGGCGGTGCGCCTGCCGGCGGTTCCTGTGTGGGTCTTGAATCCCAGGCTGAGGGTCTCTGTGCCCCGTGCCCACCCCAGGCGGAGGAAGCCATGGCCACATACCGCACGTGTGTGGCGGACGCCAAGACACAGAAGCAGGAGCTGGAGGACACCAAGGTGACGGCGCTTCGACAGATCCAGGAGGTCATCCGGCAGAGCGACCAGACCATCAAGTCGGTGGGTGCCAGGCGCCCGCTCCCGTGCTCTGGCCGCTGGCAGGCCGCACAGCTGCCTGTGCGAACCGCTGACCTCGCTGCCTGCGCCCTCTCTGCCAGGCTACCATCTCCTACTACCAGATGATGCACATGCAGACGGCCCCGCTGCCCGTGCACTTCCAGATGCTGTGCGAGAGCAGCAAGCTCTACGACCCGGGCCAGCAGTACGCCTCCCACGTGCGCCAGCTGCAGCGGGACGAGGAGCCTGACGTGCACTATGACTTTGAGCCTCACGTCCCCACCAGCAACTGGTACGGCCGCGTGCATGTGCCCTGGGAGCCGGCTCCGCAGGAGATGGGGCGAGCACCATGCCTCTCTGACCCCATCATGGCTCCTCCTCCCGGCTCCCATCCCCACCAGGTCCCCTGTCATGCGTGCCCGGAAAGGCAGCTTCAACGTTGGTGACGCTGCGGAAGCTGCTAGTGGCCCCCCTGATGAAGGCGGACCCGGCGAGGGGCTGCTTGCCAAGGAGCGCAGGGGTGAGTGCCCAGTGGGGGTGGGTGCCTGGCAGGATTGTGGGGTGGGTGAGGCCTCCCTCCAGCCCTTCGCAGCCCCACCCAGCCCTTCACTAGATGCCCCATTCTGCAGGTGGGCGTGGACACCAGGTGCACAAGTCATGGCCAATGTCCATGCCAGACTCTGATGGCAGTCTGGACCCCAGCCCTGGCTCAGGTGAAGGACCTGCCCTGCTGGCTGGGGACAGAGCTCACCATGTGGCCAGGGTGATGGAGAGGGCCCTTGGGGGAGCAGCGGGCCCACCAGATGCCGCTCCCTCTGGGTTTGGGGGATCTGACACCCCCGTCTCCTGCTCAGGGGACTTTAAGAAGTTTGAACGGATGTCGTCCAGCGGCACCATGTCATCCAACGAGGAGCTGGAGGACCAGGAGGGCAGTGCAGGGGCGTCAGCCTTTGAGCAGGGTAAGGGGCCTCTGACCCCGGCAGTAAGGGGCGAGGGGGCTTAGACTCTGCCTGTGGGCCTGGTCCTAACCTGCCTTGGCGACAACGACCACCTGTCCCACCCCCAGGTGACCTCAACGGCATGACCCCTGAGCTTCCAGTGGCTGTGCCCAGCGGGCCCTTCCGCCACATGGGCCTTTCCAAGGCAGCCCGAACTCACCGGCTCCGGAAGCTCCGCTCGCCAGCCAAGTGCCGGGAGTGCAACAGCTACGTCTACTTCCACGGCGCCGAGTGCGAGGAGGTGAGCGGGCCGGGGATGGCTGGGCGGCCCCGGGGACACGGGACTCGGAGTGGCCATCGGGACCGTGCTTCCAGAAGCTGCCCTGTGGGGAGTGGGTCATGAGGGCTTCCGAGAGGGGCGGGGACCCAGGCTCTCTGCCTCTGTGCACGGCCCCCAGTGCTGCCTGGCCTGCCACAAGAAGTGTCTGGAGACCCTGGCCATCCAGTGTGGACACAAGAAGCTTCAGGGCCGCCTGCAGCTCTTTGGACAGGACTTCGGCCAGGCAGCCCGTGGCACCCCCGACGGCGTGCCCTTCATTGTCAAGAAGTGTGTGTGTGAGATCGAGCGGCGGGCTCTGCGCACCAAGGTGAGTGCTGTGGGGCGGCAGCAGGGCTCCCTCCTAGCAGCACAGGGAGGGGAGGCGGGTGAGGCCGAGGCTGACGTGGACCCCTCAGGGCATATACCGGGTGAACGGGGTGAAGACGCGGGTGGAGAAGCTGTGCCAGGCCTTCGAAAACGGCAAGGAGCTGGTGGAGCTGTCGCAGGCCTCACCCCACGACATCAGCAACGTCCTTAAACTCTACCTGCGCCAGGTGAGCCCCACGGGGGACGAGCAGATTCCGGGCAGGACCTGTGCCTGGCAGGGGCAGGGCTGCTTGGGTAGTGGGCTGCCAGGCCAGGGATGTGGCCAGGATCTGCAGGAGCAGATCTGGTTATGGGTTGGGGTGGGACCAGCCAGGGAAGGACAGGAGGGGACCAGGCCAGGATCACTGATGACACCCGCCCCTCCCCATCCCCATCCCCACCTGTCACTCGGCAGCTGCCTGAGCCACTCATCTCCTTCCGCCTGTACCACGAACTCGTGGGGCTGGCCAAGGACAGCCTGAAGGCAGAGGCCGAGGCGAAGGCGGCGTCCCGGGGTTGCCCGGATACGGCCGAGAGCGAGGCCGTGGCCATGGCCATGGTGGGCCGGCTGCGGGAGCTCCTGCGGGACCTGCCACCCGAGAACAGGGCCTCGCTGCAGTACCTGCTGCAGCACCTGCGCAGGTGAGGTCCGCCAGGCAGGGGCCAGGGCGGCTGGGCCAGGGCGCCACTCTCACCTGTTTCTGCACCCCGACTCCTCAGGATCGTGGAGGTAGAACAGGACAACAAGATGACCCCCGGGAATCTCGGCATCGTGTTCGGGCCCACGCTGCTCCGGCCACGGCCCACGGAGGCCACCGTGTCCCTCTCCTCCCTGGTGGATTACCCCCACCAGGCCCGCGTCGTGGAGACCCTCATCACCCACTACGAGCTGGTCTTTGAGGAGAAGCCTGAAGAGAATAGTGGTCAGGTGAGGTGGCAGGTGGATCAGGGGAAGGTGCAAGGGTCTGCTCATGGGGGGATGCAGACTGGGGAGGACCGGAGGTGTCTGGTCTCCAGGGGCAGCCTCCGAGGGATCTTTTAAGCAAAGTGTGGGCTCAAATCTGGGGGACACCACTCAGTGCAGAGGCTTCGGCTTGTCCTGTGCCCTCCAGCCAGCCCCTTGGGTGGGTCCAACTTGCTACTTCACCTGGCTGCTGGGTTTAATTTTAAGCCAACAGTTTTTGTTTCTGCAGGCTTTGGTGTCCAAGCAGCCTCCTGCTCTAGTGTGTGTGTGTGTGTGTGTGTGTGTGTGTGTGTGTGTGTGTATATATATATATATATATACACACACACATTTTAAGTCTTGCCTGAGGATATGTTTATTTCAGAGAGGAAGGGAAAGGGAGAAAGATCAATGAGAATCATTCATTGGCTGCCTCCTGCATGCCCCCTACAGGGAGATGGAGCCTGCGACTCTTTTCTTAGAGAAACATCGATGTGAGAAACATCAATCAGTTGTGTCTCATACACACCCTGACTGGGAATTAAATCCACAATTTTTTCGTGTACAAGACAGTGCTCCAACCAACTGAGCCACCTGGCCAGGGCCCTGCTCTAGCATTCAGCCCCTTTGCCTGGAGTCTTTATCTTAATGCATCTCTTGGGGTTTGGGCAACAGGTCCCTAGTCTCTGAAGGCATGATTGGGTGTGGCCTCAGGACCAGTGTCCTTGCTGGCTGAGGGTGTGGGGAAGGAGGCCACTGCCAGAGCTGCTGCCCCGGCTGGAAGAGCTCAATCATGACATGGGAGCGGGGCCCTCAGCCTCGGATGCAGCGGGTGGTGACAACTGTTAGAGGCTTAAAAAATGTAGCTCATTGATATTCAATTGGAAAAAAAAAAATGTAGCTCATTTACACGACAGAAATGGAGCTTGGGTGGGCTGGACTCCAGGCCCCTCCCTGACTCCCCTGCCACCCCTGCAGTATGGGACGCCCACCCAGCGGGCTGAGGTGCTGCTCCAGGTCCCCTACTCGGAAGCCAGTGAGGGGACTGCCTTCCCCCTGCAGGAAGAGGCTGAGGACAGAGACCCAGGTGAGTGGATCAGCCTAGGGAGCTCAATGGGCAACACCTCTCCCTGTCCCTGTCCCTCCCCCCCCTCTCTCATGTCTCTACCTCTGCCTCTCCCTCTCACAGGCTTATCAGAATCCCATGTTCCCTCCAACGACTCTGACTCAGAATTGGAGGAGGCCCCAGAGCTGCTGTCCCCGGCAGAGGGGGAAGCCTTGCACCGCCTCAGCTTCTTGGAGAAGCAGAGCAGTGAGGCCAGCGTGGAGGAGGCTGGGGACAGCGGCAGTGAGGAGCAGCTGGGGCGCTCGGCTGGGGAGGACGGTGACTGGGAGGGGCTGTCCCAGTACAACACCAACCAGTGCAACAATGTTGCTGCGATGAAGCCCTGTGACAGGCATGTCATAGGAGGCACTGGCCCAGGGAGCAGGCCAGAGTTCGTCTAGCTGGGACCTTGGGTGGCCTGTGCTGTGGCTGGGGGCCGAGCACCACCCCATTCCTGGCTCCTGTCACTGTGGATGTGCCCAGGCCTGGCCATTCTGTGCCGAGGCTGCAATGGCCACAGTGGTGAGGGCATCCACAGCCACCTTTTCCACAAGCTCCAGGACAAGTCCATGGTCCAGCCCAGTGCCCTTGGCATGACCCGCTTGGCTGAGCTGGGGCCTTGGCACTCAGGAGTCACCGTGGGGCTTTGTGGAGAGGAACTGCCTGAGTGACCCCAACGTTCTGCTCTGGGCTGGCCATCCCTTGGACCTGTCCTGACCTATAACTTTTGGTTGCTGGGCTGTGTAAGGCCACTCTGATAGCCGGACAAATGTCAGGGACCAGATGGCAGAATCGGGTTTGGATACCTGGGACTCAGGTACATGGCGGGGTCTCCCTTTACACGTGTGTGTATTTTGCTTAAAATAAAGTTGTTGCCCAGCCAGTGTGGCTCAGTGGTTGAGTGTTGACCCATGAACCAGGAGGCCACATTCCAATTCCAGCTCAGGGCACATGCCCAGATTGTGGGCTCAGTTCCCAGTAGGGAGCATGCAGGAGGCAGCCGATAGATGTTTACCTCTCACTGATGTTTCTATCTCGCTCCCTCTCCCTTCCTCTCTGAAATCAATAAAAATGCAAATTTTAAAAGGCGAAAGATTTATGTGATCTGAAGAGAAACCAGAGCATATTTTAAAAAAACATTTAAAATACAGTTGTTAATCTGAGTGGCAACTTGGGGCTGGGGACACGGGGGTTCCTTTGCTTCCGCACTGGGGAGGGTGTGAGGAAGGAAAGTCCACCCCAAATGGCCCGGTGAGTGTGTGAGCCCAGGGGCCTTTGAGGCCAGCTGTGCAAACATGCAGATGTTAGATAACCACTACCTCACATGGACGCTGCTCGGCTCTATCCCGCAGCTCTTCCAGAAGATGAAAACTCTTCATCTGTGCTGTACCAGCTGCATTTCCTTTTTTAAAAACGTATTGAGAAAACTAAAAATGGGCCGAAACCGGTTTGGCTCAGTGGATAGAGCGTCGGCCTGGGGACTGAAAGGTCCCAGGTTCGATTCCGGAAAAGGGCATGTACCTTGATTGTGAGATCATCCCCAGTAGGGGGAGTGCAAGAGGCAGCTGATCGATGATTCTCATCGATGTTTCTGACTCTCTATCCCTCTCTCTTCCTCTCTGTAAAAAATCAATAAAATATATATTAAAAAAACAAAAAAAACTAAAAATGGAACTCCCATTTGACTCAGTGACCCCACTTCTAGGAATATATCCCAAGAAACTAGAAACACCAATCAGAAAGGATATATGCACCCCTATGTTCATAGCAGCACCATTTACCATAGCTAAGATTGAGTAACACCCTACTAGTAAGTGCCCATCAGCAGATGAGTGGATTAAAAATCTGTGATACATCTACACCAGCGTTTTTCAACCGCTGTTCCGCGGGAGATGTTGCCTGGTGTGCCGTAGGTGCAAACAAGACAAGAATTTTATAATTTTTCACTATTTTGTTTACTTAATATTTCATAATAAAGTAATTATAAAATACTTTCTTTGTGTTTGATTCCTATTCAAGAGAATTACTTTATATATAGTCAATATAGGCACAGAGTTAAATTTTTTAACATTTTCTAATGGTGGTGTGCCTCGTGATTTTTTTCATGAAACAAGTGTGCCTTTGCCCAAAAAAGGTTGAAAAACACTGATCTACACAATGGAATACTACGCTGTGATAAAAAAGAAGGCATTCTGCCGAAACCAGTTTGGTCAGTGGGTTGAGCGTCGGTCTGTGGACTGGAAGGTCCCGGGTTCGATTCCAGTCAGGGGCATGTACATTCGTTGCAGGCACATCCCCAATGGAGGGGTGTGCAGGAGGCAGCTGGTCAATGTTTCTCTCTCATCAATGTTTCTAGCTCTCTCCCTTCCTCTCTGTAAAAAATCCAATGAAATATATTTTTTTAAAAGAAGGCATTCACTCCATTTGCAACAGCATGGATGGAACCGGAGAACATTATGCTAAGCGAAATAAGCCAGTCAGAGAAAAATAAATATCACATGATCATTTGTGGAATGAACAACATAAACTTATGAACAAAAACATCCAGAATCAGAGAAGCATCTATCAGACGGTCAAACCTCAGAGGGAAGGTAGGGAGGGGTAAGGAGGAGAGACCGACCAAACGACTTGTATGCATGCATAATAAGCCTAACCAATGGACGCAGACACCAGGGGGTGAGGGCATGAGTGTGGGGAAAAGGACATATATGTAATACCTTAATTAATAAAGAAAAAGTACTGATTTGAGCCCTGGTCAGTGGTGCTCAGTGATTAGAATGGCTCCCCATGGACTGAAGGGTCATGGGTTCCATTCTTAAAGAGGAGCACTTACCTGGGTTAGGGGTTTGCTCCCTGCCCCTGGGCACATGCAGGAGGCAACCAATTGATCTCTCTCCCCCTCCTGCTCTCTCTGAAAAATCAATGGAAAAAATATCCTCAGGTGAGGGTTAACAACAAAATTTAAGAGATGGAGAGAAACATCGATTTGTTGTTCCCCTTACTTATGCACTCACTGGTTGATTCTTCTATGCGCCCTGATCAGGCATCAAACTTGCAACCTTGGCATATTGGGATGCTTTAACAACTGAGCTCCCAGCCGGGCTAGCTGATTTCCCATGGGTTCTCAGCACTGAAATTAGGCCAGACTAACCGGAGGAACTCAGTTACATCTCATTTAGTCTGTCTGGTTTGAAGAGCCTCAGGAGGGCGGGGGCCACCATCTGGGAAGCACAGGGGGGACAGGTAAGGACTCCCCCCAATGCACACTACCTCCCCACAGCCAGGTTTGTACTGGAGGGCAGCCCAGCAGAGAAGCCCAACTTTCTTCTTTTTTTAAAAAAAAATATATATATTTTATTGATTTTTTTACAGAGAGGAAGAGAGAGGGATAGAGAACTAGAAACGTCAATGAGAGAGAAACATCGACCAGCTGCCTCTTGCACAGCCCCTACCGGGGATGTGCCCGCAACCAACGTACATGCCCTTGACCGGAATCGAACCTGGGACCTTTCAGTCCGCAGACCGACGCTTTACCACTGAGCCAAACCGGTTTCAGCCCAACTTTCTTTTTTTATATTGACAGATATAAGCTTTGAGTGCCTGCATAAATATGACTTGAGGTCAAACAGGAAGATTTTCCAAAGGGTTAAAATGTATTAAACAATAGAACTTGTCCTTCCCTTTAGCCTGTCTCTGATCAGTTGACTGCTCTGCCCTCTCTAACCATTTCCACCAGACACAAAATGTCAAACTCCGGGTGGCATTTCCTTTTGTCTGGAAATCTCTTCCCGTGCTGCTCCTACTCCCCTGGAGGCAAACTCACCCCTGGGCTGTCCTGCTCAAATTTCAGTGGTTTGCCATGTACACATGAAGAACTTAATGTTCATACACAAAATGTACGCGTATGCTGTTAACAGTAATTTTGCTTTAAGCTTTTTTCATTAATTATTTTTATTTTTATGATCTCTCCACAAAGAAGTTATGAAAATACCTGTCAATATATTAAAAAGTTACTTTAAAATCCTGGGATGAAAAATTCTAAATATGTTACATCTTCTGTGATTTACAAATAACAAAGTTCTATAACTTAGAGCTTCTGAATGATTTTGACAGACATTTACTAAGAAGAGTCAGAACATTCGATAATCAATTTTCACCCCAAATGAGTTTTTGAGAAGCTACATTTGTTGACTGTCACCACACACTGACTCCATAGCCCAATGGCCTGACATTGGTACACTGGGCTATGGAGGCAGAGCGTGTAGAAAAGCCCCAATTTTAATTCAGTGCAGGAGAATGAGGCAGAATCCGCACCACTGTGACAAAAGCAGCCAGGGAGCACGGCTTCCGCTCCTGGTACAGAACAGTCCCCCAAACCACATCACTCCCCACGCACAGCTAAGAAGTGGCCAAGTGGCCGTGACAAGTCAGCCAGCACATTGCAACAGACTTGTCAGAAACTTCCTAAGAAAGCCAGAAAAGGAGACCATGCGCCAGCAAACTGCGGCCCGGTACCGTTTTTTGGGCAAAGATTAGTTTTGTAAAGATTAGTCATGTAAAACCACACACTCTTGTTGACATGCCATCCTGTATGCCACTTGAGCCCTAGACCTGGGCCATTGAACTCTGAAAACACTTATTGTCTAGCCCTTTACACAGAAGATGTGTACATTTTGATCTACATTCTTTAGCCTCCTCTTAGCCAGCTGTCTGGCGCTTCAGGGCGGTTTCCCGTTTTCCAGTTGTAAATTCAAAATTGTTGTGGTAGGCTGCATTCAGGTGTCTACCCTATGCCGCCATCTTGGTTTCTCCTGATCTACATTTTTTAAAGGACAGAAGAATTAACAGCTAAAACTAAATGTCCAGAGTTCAGCTGGACAGTAGCTTTTCACTATTGGCATTAGTCAGAGAGCAAATGTCATGTGAAACACCCATTCTTGGATGCAAAAGCACCTCTGGACCCTGACAGGTCTGCAAACACTGGCCTCCAGCTTGTTAGAGCACCTTCACAGGGAAGGGCAATTTCATGTCCTGGTGGCGGCAAACTATGTGAGTGCCAGGTCTGACCTCATCCCACCTGTCCCCCAGGAGTCCCACGGTGGGCGTCCGAGCGGGAGCCACCTTGAGCCAATCTCAGAACTTGGGTCAGGCTGTGCTTGGTGGCACAGGCAGAATCAGGTCTCTAAGAAATAAAGGGGAGGCAGGTGCTGCTGGGAGGTGGGCAGAGACCACAGTGTCCCCACAGTGTCCCGTGCCCTCTGCAGCCGGAAACCTAACAAAGGGCCTCTGGGACCTGCCACAAAGGGACAGCAGCAGGTGTTCACCAGCTTCAGGGACAGAGCAAACCAACCACAGCAAAGGGCTTTCCACAGACACTCGTGAGCTGATTCTATTCATTTAAAGAGTAAATATTAAGGAATAATCAAGACGTTTTGTGTGTGGTAAAATACACATAAAATTTACCATATTAACCATTTTTAAGTGCAGCTCAATGGCATTAGCACATTCACATGGTGTAGCCATCACCACCATCCATCTTAGAACTTTTTCATCTTCCCAAACTGGAACTCTGTTCCCATTAAACACTAACTCTCCTTTCCTCTCCCCCAGCCCCTGGCTCCTCCCATCTATTGATACTTCCTGTCTCTAAGTCAGACTTCTCTAGGGACTTCCTGTGAGTGGTATCACAGTGCTCTGTGCCTGGCTCATTTTGGAATGTGCATATGTGGAGGAAAAGGAGACTTGTTCTACCATTAGACATACTACAAAGCACTAACTACTTTTTAAAACCTAAATTGAGCATTGGAAGAATTTTGAAACAAACCGTCTGTGAGTCTACATGGAAGAGGCAATCCAGGGCGGCCATCAAAGGATCTGCCAGATGCTCCCCAGTGCCGAGCTCCCTGTCTGGGGGTGGCAGGGGTCGGAAGTGACATCCTGGATCACAGAGTGCCCAAAAGCAAACCCCAGGCTTTAAGACCTATGCAAATACACCTAGAACTGGGAAGTTAAGAAATAAACAAATTGAGGTGATTTTTGCAAATTCTGTATCTATTAAGGGACTTGTATCTAGAATAAAGAACTCTTACATCTCAATAATAAAAACATAAACAACCCCACTAAACAAAAGGCAGTCGAAACCAGTTTGGCTCAGTGGAGAGAGCATTGGCCTGCGGACTGAAGGGTCCCAGGTTTGATTCCGGTCAAGGGTATGTACCTTGGTTGCCGGCGCATCCCCCAGTGGGGTGTGTGTAGGGGCAGCTGATTGATGTTTCTGTCTATCCCTCTCTCTTCCTCTCTGTAAAAAATCAATAAAATATATATTTAAAAAAAAAAAAAAAAAAAAAAAAAAAAAAAAAGGAAAGACCTGGAACACATTTAGCCAAAGATAATATGCAAAACGGCCATGAGCATGTGAAAGATACATCAGTCATTGGGGAAAATGACTCCTAACCACAGAAAGCCTCTGCCTCACCCCCACTGGGATGGACACACAGATGTGAAGATGGAATCTTTGTATGGGGCTCATGGAAATGCAAACAGGGCAGCCAATTTGGAAAGCAATTTGGCAGTTTCTGGAAAGATTATCCAGAGTTTCCATATAACCCTGCAATTCCCCTTGTAGTTGCACATCCAAGGCACTGAACACATGTCTGCACAAAACCTGTTCACAGCAGCATGGTCTAAAGGTGGACACTACCCAAGTGTCCAACAGTTAATGAACAGACACAACGTGGTCAATCCACACTGGAAAATTATTCACCCATGAAAAGGAGAGAACTGACACACTGACACTCCCTACGTGAATGAACCTTGAAAACATGACGCTCAGTGAGAAGCCAGACACAAAAGGCTACACAGTGTGATTCCATTTATGTGAAATGTCCAGAGCAGGCAGATCCAGACAAAAAGTGGGTCCAAGGTTGTCAGGGTCTGGGGATGGGAGTGACTGCTGATGAGGATGATTTATTTTGTTCCAAATCTTCTGCAATTTATCAATCAAGAATACATAGGGGCAAGTATCTTTGGCAAGTAAAGTGAGTAGTGTAACTCAGCACTTACAGCAAGGTGGCAATATTAGCTCAATATTATTGAGCTATCCTTCAAATTAAGAACTGACAAGTCAGCCCTGACTGGTTTGGCTCAGTGGATAGAGCCTCTGTCTGTGGACTAAAGGGTCCTGGGTTAAATTCCAGTCAAGGGCATGTACCTTGGTTGCTGGCACATTCCCAGCAGGGGGTGTGCAGGAGGCAGCTAATCAATGTTTCTAACTCTCTATCCCTTTCTCTTCCTCTCTGTAAAAGTCAATTATTATATATATATATATCTGACAAATCAAGGACATAATGAAATAGAAGGCTGCTATAAACCAACTAACTTTATGTTTTATTTTCAAATTGATTTTAGAGGACAGGGGAGAGAGAGAGGAAAAAAAACCATTAATTGCCGAAACCGGTTTGGCTCGGTGGATAGAGCGTCGGCCTGCGGACTGAAGGGTCCCGGGTTCGATTCCGGTCAAGAGCATGTACCTTGGTTGTGGGCACATCCCCAGTGGGAGGTGCAAGAAGCAGCTGATCGATGATTATTCTTCTCATCGATGTTTCTAACTCTCTATCCCTCTCTCTCTCTGTAATAAATCAATAAAATATATCTTTAAAAAAAACAAACAAAAAACCATTAATTGTTTGCCTCCTGCAAGTGCCCCTACTGGGGACTGAACCCAAAATGTGAATATATACCCTGACTGGGATTCGAATGGGCAACCTCCTGGTGCATGGGGCGACGCCCAACCAACTGAGCCACACTGGCCAGGCCCAAATCACTGATTTTAGACATAAAGATTGAAAAATTTAAGAGCAAAATAAATGAATAGTGCTAAGAAAAAAAACTATTAACCCCCCCCCCCCAAGGAAAAAACCTGACAATGAAATCAAGAAAACACTAAGATTCAGTTAATAGATCTCAACTTGGATCCTTAAATTTAGACAAGCAAAATGCCACTTGATTAAATACTCTGATATGCATTGAAACCATTTTTTAAATTGTATGATCGGTGTACAGAACAATGCTCTACTCAACTGAGCCACACCGGCCAGGGCAACACTGTACTTTCTCGTCCAAAAAATCCAAACACGAAATAAGATGATTTGTAACATCATAGCCAATGGCTTATTGCATAGTTTCTGGCTTACTGTTACACTTCAAGTCCTAGTTTTCCAGCCACTAGGAAATAGAAATTCCCAATTTGCTTCCTAGTTTTCAAAAATTATGAAGGCCTTGGCCGGGTAGCTCAGTTGGTTATCATCCCAATACCAAAGCTGTGAGTTCGATCTCTGGTCAGGGCACACACCAGCAGCAACCAATGAATGCACCACTAAGTGGAACAACAAATTAATGTTCCTCTTTCTCCCCTCCTTTCTCTAAAACCAATAAAATAATTACCAATTAATTTATTGGTATTCTCAGTGCTACCATAAAGTAAACTAGAAGATGAATTAAAGTGTACACACTAAGCTTGACTTCAGCTTCAATAAGCCTTTTCTTCAGAAGGAAACTGCACAAATGTATCTCAGAGCATATTTTACTTTAAGCATATGAGCGGTCACCAATGCAGCCATACATGGTCCTATGTAAAGCCTCAAGAACACACATGTATTTTGCAAAAAGAGAGCAGACTAGGCAAACAACAAATTGATTCAGGGAGAGCAGAGTTAAATGGCCCAATCCTATATAATAAAAGCCTAATATGAAAATTGCTCAACCTGGGTTCGTCAGCTCACTATGATGTGCACCAGCGGGTGGTGTGGAACACGGCGGGTGTCGGCGATGTGGCGCTGGCAGCGGGCAGCAGTAGAGGCGCTGCTGGCCCCAATGGACCCTGAGTGGGACCGCAGTGGGACAGTGGAGCAGCTGAGAGGGCAGTGCAAGGCCAAGGCGGATACCATTGTCACCCCAATAAATTAAAAAAAAAAAAAAAAAAGGCAACCTATATAGCCAACCAAAGTGACAGCAGAAGTGAAATGGGGAACAGGGGGGTGGTGGTTGGAGTTGGAGTTGCTTTTGGGAGTGATGTAATATTCCAGAACTGGTGGTGATGCGTGCACAGCTGGGAACACACTAAAATGTGTACTGTAAATGGGTAAATTGTATGGTGACTATGTCTCAACAAAGCTATTAAAGTATATACATGATTTAACTTGGGGGGATTGTGTCTTCTGAAACCAGACACTCTAGTGAGGGAGAGGATCACTGGACCCCAAACTTCTGGGCAAGAAAAGCACAAGGGAGCATGGCTGGAAGTGAGCACTGGACAGTAGTCCTGCCTTTTGGGTGAAGGGAGAGGACAGGTCGCCCTTGCATTGTGAACACTGGACAGACGGCCAGTGGCTGTGGCAGTTTGCAGGTGGGGAGCAGTGAGGGGTCAGAGACCCTGTCTTGAAGCTACAACAAACCTGTCCTCCCATTTTTTAGACAAGTGAAACTGTTTACTCAAAATACCTTTAATTTAAAAACACCCAGCTTCAATACCAACTCAAATCCAGAGGTGTTTTAATCTCCCTGCCTGCTGACCTCAAGAGTCCTCAACAGGTCAGGGACAGGGCCACTGTGATAGGAGCACAGAGAAGGGAAGCTGAAGAGGGGGCTTACCCGGAGACTCGGACCCAGGTCCCACTTGTGGGGAGCCAGCGTGGAGTGCCCGGGGGGGACAAGCAAGAACCTAGGATATCTTGGCTGCTGGCTAGCTCACTGGCCTCCCCTCAGCAACCTGTCCTCTTGAGGAGCCATTTACGCAGGATCCCAGGGGGGCTCAGTGTCATGTGAGGCCACAGGGCCCTCAGCCAGGAAGGAAAGCACACAGCCTGCCTTGGGTTCCAGAGGAGCAGCAGGTAGGTTTCCAGGGTGAACAGATCACAGCAGGACAGACCAGCAGGCCAACTGCCTGGGTAAGGTGGTTACAGTCCATTTGTCTGTTTCCTGGGGGCTGGGGAGAGAAGAAAGGACTATCACATGATTTGTCTATCACATGGGTTGGGCACACCCAGGGGGCAGGTGCCACTCCCTCTGGGCCCCACAGGAGGTGGATAGTGACAGGCTGTGGTGGAACCTGGAAGGAGAAGGTTAGGGCAACGAAGAGGAAAGCAGGTCTGGAAAGAAGGAGCTGAGCTCAGAGCTCTGGGTTGAACATCAGTGGGGTAGGTAGGTAACAGGTGGGGCCCACTCAGGCAAAGACTTGGGTCCTTCCTGCACCACCAGTGTACACAGACACCCCTACTCCTGCACAGACCCCCCAGCTGGGGTGGCACGTGTCTTACCTGCTAGGTGTAGGATGGCTACTGAACCAGCCGGTAGGTGATGTATCTGCCTGCGGTTTCGCTGGGCCGGATGATCTTCACTACCTGCATCAGAATGAGAGCAGGGCTGGGCAGGGCCTCCTCAGGGACCCAGGGGTGTGTGTGGTTTGGTGGGGGCAGCAGCAGGGCAGGTGGCACCGGGAGCCGGAACAGAAGAGTCTTGGGGGTAGCCATGATTCTTTAAAAAGCTGGGGGAGGGAGGAGGTCCTGAGGCTCCTGCCCAGGAGGAAAAAGGCTGGGGGGAGGGCTCTCCTGCCAGGGTGGTCTCTCACCTGCCCTCTCTTGATCCCAAAGTAGCGTGCCACGGGGTCTCCAGCCTGGATCCTGGGCAGCTGGTTTTCTCGGAGTTTACTGGAAAGCCCGGTCAGGAAAAAAGCCACGCAGGGCTGCGGGGAGGATGGAGAAGCCCAGAGGATTGGGGAGGGGAGAGGACAGAAAGGATACTATCTGGCCAGCAGCTCCGTCACCTCCTCCTTGGTCATGACGACATGCTCTGGGACCAGCTGCCAAGAGAACAGAACCTGTGTCTCCAGGGGGCCAGGACCCCGCTGTGCCCCACACTCCCACACGGGGAGGGGTACAGTATCCTTCTCAGCTAGTCTACAACCGACCATGATTGTCATGCAGAGGGGTCTTGGGACACAACTTGGGATCCCCATCCCCAGGTCAGCAGCGTGGGCTGGGAACCCAAATTCTCAGCAAGGCTCAGTAACGCTGTTGCTGCTGCTGCTCTGGACCCGGGGGCCACACTTTGAGAGCCTGGCTCTACTTCCTTTACCATCTCACCCCTCCCCACCACCCAATTCCCCCCACCTTCCCTAGGCCCCACCTCGTGCTCCGTGATGTTGATGAGCAGCTCCTGCTGCAGAAACTGTTCCAGGATGTACTTGGGGGCCATGTCAACCAGGGACTGGAAAAAGAGATCCTCAGACACGGCCATGTCCCCCCCACAACCACCACGACCCCCCCACAACCACCACCACCACCACACACACACACACACACACACACACACACACACACACACGGGACTGGAGACCCAGCTCTTGTTTCTTCCTCAGAGGACATGGCAAGTGGGAAAGCTGAATGGGTTTGATCTTGTTCCTCAATAAGAAGCCAGGCGTTCCCATTGCATGCATGGGGTTCTCCCCACTGGCCCTTGGCACAACTCCAGACCTCAGCCTGGTGTCAGGAATTGAGTTTCTATCAATTTAATGAGTCCAGGAGGTTGGTCCCTGAGCTGGCATGGAGGCCCCTTCCCCAAGAGAAGACCAAGATGGCAGAGACTCTGAGCAAGGACCACAGGCACAGGGAAGAGGGTGCTCACTGCTCCTCCCATCCCACTTAGGCCTCTCCAACCACAGACGGGGGATGCTGGGCCTGCTCTGGGGATGCCCCATGCTGCCCACAGAGGACAGCAGCTCCTCAGACCCTGACCTCCATTAGAACGTAGGGCCAGTGGGTGCCCTGGGTGAAGACAGCAGCGGGCCTCTCAGGTGCCACAGGAAAGTGAGGCTCGGGCAGGACAGGAAGGAAGAGGTCAGGCTCTGTGCTGTGGGGCACCCACCTGCTTGGCAGAGGGCGTCATGCCCTGCTGCACAACGATGAGGGCTCGGGTGATGTTTTCCTCCTGCATGCGCTGGCAGTACACCTTGATGGTCTTGATCCCCACCTTGGGCTCCTCTGCGGACAGAGTGCATTCTGGTCCACAATGCCAGGCGCTTACCCACCCCTTCCCAGGCATGTGTGGCACCCCTCTGAGGCTGTTTTCCTGTCTGTAGAACAGGGAGCAGCTGAAAGGTGCCTATGCCCTGGATTTCAGAGGCCCCTGTCTGGAAGTGGGGTCTAGAATCTGGGTTTAGGTGGGTGCCTCGCTGGTTCCAAGGTTTGAGAATCCCCAAGCTAAGTGGCTTGTTTTGTCTGGGAGCCCACAAAGTGCATGGCTGGGTGTCCAGAGATAAGATGAGGTTGGTGGATCTGCCATGGAGACAGATCACTCATCCCCAGGGGCAGAAGTCCTTATGTTTTCAGTAGCATTAGGGGCCTGGGGCTTTGTCACTGGAGAAACACTGGACCCTATGAGCTTAGCAGGTCCGCCACTGGGCTCTGGCCACCAGGATTCATGTGAGACTCCCAGCTGGGCCTCCGTCTCCTGTAGTGCAAATCACTCCATTGATGAGCAGTATCCTGGGCTGAGTTATGTCCTCCCAAATCCCCGTGTTTGAGTCCTAATTCCCAGTACCTCAGAAGGTAACTAAACTACTGTGTTTGGTACAGGAGCCTTCAAAGAGGTAATTAAGGTAACATGAGGTCACATGAACCCTGATCCAATCTGACTGGTGTGCTTCTGAGAGACTGAGACAGACATTAGGGACCCTGTGAGGACACAGGGAGGAGGCAGCCACCGTCTAACATGCTAAGGAAAGAAGCAATCAGGGGGAACTGACCCAGCAGACACCTTGATCTTGGACTTCCAGCCCCAAGCACTGGAGACAATAAGTCAGTTGTTTTAGGATTCATCTGCAGTGTTTTGTTATAGCGGCCTCAGCAAACCAATACAGACAGAAACTTCGGCCCTGTCCTAAAGCATGTCCCAGAGGAGCAGTGACACCTCCAGTGTCATCAAACACCAGGAAATGCAGGGAGAACTCCTGCTCCAGGGAGAAGCTCATCCCTGACAGGACTGGCGCTGGCTCTGTGGGAGGCTTGTAATTAGGCATTAAATATCTCAAATAACCGTATCTCATACACAGGGACATTTTCTTAAAAAGTGTCACCAGGTTCAGCTCTGCAAATGTTTCCTGCCCTCCCACTTCATTCTAGGCATGTAGTTGTCACCAAGGTGCTGAACACAGCCTGGTCCCCCAGCTTTTGCAGGCCTGAGCGTGAGGCTGCCTCAATGTGTTAGGTGCTAAGACAGAGGAACACAGGGATCCCAGGACACCCCGCAGTGGGCTCTTTGCTCAGTGGGGATCCTGGAAGAGGAGACACCTGAGTGTAGTCTCCGGGACAATGACTGGACACTGAGGAGGCAGAGTGAGGAGGAAAGGGTGTGGTGAGGTGGGGGATAGGCAATATGAGGCAATAACTCTGCAGCCGTGCAGGAAGGAGCTGCAGGGAACACAGGCGCTGAGAATGGAAGCTGGGCTGGTGGTGGACTGAGGAGGAAATAGTGCGTCTGAGGAGCTGGGGGCTCGCCTGGAAGGTCTATGATAATCGTGGTCAGAGAAAACAGTCAAGGAATAGAGAACGGGGTGGGGGGTCGAGAAGGAAACTGGAAAAGGTTCTCAGAAGGGTCAGAATCATCGGCATCGCCCACAGCACATAAGGTGAGGGGAACGCTCTCCCCTGGGCCGATGTTACAAGCTGGAATGGTCTAAGCAGGGGAATGCTACAAGCTGGATCCCAAGCAGGCCCTCAGATGGCTCTACCAGAACAGTGCCCCCCTCAGGCACCAGCAGGACACCCACCTGGGAAGAAGACGAACATCTGGTCAGTGGGGTCATCATTGTGGGCCACCAGCACTGTGAGGTCCGTGCGCCGTGGCCGCCCTTCACTTGGCTTGTCCCCAAACTGGGCCTTGAACTCCTCTAGTGTCTGGTCCAGCTCATCCTGAGTCACCAGGTAGCCTCGGTCATGGCACAGCTGTGGACAGAAAGAGCCAGGTGACCGCAAGTGAGAGGAGGAATGGCAGCAAGAGCTTGGACCGAACGAGGCCACTGTGAGGACAATACTGGGAGTTTGGGGCTCAGTGTGACAGGTGTGTGTAGAACCCAGAAAAGAGGGATGAAGCCGGTAAAGGCAAATACAGTGCACACGCCAAGACAGCCATTGTGCCAATTCAGTTAATCAGCTGCCATGGGTGCTGTCATTTTATCCTGAAAACTGAGGCCATGGGAGTGAGAGGCTGTGATTAGAAGCAGCTGCAGAGCTGGGACCTGGGTTGGGGCCTTGGGAACTGGAGCGGAAAAAGACAGTTAGGTAGGAGGGGCGTTGCTAGGCTGCCTGGACAGTTGAAAACCAGGCAAAAGCTTGAGGGCCAGGAGTTCTAGGACTCATCTCGGAAACTGGGACTCTTTACTGGGCTGACAGGAAGCAGATCCACGTCTGGTAGGGCTCAGTGGATAGAGCGACGGCCTGCGGACTAAAGGGTCCCAGGTTCCATTCCCGCCAAGGGCACATGCCCGGGTTGCTGGCTCGCCCCTCCCTGCCCCTCCTCCCACCCCAGGATACGGGAGTTGTTCAGGAGGCAGGCAATCAATGATTTCCTCTCATCATTGTTCCTCTCCCTCTCTCCCTCCCTCCCTCTCTCTCTCTCTCTCTCCCCCTTCCTCTCTATAAAAAACAAAACAAAACAAAAAAAACGTAAAGAAAGGGAGGTCAGAGCTGCTATCAGCCTAGCCTGCCTGAGGCCTCCTACATTCCCTTTCCTCTGTGAAGTCCCCACACCTGATTTTCTCTCAGGACCCACAACACTGTAGGCCTGTACTGGTTTCAGTCACTATCTTTGGGGGAGTTCGGCAAACGAGTGGAGAGGGAGAGAGGAAAAGAGCAAGAGCGAGCGCCGGACCGAGATCAAACCACAACCTAGCTAAGTACCACAACCTGGCTAAGTATCACCACAACCTGGCTAAGTGCCCTGACCAGAACTAGAACCCGCAGCCTTTCGGTGTACAGGACGACACCGCTCCACCCGGCCAGGGCTCTCATAAACTCTTTTAAAGTCCTTTACAGGGCTCGGCATTCTTTACGTGGACAGCACCGTGACACAGAGGTAGCAAACATGCGGGTAGAGACCCCAGACTCCCGTTTCCGCCTCCCTGCCCGGCTCGGACTCACGACTGGGCCCCGAGACCCGCGCTCACTGCGCTCGCCAGGCCCCGCGCGCTCTCACCTGCATAATAGTCTTGCGAATCTTCCACAGCCGGTAGGTCTCCTCCTCGTCGTCCATGCCTGCCTACCGCCGCTCGCACTCACTGCGCCTGCGCCCGCCGGGACGTGCGCGTGCCGACTGCGCCTGCTGCGAAGCCCCGTTCAGGCCCCCTCAGCCTCTCTGATTAGGGCTGTCCCAAGCGAACGCCTGAATGCAACGACGTTTGGGAGAGGCAGTGCTAAGGGCAGCCCGAGTGGCTGTTGGCTGTGCCAGAGGAATGCGAATGGCACCGCCCACTCGCGCTTTGGAAGCTCTCGCGTGGGTTTGGGAGCTCTCGCGTGGCTTTGGCTGCTTCTCTGGAGTTCCTGTTTCTTCTCAACATCCGTCTCGGGGCGGCAGTTTAGAATCCCAAACTAGCTGAGGCGAGGAAGCTGAGGCTGGGACAACTGAGGCCCAGACCGAGCCAGAGGCCTTCTCTCCTCTCAGGAACCGTGGGGCTGCGTAGTAGTCGCTCCATAAATGTTTGTGCGTTCAACTGTAAGGGGTCCTTTTTATTGGTTCTGGGCCATGTGCAACCTAATGGGCCCAGCCTCAGTTTTCCCATCTGTACAATGGATATAATAAACTGTCCCCCATTTAAGAGCATTAGCTGACCCTGGATGAGTAGATCAGTTGGTTAGAGTGTCTTTCAGATAAGCCAAGATTGTGGGTTTGATTCCCTGGTCAGGGCACATACAAGAATCAATCAATGAATAAGTGGAACAGTAAATCAATGTTTCTCTCTCTCCCTCCTTCCTCTCTAAAAAAAAAAAAAAAAAAAAATCATAAACTTAGGGTTAGTTGAGAATCTAAAGGAACGACCATGTTTGGGAGGAGGTTATCATAGGTCCTAGTGCTTATGACATTCTCCCACCTCTGTCCTCTCCCCTTCCTGTCCCCTGAGATCAAACCACAGCCCTGTCTCTTCCTGATTTAATACAGGAGATTCACCCAGCCCAGCCCCTGCCACTTTGGAGGCCATCGGTAACTTCTCATTCAGTAATACATTTATTCAATCAGGTATTAACTGAACAACCACAGGGTAAGCACCCCCTTAGTTTCCAAGAAGAGACAGGATAGACATGGTAAACATATAAACATGCAGCCCCCAGGGGAGTCTGATCCTGCCCGCCAGGTTTTTTGGGCAGTGAGCGCAGCCAAGGTGTTACAGTAGGAATTAGTAGTTCATATAGTCTGGCCCTCCAGCTCTCTGAGGGACCGTGATCTGGCCCCCACTTTAAAAAGTTTGAGGACCCCTGTATTAGACAATAATGTGAGAAGGTGACAATGCTTTGTTTTTGTTTTTTTTTAATTATTAATTTTTTACAGAGAGGAAGGGAGAGGGATAGAGAGTTAGAAACATTGATGAGAAACATTGATCAGCTGCCTCCTGCACGCCCCCTACTGGGGATGAGCCCACAACCAAGGTACATGCCCCTGACGGGAATGGAACCTGGGACTCTTCAGCCTGCAGGCTGACACTCTATCCACTGAGCTAAACCGGTTTCGGCAAGCTGACAATGCTTTGTAAGAAGAGCAGGCCAGCTATGGGAATGGGGGTTTGCAGTATCAGGAGGTTAGGAAAGGGGAGGAGAAGTTCGAGCAAAGTCCCACAGGAGGAGAGGGAGGGAGGTGTGGCTGTCTGGAGGAAGGCGTTACCAGGCAGAGGGTACAGTCTGTACCGAGACTCTGCAGTTGCATCTTGCCTGGTTGGCAGCAGGAGGCCTGTGGAGGCAGGATAGGAGAGGAAGTCAGAGGGTGGAGTGGGTCACATCTGGGAGGCCTTGTTGATTGAATTGAAACATTTGGGTTTTATATTCAGGGAGACCAGGGAAGGTGGGGGGGTGTCCTAACCGGAGAGTGGGGAGCAGTGGTCCGGGTCCAGGTGTCCTGAAGGAAGCACCCACAGGATTTGTAGGACAGGACGTGGAGCTGAGGACAAACAGAGCTGCCCTGACTGGGATAGAAAGACTCAGTGGACAGACAGGAAAGGACTCTGTGATGTGCAGAGCTGAGGGGGCTCTGGTGAGACCCCAAGGGGAGACACTGATGAAATGGGGAGGATAGGATCTGGAATCCAAGGTGAGGTTTGAGTGGAGACAGACATGTGGGCACGATGGGCACAGGGCGGAGATTGGAGCTGGGAGCCTGCAGGAGTTCACGAGCAGATCCAGACCGGAGGCCAGGAGGAGGAAAGGGAGCTTAGAAGGCAGAAGTGTGCACAGACCCCGGCCCGGCTGCATGGGCTCCAATCTTGGCTCTGTGACCCAAGGCACACATTATTTAACCTCTGTGCCCCATTGCCTCCCTCCCCCGTGCCACAAGCAGCGCCGTTTCCTAGGGTGACCTGGCTGATGACTGAGCACCTGACACTAATGTCAGTGCTGTTCCATAGAATAAGGGCGCCAGGTGTCCTGGGACCAGGTGAAAAGTCGTCTGGAGGAGGCATAGGGAGCAGCCATCAAAGCCGCCCGGCAATGAGTCTGAGCAGGCCTGAGGACTGGGCAGAGGTTTGGCTAAGTGGGTGTTGTTCGTGACCATGAGGAGAACAGATCCAAGGAATGGGTGAACTCAACTCCTGGGTGGGGCAGGTTTGCAGGAGGGAAGGAATTGGAGATGTGGCTAGCTGCAGAGAGGAACAGGGGAGACAAAGTTGGAGAGCGAGAAGGACAGGGTGGGGTTTGTTTTGTTTTGTTTTTTTAATTGATTTTTTACAGAGAGGAGGAGAGAGAGAGAGAGAGCCAGAAACGTCGATGAGAGAGAAACATCGACCAGCCGCCTCCTGCACACGCCCTACCGGGGATGTGCCCGCAACCAACATACATGCCCTTGACCGGAATCGAACCTGGGACCTTCCAATCCGCAGACCGACGCTCTCTCCACTGAGCCAAACCGGTTTCGGCCAGGGTGGGTTTTAATAGGAAAAAGGGCTCACAAGAGCAGGTGGGCCTCAGGACACCAGAGAGGCTGGCAGAGCCAGACCCCAGTGCTGCTGGCTCAGAGTCCTGCCGCGGATGAAGCGGCCTCAGCACCAGGACACAGAGTAGCAACCTGCTCCTTCACACCCCTCACCATGCTGTGCCACCTGGCAGATCCTGAGGCCCAGAGATCAGCCCCCCCCTCACGCCCCCCCCCCCCCTTCATGGGTGGGCATGTAAGATGGGGCAGCCCCTGTGGAAAACAGTCTGGTAGCTCCTCAAGCAGAGTTACCACGTGACCCAGCATGTTTACTACCAGGTGCATAAGTGAAACCGGACATCCAGTGGGTCTGAGCTGCCTGTCTCTATCTGAGCCAGTTCAACAGAGAAGGGTTGAACCATGCAGGAGCATTTATTCCAATCATGCCAGCAGTCTGTGAGAGCAGCGGGTCATCCACAAAAATCTGCTCCAATCCTTCCCATAAGCCAGCCACTTCTATCCGGTAGGAGGACAAAGATTACCCGGGAAAGTATAGGTATTACAGGCATGGGGAAGTAGGCAAGGTATAATGGTTACTAGGTTACAGGCAATGTGGGCTGGGGCCGAAAGGGCGGGCAAAGGGCAGGTGCCTCCTGGGCCAGATTGTTTCAGCAACAAGGGAGGCAGTTATTGGGAAAGAAGAATGGACTGACTGCATTCCTAGGTTAATTTTTATTTCCTGGGGCATATAGCTCTCAGCCAGCTGAGAATGTGCTTCTCTAATCAGAACAGAACAATCACGGTTAACAGAGCATGACTAATATATCTTATCATTTATAATTATAGCTAGTCCCTGTTAGGTCTGATCAATTAACTGAATCGATACTCTCCCCGCTGGGAACCAACCTTTAGGCCATTTCACTATGGACATTCCCTTTTGCTGAGACCACACTTTACTTGCTGAGACCACATTCCATTATCTCTCCCCTCTGGACCTGCACAGAGAATTCTCCGCCTAGAAAAAGCCCGCCCAAAGTTCTTTAAAAACCGTTGATTCCTGTCACAGGGTGCTGGAGCCACCTGGGGCTCAGCCACCTGGTGTGCGGATGATCGAATAAATTTGTAATCCCTCACCATTCTGGCCTCGTGCATTCCTCCTTCGACGACCTAACAGTCCCCATTATTCTATTTCTGCCCTTAACGTTAGGAGAAATGAAAATGTGCCCACACAAAAACTTTATAGCATTACAAAGCCAATAGAAGAATGTATATCAAGGGATGAATGAATAAAGAAAGTGGTCCATCAATAAAATATATATTTTTTAAAAGTAGGGGGAGGGCCCTAGCCAGCTTGGCTCAGTGGATAGAGTGTCAGCCTTCTGACTGAAGAGTCCCAGGTTCGATTCCAGTCAAGGACACGGGGGCTTGATCCCCAGTGGGGGTTGTGCAGGAGGAAGCCCATCAATCATTCTCTCTCATTGATGTTTCTATCTCTCTCTCCTCCCTTCCTCTCTGAAATCAATAAATATATATATTTAAAATAAACAAAAATAAAAAATAAAAAGTAGGGGTAGGTGGAGAAGCCCTGAAGGGTGATTGGGACCAGCATTGGCAGCAGGTGCGAGCACAGGTGGGACCATGGAGCAGGGGAGCAAAGAATTCTCAGTAGCCACCAGAGGCTCGCCCCGATGACAGTGACCAGGCCCCGCCTTGGCCTGGTGCCCCCGCTCACCTGCTCCACCATCCCGCCTCGGCTGACGCTCCTCATGTTCCACACACACCCCTTGGTGGTCACTGCACACCATAGTGACCGGTTTTCAATTGTTCAGTTGTTCTGCTGTTCCATCTGTTTGCATATTAGGGTGTTATATATATAGATGTCCAGAACAGGTTGTTATGTAAAGTGTAATGTCCCAGAAAACCTCAGCATATTGTTCTTGGATTGCAAAGAAATAACCCAGAAGACTGGCTGGGAAAGGCATAGGTTTATTAGGACTTCCGTGTACACCGGTGGCTGCTACGGGTGAAGCTGAACCGAAGCCCCATCCGGCCTGAAGACTGGCTGAACCTGGGAGGCCCCAGTGCTATTGTTCTGCGTGACACCCAGACTTTCCAAATGCAAGGTTTTAGAGAGGACAGAAAACAGAGCAAAACAGGACGGGCAGGAGGAGGGGAATGTGTAAAGGCGGTGTGAGAACAAAGCAATGTTTTCTTGGCTGAGGAGCTGGCCAGACTCACAAGAGTTACAGGGCAGCGCAAAGCTAGGAACATTCCATGGCAAGAGGAACAGGGAAACTGAGACAAGAACATTAAAACAAGGCCAAACAGTGTGGGCGATTTACAGCCAGCTGTAAATAATGAGCCATTATCTTCCCTAGCCAAGGACGCTAGAGAGCAAATGGTTAAAAGCCTGGAGGAGAGAAAGCAGGAAAGGGGGAGAGAAGGGAAGTCTTTCTCACCCACTAAACAAAGGAATCAGCTGCTCTGAGGGAGGGAAAAGGAAAAGGGGCAGTGTTTTGTTTTTGTTTTTTTACTCCCTACGCAAAGAACACAGCAGTCTCAAGGCTCAACAAGATCAAATGGCCAGGTGCCTCTCATGATTTCTGGGAAGGCCACAACAAAGTAAAAGGGGACCTTGAGAATTAATCTGTCCAAATATTCAGCAGGGGACTTTTTAAAAATGTTTTTTTTTTTTATTTTATTTTAGAGAGCGTGGAAGGGAGAGGGAGAGAGAGAAGAACATCAATGTGAGAAACATGGACCGGCTGCCTCCTGCACACCCCCTACTAGGGATCAAGCCCACAGCCTGGGTGACCTCCTACTGGGATTCAAACCACCTTTTGGTGCATGGGACAGTGCTCAACCAACGGAGCCACCTCAGCCAGGGCTCAGCAGAGGAGTTTTTAAACCTATAGGCAAGAGGGTATATAATGCCTCAAACTCTCTCCTTTCCCCCAACTGATGGACAGAGTATGTCGTAACCTGCACCTGCGGCCCAGACATTCCTGAGCACCTAACCAGGCGCCTTATATGGACTGTACATTGAACCACCAATCAGCACTTGCCAAATATCCTAAGCCCTAAGTGTCGAATCATGTGCCATATATTGATCCCCGACCTATCCCTCCCTCACTAAAGGACATTCTCTCTTGCCCTACGAACCCTGGATCTATTCCTTTGCCCACCCTCATCGACACAACTTTCCACCTACTCTCTAACATCAATCCCTCTTCTACATCCTGCTCGATTTGTCTGTCACTGGCTCTAACCCTTATCATAGCCACTCCAACCCCAACCTATTGGACCATTAACTTAACTCTTACCTATAGCAGATCTCACACACCCTATACAACATTTCTCTCTTTAATTCAGAAAATACCACCCATTTAACAAATACTTCTCAAACTACTGCCTCAACTACCCCTGCACCTTACTACTGCACACAAGCTATAAATTTACCCCCTCCCTTAGCCTGCCCCCCACTGGGTATTTTTCTCCTCTGCGGGACTACAGCCTACACCTGTGCCCCTCAAAACCTGCCACACGCCCTCTGTCTTTATGTCTTCCTCACCCCCAATCTCTCCATCAGAGCAGAGGGAGAACTCGAATCCTCTCTTGGTCTTCTCAGACCTCGTCACAAAGGGCGGCCCCCGTTCCCCTCTAAGTGGGCACGGGAGTCCTCACTGCGGTGGGGACAGGAGTGGGAATTTCCTCCTCTGTTCATTTCTACCGACATGGTCTGCTGAGTTTTCAGAATTTTTCTCCATCAGTAGCAGTTCCCTTGAATCCCTGCAAAGGCAGGTAGACTCCTTAGCTGCAGTCTACGGAACAGGCGTGCTTTAGATCTCTTGACAGCAGGAAAAGGGGGTACCTGTGTCTTTCTTGAGGAA
Source organism: Pipistrellus hanaki (assembly GCF_964339955.1). Taxonomy (NCBI): domain Eukaryota; kingdom Metazoa; phylum Chordata; class Mammalia; order Chiroptera; family Vespertilionidae; genus Pipistrellus; species Pipistrellus hanaki. The sequence goes on from NC_140507.1 coordinate 70,358,977, forward strand.
AAATGCTGCTACTTTGCAAATGAATCAGGAATTGTCAAAGATCACATTAAATCCCCCCGGAACAGGATTGACCAAAGATGACGTAACCAGCTAGAAGGGTTACACCTAGAGGGGTACACCATTTTTGGATCACTTACTCCGTGGCTCCTCCCACTATTGGGCCCACTGGTATTTATACTCTTAATTTTGTTCTTTGGCCCCTGTCTCGTGCGCTGTTTCACTAGTTTCTTGCAGAACAGAATGCAGGCGTTCGCCAACCAGAAGTTGGGAGAGATCTATCTGGCACTGAATTCAGAACCAAACACCAGAATCCTTGAGACCCTGGGTAGACACCCCTAACAATGCCCCCTCTCAGCTGGAAGACGGACCTTCACCCCTTGACCTTGCCTGGACTCTCAATTTTTTTTTTTTTAATATTACCAAAAGCCTGGAATGATAGATTCTCTCTTCCCCCAACTGATGCACAGAGTATGAAATAAACTGCACCTGCAGCCCAAACATTCCTGAGCAACTAACCACGCGCCTTATATGGACTGTACATTGAACCACCAATCAGCACCTGCCAAATACCCCATGATAGATGCCCCCTTCCTTCAATTGATGGACAGATGCAAACCCCACCTGCGGCCAGACATATCTGAGCACTGGACCACCAATCAGCACCTGCCAAATACCTTAAGCCCCCGCTTCCTAAGTCCCTAGGTCCCTAACCACCAATCAGCGTGTGCTGAGTACCCTAAGCCCCGTCCTCCCCTTAAAAGTAGACCCCCGGGTGCCATCGCTTTTTCTCTCTGGAAGCAGCCGGCGGAGGTACCCCTCTCTCCAATAAAAGCCTGTCTCCTGGCATCCCGGTCTCAGTTACTTCTTTAATTAATCTATCACCCTAAGCCCCCCCCCCCCATTCCTAAGTACCTAAGTGCCTAATCATGTGCCTTATATGAAATCACCAATCAGCGCATGCCGAGTACCCCAAGCCCCACCCCGTCCCGTTCCTCCCCTCAAAAGGCACCTTCACCCCTGCACGTGTGCTCTCTTCCTTTGCAAGGCAGCCCGCCGGGTCCTTCTCCTCCAATGAAGCCTGTAGTCCTGGTCTTCGCCCCTCTGTCTCATCTTTCACCAACCAACTTGCTCTTCAGATTAGTTGAGAGCCCATTTGTGCGTGCTATGCCAGATGATAGATTTGCTTGCCTTCTTTAATAAGTTTGATTACCTTAATAAATTGGTTTTATCACAATATAATCAGGGCCTCTCATTTAAATTCATTTATATGAGAAGACAAGAACCAGGGTGGGACAGCCCTCTCCTGTCTCAAGATACTGTTTGATAAGATCACTCTGGTCTTCTGTGAGCGGTGCCTACAACACAAGGTCTCACAGTCCCCTTACTGATAGCCTTCACTTTATTTCCTACGGGGGTGGGGGTGCGGTGGGGGAGGAGTTGGAGCTTGGGAAGGGACCATGTTCTTATTTACCATACACAGGCAAATCCACAGACAGGAAGTGGGTTAACGATTGCTAACGATGATGAGGAGTGACTGCTAATGGGGACAGGGTTTCATATATATATTATTGATTTCAGAGAGAAAGGGAAAGGGGAGAGAGATAGAAACATCAACGATGAGAGAGAATCTCTGACCGGCTGCCTCCTGCATGCCCCACACTGGGGATCGAGTCCTTCCTGGAAATGGTTGCCACTCGGGAAAGGCCTCTGGCCAGTGGGCAACTCACTTTCCTTACTGAGGGACTTCAGCCACCACAGGAGCCTCTCTGAAGCCTTGAGACTGGCCCAAGACCCCAGGAATTCCATCTGTAAGAAGGGGTCCCTTTGGCAAAAGCTGTGAAACCTCAAAGAGCCTGGGGTGCACTTTCCCCGCAGGGAGCTGGAGCTGGGGCCCCACAGACTTAGTGTCTCCTCCCTGTTCTTCTGTGTATGTGGGACAAAGTCAGGCAAGGGGTGAAGTCCCACCCTCCATCTCTTACCCTTGCTGTACTCCACGGGGGCTCACCCTGTGCTGTTTTTCTGGCAACTCTGAAATGGATAACAGCGAATAACAATGGATCAAACTTAAAAGTGGTAACAGCTGAGTCTTCCCTAAGGCCCAGACTGTCTGGGATACTCAGTGCTGCCAAGGGGAGGAACTGAGGAGGGTTTTCTGAGAAGTGAGGAGGCCCAGCTGAAACAATGCCCCCACCCCCAGGGGTGACTCCCAGACGATGGAGGCTCCGCTGGAGTAAGGAAGCCATGATAAAGACCATTGTGTAAGAAGGGGCATGGAGCAACCGGGCAGGGGGACATTCTTCCTCTACTGCCTTTACCACACAACTCCACCTGCTCTGCCCTCTGACAGGCCTGGGTCGGGGGCAGAGGGAGGGGGCTCAGTGGTTCTCCCAAATGAACCCAGCCCCTAGAGTCCTGCCCCCCCCCCCCTGGGTTCTGCAGAAATGTTCATGGGAGGGTCCAACAAAGGGATAAGAAGTTGACAACACACAAAAATGCTGCAACCACTCTGCAGTCCCAGGGTCAAGCTCCAGTCATGGCTGGGGGATGGGGCAGCCAGGCCTGCTGTGGAATTCCATGACTCAGGTCCCAAGAATGAGGTGGGTCATTTTTCTCTGCCCTTGTGGCCAAGTGCCTGAGCCCAGAGGTGGGGCCCTCCAGTGCTGTGCACGCACCGCCTGTAATGTAGAAGTGGAGACTTCGCTCGGGGGTTGTTTTCCTTGTAAGCACACACCTGGGCATCCCCACCTGTTCTCCCTGGGGGGGGGGGGGATCCCACGGAGCCCGTTTTAATGACTCCGCCTACCCCCCCACCCCCGCCAGGGCTCAGGTGTGACCTAGATAAGTGGTTTAAGGACCGTGAAGCTCTCCCCGCCCCCCCGCTGGCGGACACTGCGGCAGTGGGCGGCTCTGGCCGGGGACACCCGCCTCTAGGTGACCCCAGGCCCTCCTGGACGCCCAGATGGAGCCGAGGGGCCTCGCGCAGTCCCCAGTTTGGTTTTATTGACATTAAAATAAAAACTCCAGTTTTCAAAGAGCTGGAGCGATTTTTCTGCAAGTTCAAGACCCCTCCCTTCGGGTTTCCAGTAGTTTCTCAGGTTGTGTGGCACCCCCCGGCGCCGTGGTCAACTACCCGGTAACTGTCAACGGGCCACCAACGAGCCGCTGGCGTGGAGGCGGCCGCCCACCCGCCAGCGAGCATGCGCAGTCACAGACAACAACAAAACCGCAGCCCGTTCAGGCCCCGCCCCCACACACCCCTCACCCCAGCCTCCCAATGGCTGTCGCTGTCACGCGTCACAGCTGACCAATGAGGGCGCCGGTGGGCGTGGCTGCAGGATGGGAGGGCAGGCGCGCCGGCGCGCGTCCATTGGTCGGCTCGGCGAGGGGAGGAGCTGCTGCCTCCGGGGTGCCCCCGCCGCCGCAGAGATGAGCTTCAGCCGCCTGTGCCGCCTGCTGAAGCCAGCGCTTCTGTGTGGTGCTCTTGCCGTGCCCGGCGTGGCCAGCACCATGGTGAGTGCGGTGCCGGCGGCCGGGCCGGCGGGCCGTTAGGGCGGGCGCGCGGCCTCCACCGTGGCGCGCAGGGCCACGGCGACCTTGGGTGGGAGCTCGCTGGACCGTGGGTAGCGCGCGGGCTGGGGTACAGGCAGGGTCATGGCTGGGGGTCTTGGCCAGCTGTGAAGGGCTGAGCGGTCGGGCCTTCGGGCCGCTGCGTCGGGACAGCGGGGGGCCTCTAGGCCACTGGCCCCAGGCTGGGGCCCGGAGAGTGGGGGAGCCCCCTTGGGCTGGTTAATCCGGGGTCACGCGCCTCGGGGCGACACCGCCCCTCCCCCTCCCTGTACGCCCCGGGACACTGCGCGGTGGCGTCACAGAGGGGCGGCCGGAGTCCTAGCTACCGGCCCTTTGTCCCCGGATGCCGCACTTGGTGGGCACAGGAGCGTCCGAAGGGCTGGCATGGGCCGCGCAGCCGCCGGCTCCCGGGGTCGCTGCAGGCAGCGGCGCCGGTTGCCGAGCAGGCGGCGGCAAAGACGGCGGCGGCGGCGGCGCGCCCTCGGGCGTCGGAAGGCTCCAGCTTACGATCGCAGGAGGACGCGCCCCCGGCAGAAGGAGCCCCGTTCCTGGAAGAGTAGCAGTTGTGACCTGTATCAGGATCCGGTGCGCGCGGGGCCCCCCACACAAGGTGGTGGTGTCCCCTGCCGGCTGGGGCACCTGGTGCGATCCCCAACCCTCCCTGCGCCCTGGAGTCTGCAGTTAAATGTGCCCTGCGCGCGCAGGTTGCCTGCACCTTTGACGAGGAGGAGCTCTTGTCTTTTTCTTGTCCCAGGGTCCAGTCTCAGCAGGGATCCACCTGGGATCTCCTGCGGTGGGGACCTGGTGGGGATCTGGTTGGACGAGTTGGCCGGGGTCTTCGGGCCTCGAGGTGCCCCAGCCGCTCAGCTGCTCCCTGGTCTGTGTCTTGCAGTGCGCCTCCCGTGATGACTGGCGCTGTGCTCAGTCAATGCACGATTTCTCAGCCAAGGACATCGACGGGCGCACGGTTAACCTGGACAAGTACCGGTGGGTACCTACCTGCCTGGTGGGGGAGGCAGAGGGAAGGTCACCAACTCTGACCACCCCATCCCACCTCCAGGGGCTTCGTGTGCATCGTCACCAACGTGGCCTCGCAATGAGGCAAAACAGACGTAAACTACACTCAGCTTGTCGACCTGCACGCCCGATATGCTGAGTGCGGTTTACGGATCCTGGCTTTCCCTTGCAACCAGTTCGGGAGGCAGGTACGTGGGGAGAAGGTCTGCCCGTGGAAGGGAGGACTAAAATGGGATACACGCTCCCCCTCTCTCCACCGCCCCCCCCACACACACACACACTGACCCGGGTACCTTTCTTTACTTGCCACAGGAGCCAGGGACTAATGCAGAGATCAAAGAGTTCGCTGCTGGCTATAATGTCAAATTCGATATGTATAGCAAGATCTGTGTGAACGGAGATGACGCCCACCCTCTGTGGAAGTGGATGAAAGCCCAGCCCAAGGGGAGGGGCATCCTGGGAAAGTAAGTGGGGGGAGGAGAGGGCGGGCAGGATGGTTCCCCAGGGGCTGAGGAGGGGAGGCTGCAGTTTCCATGGGGTTTCCTCATGACTTCTTGCTTTTTTTTAGTGCCATCAAATGGAACTTCACCAAGGTAAGGAAGGGTTTTGGGGGACAGAATAGGCCAGGACTGTGTCCAAGACCAGCTCACTACCCCTATCCCAAGAGGCCCTAAGCCTGACCCTAATGGGGCAGCAGGTGGGGGCTGCTGGCTTGCCCCCAGCCCTCTTGCAGGGGCCCCACGGGGGCCTCCTCTGCTGAAACCCCGTGTCTCGGCAGTTCCTCATTGACAAGAACGGTTGTGTGGTGAAGCGGTATGGTCCCATGGAAGAGCCCCAGGTAGGTGCCTTTCCAGGGAGCCTGCTGGGAGTGGTGCCTTGGGAAGACATGTTCTGACCCTGCCTCTCCCACAGGTCATAGAGAAGGACCTGCCCTGCTACCTTTAGCTCCACAAGTGTGCACCCCCCACATCTGAGCCCACCGCCTGCGCCCCGAGCCTTCCACCCGGCACTCATGACAGTCTGTCTAAAAACCAGCCTGCTGGTGGGGCAGACCCGAGAACCCGGCGTGCACCTCTGCCGGAGGAAGGCCCCTCGGCCCGGCCTGGCTCGCAGCTCCGCACTCCACCCCTGGCTGCCTTGTGGGAATAAAACATACAAATTGGCTGGCTTGGTGCTTCTGTCTCCCTGGGAGGTCATGGGGTGGAGTTCCCTTGAGGTTCGGATGACTGCATTCACCCTGCAGCCCTGCTTCTAATCTTGACAGCCCCACCCCTTAGGCACTGGCAGAGCTGATAATTCTTAACTGGTGCTGTTCCTGGCCCAGAGCCATGTCCGAGGTCTCTCTTAAGGCCTGCCCAGGGCCGTGGTCTTCTCAAGTGGGCCAAGGGGGGGGGGGGGTGCGGCAGGCAGGCACCTGGAGCACAGCATCCACCAAGTTGCTCCTGGCTAGAGTCACGCTGGGTAGGGCCTGCTCAACAGACTGGCCTGTTGTATGGACCCTGAACCAGGGCACCCAAGTCTGCTCAAGGTCCTCATTTGGTGTAATCTGGGAGTAGTCCACAGCCCTCCTCGCTAAGATGGGGAATAATGTGAGGCCAGCTGGTGGGGAGTGGTATTGCTGGAGAGTGACTGGGCCCCCATCTTCAGATAGCTTTAGAAGGCCTGCCGTAGGTGGGGACCTGCAGAAGGAGGTGCTTTCTGCCCCTTGTCAGCTTCTTGGCTGGGGGCAGTCCCCTGCCCCTGGACCAGAGGCTTGATGTGCTCCCCACAGCTCCAAGGAGGGGCCTGGCATCCATTCCTGCCTTCAAGACCAGACCCAGCTCCTGAGGCCTCCGTCTCTGGGCTGCCCTGCCTGTTGGAAGGAAGCCCTGGGGGAAAGGCCAAAGCCTGGGGAACTGGTATCGCCACTATGAGGGTCCCCGTGGGCTTCATCTCTAGTGGGCAGGAGGCAGTGTCTGGTCCGAGACATCACGAGCCTGGCTCAGCTGGTCCAAAGGCAGCTGACTTCCGCTGTGCTGGACCACAGTGGGCAGCGGCCCTGGTGAGTGGGTGTATTCCTCCCGCCTGGCTTGTCACCCACAAGGCCAGTGAGTGGGATGAGCCCTTGTGACTGAAAGCAATGAATGACCCAGTGAGGAGTGTCTGGGCAAAGAACAGTCCAGTTCCACACAAACTCTGCCTCGCAGACGGTAGCCATCCCCTGAACTCATTGCCCAAAGTGGGACCAGGCACCCCTCACCCCCACCCCCACCTTCCCTCCTTACCACCCTGTGGGCCAGAGGAGCAGACAGCCTAGGAAGTAGTGAAAAGGCACATATATTTTAAAAAAGATATTTTTACATATATACACTGAATTATAAATACACATAGAAACAAGGGGCTGCCCACCCCTCCAGCTCCCAGAAAGATTCCGAGGTCTGGCAGAGGCACTGGGCAATAATTTAGGGAGCAGAGAGCAGGTAGGGGGGAATTGCATATATTAATGGGGGTCTGCCTCCCACAACCTCCCAGAGACAAGGCCCTGAGAACTGGGGGTTTCCTGAGTTTCCAGCTCTTAGGGGCCACCCAGTTTTGTGTATTTCAGGGGTTCCGGCGTTTCTAGGCCTGAAAAGGGGGGCTGGGGAGGAGAGCCCCACCCAGGCCTGGAGGGCAGGACAGGAGAGGCACATAGAGGGCAGCTCCACCCCCAGGCCCTGCCCGAGCCCTGAGTGGGACATACACACCCGCTGCCGCACTGGGCAGGGTGGCAGCATCTTGGATCTGCCCAGGCACCGACCAGGAAGGCACTGCAGTGGAGGCCTTGTTTACCCGGATGAGGGGCACCCTCGCCCCCCTTCCTTTCAGTAGTTGGCAGGACCGGAGCCCTGCTCACCACCCACTTTGGTACTAGACCATATCTGTGTAGATGTGGTGTATTACAGAGAGGTTTCATCCAGGAAGAACACCTGGCTGGGGCACAGCTCAGGCCTAGGAATTGGGAAAGGGGGGGCTGAACTGGATGACGCTCTGCCGCTCGGGCCCCCCCCCACCCCCTGGCACCCCTGCACCGCCTCCCAGGGGGCCAGGGGGCTCTGGGGGCGGCACAGCATTGAGAGAACGCAGCATGTCCTCTAGCACCTCCTTGAAGTTGATGTCGCAGCCCTCGTGCACGAGGGTAGCAGGGTCAGCTGGAGCATCCGGGGTACCCAGGAGCAGAGTGGGCGCAGGGTCCTGGGGCAGCGGAAAGGCGAAGGGCGAGGGCGGTGGGAAGACCTGGGCTGGTGGGCTGTACGTGAGGTCCAGGACCTCTCCAGGACCACAGGGCAGTGCCAGTGGGCACAGGGCGGGTGACGGCACAGGGAAGCCCTGGCCATGCGCTTTCTTGCGCTTCACGTCTGCGTCCATGTGTTGCAGCTCCTGAAGCACACGGGGCACACAGCCCTCTGGGATCTTGATGCCTGCAGGGCGTATGGGGACGGCAGGTCAGGCCTCTGGTGCAGAGCCCACCAATCCCCATAATCCCCTTTTCCACTGGCTCGCCCACCCACTCACCAACTTGCTTCTTCTTGTCCTTGGTCTTGAGGCGAACAATCTGCAGGTAGCTGCTGCTGGTGACATCAGCCATGACAGCAGCGATGCGGCCCCACACGCGCAGCAGTGCCCCGCACAGCATGTAGTGGTGCCGCAGCCTCAGGCCCTGCACACAGTCCTTGCCTTCCTGCACCAGCCGGCATTGCCGGTTCCTGTGTGGCAGGCAGGCAGGGCAGCTCAGACACTCAGTGCCTTCCACACCTACCCATGATAACCTGCAGGCTTCTCCCCCATTCTAGCTCAGCTCGTCTCTGTAAATGCCAACTCTTGGGGGTCCTAGGATGCCCCACATGCCCAAAGGGCCCCTTCCCCTGTGTGGTGTGTGGGACCATCTCTAGCAGAGCTGCCCAGAGAAAATGGGGCAGGACTGTCTAATGCAGTGTGCCCCCTCCCACTCAGTCCAACCCGGGTCCTCACCACGAAGTGTGGCTGCAGTGCTTCAGTGACACGGTGTAGTTACTCTCCCAGAGCTCCCTGGCCTCCTCCGCCGTCACCTAGGGGGACAGTCGGGTGAGACCCTGAGTGAGAGACCCGTCCACACTTCTAGTTCACAACTGGGGAAAACGAAGCTTGGAGCACCCCAGGCTGGCTCATCTCAAGTCTGGCAGCCCCCTCCTGTGGCCAGCTGGGCTGCACACAGAGGGCAGGCCTGGGGCTGCAGAAGCCCCAGCAGGGAAGGGTCACAGCGGGACACAATAGGGACACATAAGCCCAGGGACATGAGCATCCTGGGGCCTCCCTGCCTGCCTCCTCCCCCATCCCCATCCCTACCCGGTGGAACTTCCGGCACAGGCTGTCGAAGGACTCCAGCTGACTCTGCCGGCCGATGTTGGGCTTATACAAGGTGAAGAGATTGCTGTGGTTCTGCTCAGCCAGGAGGCAGCTGGGTTTGTTGCCACGAGCCTGGGCGGGGGATGGTGGGGGGGGTGTCTTGTGAGGTTGGGGGCAGACAGGCACACAGCCCAGGTGGGGGTTCCCATGGTGGGTGTGCTGGAGAGGGGATGAGGCTGCAAGCTGCCCCTCACTCTCCTTCCCCCCTCCCCCCAGCCGTACCCGGCTTCTAGCACTGTGCCCCTTTCCCCAAGCCTGGGGTCCTGTCCCCAGGTCTGCCCACCTTGTAGGAGAGATAGAAGCCATCATGGGGGCCTGTCAGCTCCAGTGACCTGGCGTATGCCTCCTCCCACTTCAGGCCACGGTCCACAGTGATCTGCCAGGCACGTGGGTGTTAAGGATGGGGGCGGGGGCCGGGGCCGGGGTCAGGGGCGGTGTCTGCTCACCTTGTAGAAGATCACCTGGCCGTCCTGCGGGTGTCCGGGGGCCAGGAACACCTGCTGGCTCTCCTCATAGATCTCCTCAATGCCTGGGGCCAGGTCTGGGGGGAGGACACCAGGTGAGAAGGTGCCCCCGGGAGGGCGAGGGCCTCGTGCTGCTCAGCTGGCTCTGGTTCTGGGCTTTGGGGGGCACCAACCCCAAGTTCTCAGGTGCCCCGCAGAGGGAGAGGTTCCCCAGCAGAGTCAGCCTGGCCCAATGAACCCCTCAGGACCCCTCCCTGCACAGCTGTTCTGGGGGCAGTTAAGTAAAGCAGGGGTCTACGCTCTCTGTAAATGTTATGAATAAAAGCATTATTGGTACGAGGCTCCCTTGGCCCTTGGTGTTCTTGGCGAGGGCCTGGTGTGTGGGGTGCTGGCTGTCGGTTCCTTTAGGCCCTTCCCTCTCCCCTGGTGGCACTCACCCAGGATGCCCATGTCGTATTTTCCCTCCTTCTTGTCCACCTCAATGAGGTGGTCGAAGGTGTCGGAGAAGTACTGGAACAGCGCGTTCTGCTTGTGCACCTCCAGCCCCAGGATGCGGTTGAGGAACTTGGTGATGGAGCAGTCTGCGGGGGCAGGAGGACCTCAGGCCGCGTCAACTCCACCCACTCGCTACCCAGCCCACTAGAAGTGAGGGGCACTCACCCTTCTCCACATCTAGGCAGCCGGACCTGGACTCCCGCCCACCGATGCCAACCGATAGCAGGCCTTGCTTCATGTCTGCAGAAAGGGAGGGCTTTCACACGTGCCTCTTGCCCTAGCCAGCCCCAGGTCCCTCTGCCACTAGTGTCCCTTTGGTGTGTGTCAAAGGGATATTTGGACACACATTCAGTCTACCAATCCCGGTGCCCCACCCTGGTCCTCAGTGAGACCCCCCGCCCCCCGCCTCTGTGCCACATCCCAGCTCACCCCGGAAGAAGGCAGCATCCCCTCCTGGGTAGCCCTGGGGCAGGGGCACCTTGTTCTCCATCTGGCTCAGGATGGTGCTGAGGACACAGCTGAGAGCCCGGGCGCCGTACTGAGCAGAGAGGCCAGGTCAGAGTTGTGCTTAGGTCCCAGGAACCCCTCCTCTCCAAGCACCAACCTCCCGGGTACCTTGTTCTCAAAGTTGTACTTGCTCAGGTCTCGGGACTCAGTGGCGCGGCGGTCCCCATGCGTCAGAGCCCCCTGCCAGGGATGGGCAGCTGTCACACCCTTCCTCACTCCCCTCCTGGGGAGCTCCCCCAACGGCCCCCCGCCCAGCTCTCGCCTAGCTCTCTGGTCCAGCCTACCACTCACCAGGCTCTCCAGGCGCTTGGCGACGATGGAGGCGAACCTGCGCTCCCCAGCCAGCTCTGAGATGAGGAAGATGTACTCTGGTGCAGAGACCTGGTTGGATCGATGGGTCCGGCCTGGAGACAGACGGAGGGGGCTCTCAGGGGCTGCCCCAGCGGGGCAGGACCAAGGCGAGGGCTGGCCTGGGGCAGGGAAAAGGAAGAGGCTGGGCCTCCTGGGGAGGGGCAGGGCTCACCAAACTGCTGGATGGCACGGTCTGCACTCCAGGGCAGCTCCAGTGTCATGTGGACCCGGCGCCGCTGGTTCTGGACCCGACGGTCAGCTTGGAGGGAGACTCCAGAACTGGAGGCCTCTGAGATGATGGCCACAAGCTGGGGGGACACAGACAGGTCAGGTTGGCGTGATGGGTGGCAGTCTTCCCTTAACTCTCCCACGTACCTATGCCCTGGGTCACCCTCAATACATCAGGGTGACCCACACAGCAAGTTGAGGTACCTTCCATCTGGGCAATGGGGAGGTGGCCACATGGGCTTAGAATGGAGTGTGGACCATCCCTGGGTCACTCCTGGATGCCCACTTCCCCTGTTTCCTCAGGCGGCTTCCACCAGGACGGGGTGAGAGGCAGCTTCTATGCCCCCCCCCCCCACACACACACTCAGGCACACATGCACACTCGCATGCACACAGCCATAACAGGGACAGGGTGGTTAGTGGTCCCGAGGTAGCCCCTTAGGACTCAAAACTGTGCCTCCCCTGCCCGGGGCCTCTCTTAAGCTTTTCCTCCCTGCCCACGGGCACTGGCACACGGGTACCCTGCCCCCCAGCCCCCAAGCCCCCTAACCTTTTCCCCTTTCATGAAGCGCTCCTTTTCCCTGAGGTTCACGTGGTCGATGGAGAGGCCCTGTTCTGCCCGAGACTCGAAGGCAATAGTCCCGTCAGGCCTGGACACCACACGGCCCTTCCTACCCGTCATCTGTGCAGGGCAGGGGCAAGGAGCAGTGTGTGTGAGGGGAGGGGCCAGAACACCGTCTCTGCCCTGAGACCAACCACCTGGGGCTACAAAGGATATGAGGAGGCACCAGAGGCACAGCCCAGGAAAGAGCATAGTTAGTGTGGGTGGGAAGGGAGGACATGCAGGGAAAACTGGGGGTGGGGGGGTCCAGCCTGGGGCCCGAGGACTGCGCCCAGAACCCACAGGCCCAGGGGCACACAAGGTGTCGTGGGAGATGGGCACTTTCTGCCCCCCACCCCATGCTGGACCCTGTAGTTGCCCCCAACCTCAGAGTTGGCAGGGACTTGGAGTGGCCACCAGGGGGCACCAAAACCTCAGTCAGGGAGGGGGGGCCCAGAGCTCACCTCCGCCACATGCTCAGGGCCCCCCAGCTGGTCTATGATCTTATCCAGGGTGTTGACTGGCAGCTCCCGGCCCAGCACATGCACCTTGGCTAGCAGGTCCTGTTTCAGCCGCTCCACCTGCTCTTGGATGCCGGGGCCGTGGGGGTCCCGCTGTGAGGGGCACAGAGGGCCTGTGGGGCCACAGAGTCAGAGGGACTGGCTAGGTGACCTGCCCACAACCCACTCACAGGGCTCAGCCTACTGAAAGGGGGTCCCCGCTAGCCTTGGGGATAGCCAGGTGCAGGGTCGTGTGGGGGCCCAGACATTCTCTCTAAGCCCAGACTGTCTGTATGAACCCAGCTTTGCTGCTGACCAGTGTGGGGTGCTGACTTCCCCTCTCTGCACCTATTCCCCGCATATAAAGAAGGGAAATGGGGGTCACAGGTCTCACCGCGGTCGTCAGCAGGAAGCCCAATGGTATCCACGATGACCACGTCATCGTCCACCAGGGATTCGGGGGAGGAGTGGAAGTCACTGTCCAGGCCAGCATCCGACTCGGTACTGCTGTCATCGCTGATTCGGATCACACCTGCTGCCTCGTATGCTGGCCTGCACGCCTTGGCCCCGCGGCCCCTCCGCCGCCCTGCAGGGGAGGAGCCAGGGGTCACCTTGGCCCAGCCCTGCTTCTCCATCCTGTGGGGGTCTGGCCTGGGGCCCAGCACGTGACAACTCATGAGCGGGCAGTGTGGCTAGAGGCTGCCCCCACCAGTTCGCCCTGGGAGCCTGCGGTCGGGGCACTCTGCTCACTGCCCCCGCCGTGGTTTGTCTGTGACCTCACTCTTCCTAGTCCACCTTTGCAGGCGGACGTGGGGAGGGCACCCTGTGCAGCAGCGGGAGCAGCAGGAGTGGCCAGCTGACCTGGGATGGTGCTCAGAAAGGAAGGGCTGGAGAGGCAGCAGGAGGGCCACAGGCCACAGCTGCAGGCAGGGTGGGTGCTTACGTTTCCTCTTGGTCCCTCTGTCTCGCTTTCTTTTGGTTGAAGGAAAGTGCTTCTGAATTAGTGACAGAAAGACGCCCCTGAAAGGAGAAGCCATTTATTCTCACATGAAGATGAACATGCTGTCCCGTCTGCCGAGTGCGATTGGGTCCAGAGGACAGCGGGGCAGCGTCTCAAGGGGCAGTTTTGCTACGACTGGGAGGGGGGCTGGTGGTCTGGGTGGAGCTGACTACCTCTGAGGGACGAGGGGGTGGACACATCTGGTAACCCCCAAGATGAGGGTAGGTGGGCTGGGTATGTGGGGCTGGGAGCTCCTGGAGAAAGGAGAGAATGCTGGGCCAGGGGGGATAAGCCAGAATGAGGGGGGCACACACTGGAACCCATGCTTACTAAGGGCTGGGAAGAGAGGCTTGGGGTTTTGGGGACCCTGAAGGCCAGTCCCTAAATTTTGAGGAGTGGGGGGACTGGCTCCTGGAAGCTCATTCTGAAATCTTGGGACCCTCCACCAGACCCTCTGATCCCCAAGTCACCACAGCTAACCTTTGTGGCTTTAAAACCTAGCTGCGCCTGAGGCCTGAGGACAGGGGTCAGCACGTGAAGTCCTGGGGCAGGGCCAGGCCACAGGTCACTGCTGGGAGGCCAGCGCGCCCGGGAGGGGTTCCCTGGGTGTGGCCACCCTGCCCGCCCGGCTTGCATCACTCACTCGGCGGCTGAGACGAAGCAGTCAAGCTGCCCATCCCTTTCATCCAGCACCTCCCGCGTCCGGGCCTCGCCTGTGGACTGCAGCCCAATGACCACGCACTGTGGGGGATGAGGTGGGGGTGAGCCCGCTTGGAACCCCCACCCATAGCTCTGGAGCAGGGCCCCAAGGGGCCAGAGGGAAGCCCCTGAAGTCAGACACCCAGCCTGCCTCAGTTTCTTCTTCCTGCCTCCCTTTGGGTCCCGTTGGCTGCCAGGGCCTCACACACTCAGACCCATGAAGGAACTCTGCACCGCAGCTAACATCTGACCTCAGCTCTCCAGACCTCATTACTCTGTGTCTTATTTCTTCTGGGGACCCACCAGTTCTGGACACGGAGAGTCCAGGGCAAGGCCACTCCGGCCCCCGGCTGCAGGGAGCTGGGGTCAGGCAGAACCAGAACCTTTGGACCTGAGCTCACCCTTGTCTTCCTGGACTCAGTCCAGCTACATTTGGGCTTTTCTGTGACTGTTGGATATTGGTGCCTGTTCCACCACCTCACTCCCTCAGGCACCAGTGCTAGCATCCGGGGTGCAGCCATGAGGCCCAGCTACCACTGCTGCCAACTCACCTTGTCCCGAGCCAGTTCCTCCCGGGCCAGTTCCACCAGCCGGTGCACCTTGGCTGCGACGCACAGATACTTGAAGAAGCGCTGGTGAGCCGACCAGAACTGGCCCCACAGGGACTTGCGGGACTCCAGGCCGATCCAGTCGGCTGCCCGCTGGAACACGCTCAGGGCCTCGGCCCACTGCAACGACAGCACACGCGGCCCAGCTCACTACTGTCCGACTGTCCCCCGGCCCCGCCCTCTGGAATGTGGGGCCAGGGGGGGGAGGCTTGTACACAGAGCAACACAAAGGCTCTGCCAATACCTAACAGGCAGAAATGTTAAAAAACAAACAAACACGTGGTGCCACCGGTGATTTCAGGAAGGGGAGGGGCACCTGCAGGGACTCCTTCGGCAATTACCATACTCTGGATACTTAGACCAGGGGCCCTCACCCTGGGCGATCCTGCTCCCAGGGGCACTGGGACATCTGTAGTTGCCATGACTGGGAGGGGGGGCAGGGGGGTTCTCCCAGCATCGGATGGGTGGGAGCCAGTAATGCTGCTCAGCACCCAGGATGGACCCCACATAGGATGACCTGGTGCTGTCAGCAGTGCTGAGCGGGAGACCCCGTCTTGGTTTGAGGCAAGGATATAGCACGGGCAGAGCCAATGCTCAGGGCTTGTCTCATGGAGGTGTGACAGTGAGGACACAGGAACCCACCGCACATGGAGAAGGTGGTGAAGATGAGGGCCAGGCCACAGTGTACAGAGATGTGGACACTGGAAACAGCTTAGAGACAAAGTACTCATGACATCATGGGGAGGTGGGTGGGGCCCAGCCCTGTGCCCACATCACTACAGTCACATAAGAATCCCGCCTTGGCCGAAACCAGTTTGGCTCAGTGGATAGAGCGTCGGCCTGCGGACTGAGGGTCCCGGGTTCGATTCCGGTCAAGGGCATGTACCTTGATTGCGGGCAAATCCCCAGTAGTGGGTGTGCAAGAGGCAGCTGATGATGTTTCTCTCTCATTGATGTTTCTAACTCCCTATCCCTCTCTCTTCCTCTCTGTAAAAAATCAAGAAAATATATATTAAAAAAAAAGAAAAAAAGAATCCCGCCTTGAACAGAACTGAGTTGCTAGGCTCCAGCCAAAGACCTTGGCAAGTGGGCTGGCTGCTTCAGCCTTTCTGTAACCTGACAAATCCCTGTAGTGTTTTTAAAGACAGATGCTGAAGGTGACAGGGATGTAATTCCAAGAGGAAAGGCATGATGTGTCCTTGCAGTTAGAGACCCCGGGCACCTGCTCACCAGTAGGGCTGCACGGTTATAGACCCGCTCGAAGGTCGGGTCCAGCGGGATCTCCTCAATTCGAAAAGTCACACCACTGAAGCTGAGCTGGCGCGCAATGTACATGCCGCTGACCTTCATGTCCATGGCCACGATCTCCATGGCACCCACGCCCCTGTGGACGGAGACAAAGTTGCCTGAGCATTAGCAGGGACCTGCCTGACCACATGCTGAGTCCCATCAAGTGGTGGAGCTGTGGAAGGGCTGACCCCTGGAGCTGAGCCCTGGAGGACAAGGAAGGGACAGGCACACGGGGACTTTGCTCCCATCTGCCTGACCCCCCTGGGCTGAGGTGGGTGGTGGTGGTGCGCAAAAGGCAGGGAGGGGCTCTTCCTCCTAGAACGATGGAAAGTGTAGACAGAGAAAGGGCAGGATTTGTGTGTTAAGTTCACTCTGGCTGCTGGAGGTGTGGGCCCGGATGTGGACTGGGCACACTGATGCCAGGCCTCTGCATGTGATGAGCCCCCTTGTGGACCTCTCAGCGGCCCGTCACAGGCAGGGAGGGGCACTCACCTCTTCTCGATGGCATGCAGAAAGTCATCAAAGGTCCGGAAGGGTGTGCCCTCACCCCAGATGCCCAGGCGGCTCATGTAGATCATGTTTCGGGGCTCAGAGGCGCCTGGGGAGTTGGAGGTGGTAGTTATCATCAGCTTGTCCAACCCAGCAAGGTTTGGGGGGGAGAAGGAGATAAGGGACATGACACTGGAAATGACCCAAGGACCAGGTACAGGGACCTGAAGGTCCCAAGAAAGCACCTACAGCCAAGGAGCTGGAGCCAGGTGGCAGAGGGGAGTCCCTGATAGGGGGTGGCATCCACGAAGATATGGAAGTTACCATTGGCCCAGGGAGAGTGAGCGCCACCTTTGGGCCAGGTTTCGAGGTCAATGAATGGGTGGCACCTGTGATACCCCACTATGGCTACACCAGGCCAGACAGCACAGAGTGTGTACATGATCAGGCTTCCTCCTTGCCCCTGGCAGCTGCCCCCTCACCTGTGGCACTGGCATAGACCACCCTGGCCAGGGGCAGCTTGTTCTGCAGGTCCAGCACAGCCTTGCCCATCTTGGTGGAACTGGCATTCTTGGCTTTGTGGCACTCATCAAACACGATCGTTGGTAGGTGTGAGTTAAGGGCAGTTCTGGAAGGTGATCGCCCCAGCCTGCCCTTCCTGGTTCAGGGAGCTCAGCGAGGTGCCCGGCGTATGTGTGTTTCTGACCACAGGTGGGGTCTTTGGGGGGGGTAAAGCCGTCAGAATGAGTGAGAAACAGCCTGTGGGCCCCACACAGCTGCGGGTGGGAATGAGTGACAGCCTTTTGAAGAGCTTACAGGCGACACTGACACATATGGGCACCGATGTGGGGACAGGAGCTTCTGGAAGAGAGAGGTGGGCAGTGACTTCCCACCGGGAGCTGGGGTCTCTCTCTGTGACTCCTCACAAATCTACACTGATCACATTTAAAAAATATACTGAAGAAACAAATTGTCATACGATGTAGCAGGTTCTCAATAGTTTAAGGGGGGAAAGTTACAGGCAGGCCCTCTCCCTCTCAGGAGCATGCCCTCACCTCCCTTCCCGCCGCCCTCTTCTCCCCCCCGGGGCACATCGCCTCCGCCTCTCCCTCTCCTGAGCGCCAAGGGCCCTTCTTTTGCTTCTGTCACCTCTTCCTTGAGCCTCCGCATTCCAGCTGGCTCACTTCTGTTACCTCTGTAACTTTCCACACTTCCACTTACAATATAAAAAAACCAAAGTTACAGACACGTATGCCTATACTGAGCCTATTTTAAAAACAAGGTCTACGCGTGTGCACATGTACAATGATGTGCATGTAAAGGGTGGACAGAGGATTTGTGAAATCCAAATGGAAAGGTGAGTCTGGGGCTGAGCATGCAGCCCCTGGGGTTGAACATCTTTTTACGCCATCCTTCTCCTCAGCTGTGCAAGGTGTCATCGGGGGCCCAGGATGCACCAATAACCTTGTGCTTCTTTGGGCACCCAGCTGTTGTGCATTACTCAACCAGTAAAGCCATACGCTTGCCCACGTGACCAGAAAGGACACACAGGGCCCACGTCCCTCTTCTCATATCTGACTGGGACCAGGAGCACCAGAGCTGGTCACCCCACTTTTGAAATGACCCAAGGCACAATGAGAAGGGGTGATGGGGCTCACACAGGGCTGTATATAACACAGAAGCTGGAAACCCCCAGAATGCCCCTGTGACAGCGAAATGGCTGAGCAAGGACAGACAGAGCAGCATGCTGCACAGTGACAAGCAAACCTGCCCGGCTCAGGTGGGGAGGACAGTGACAGGAGATGGCATATGGAGGACAACCGGGGGAGGTGGCACACAGGAGGATGAGCACCCACAGGCTGCCCATAGCACCGAGCCAGCCCAGGGCTGCACAGAGGGGACATAGGAAGCGGCTGCCATGCCAGGGGCAGATCCTGTGTACATGGTAGTGGGGGGAGGGGGTTTGCACAATTCTCCAGAAGCTGAGGGCCCCCCACCTGGTGCCCCACTTACGGGGTGAGCCTGGGGGACTGGGGTTTGCAAAAGTTAACAAAGACATGTTAAGCTGATTGTGCACTTGCGGTCACTCTCCTATTCTTTGCTCTTCTAGTTGGGTAGGAGTGGAAGACGAAGTTAACCGAGTATCCAAGTTTTGAGAGCAAAGGAGGGAAAGTTAGAGACCCCCAAATCTTGGGATGGGGACAGGAGGAGGAAGAGGCCCGCACTCCACACCTCTGCCCAAGGTGGCACCTTTCCACTGCCAACCGCCACCCAGAGCCTGCGGTCACAGTCCCGCGGGCTGGAACTAGGAGGCCTCGCCAGACTGAGGGGCAGACAGCAGTGGTCACAGCGGGAGCCTCCCCTGGGGCGAGCCTCCTAAGCTCAGGTCCTCTCACAGGCATTCCAGTCCCACCCTCTGTACCCATTCCCCCCCACTCCTTTGACCACTCCAGTCCCCTCCTCCGCCCACCCTCCGGTGCCCCCTCCGCCCCTCCTTCCTCCCACCCCTCAGTGAGCTAGGATACCACGCCATCGAAGGCTGCCCCACACCATTCCAGGATCTGCCTGATTCGAGTGCGATGTTGCCCACCAGCCTGGCTCTCGCCAATCAGGGCGGAGTAGGTAGCGAACAGGACACCCTCTGAGGTAGTGTTGTCACCATACTTGATCTGGGGAGAGGAGTGGGTATAGGCACGTCTGCAGGGTCACCAGGACCCACCCCTCACCAGGAGACGGGGGAGAGGGCCGCCCGCCCACCTTGCTCAGCGCGTGCACCGCAATGTCAGGGGCATTGATGTCACGCAGGTCACGCTCGGCATCGTACTTGAGATCGTTGGAGACGCTGAACCTGGAGGGTGCAGGCTGGTGGGTGTCGGCTATCCCCCATGTCCCCTGGGCCCCCCCACCCCATGTGCAGGGGGACACTCACCACAGGGACTTCTTGCGGCCCCGCAGGTAGTTCTCGAGGATGATGCCGGCCACAGTGCGCCCTTTGCCCACGCCAGCACCGTCACCGATGAGGAAGCCCGCACGCTGCCCACTGGGGAGCAGGACCTCGTGTTGCTGTGGGTGTGTGGTGCAATGATCAGGACCCCCATGCAGGATGGGGTCAGGTGGACCCCGAGACACCCTGCCATATGGGATGGGTTGGGTGGGCACCAAAAAACCCCCATGGGGTACAGAGTCAGCTGGGGCACTGAGACCCCCAACTAGGGATGGGGTTGGTGGGAGACTCCTGGGTCACCTGGCAGGCGTAGGTGATGGCCTCCAGCTGCAAGGCAGACAGGACCCCGCTGTCCGAGGAAGGCAAGGCAAGGGTGTAGGTGATGTCCGGTGGTGGGACGCTGGACAGGGTGCTGGTCTCCACAACACGGTCTGGATGCTGCTTCCCGACCTTGGCTGGAGGGGTGTGGTCAGGGTCTTACTGGGCTGGACCAGTATGTGGGAGGGACCAGGATGGGGGCCAGCAGAGCAGGGTTAGGGGAAGGGGACCCATCAGAGTTTTGCACTGAGGAGAGGGGGCAGACCCATAACACCCTGCTGGGCAGGAAGGATGCTGGGCTGGGAGGAGATGGGCTTACGTTCCACTGCAACCTCTGAGCCATCTCAGGTTTGGGCAAGGTTCAGATTACAATTATAGAACCACCCCTCCCTAACAGGCCCACCTTCGCTGCTTGAGGGACCCTGGAACCGGGCACCTCCCTGCAGGAGCCCTGAGGGGGTCTGTGGTGCCTGCTGGGGTGTCCGCCAGGGGTCTCCTCCCACATGCCAGGGGCTAGGGGAGGCTGTGCACTCACACTTAGATGGCACATAGTCTGCATAGATCTCCGTGTGGCCCAGCTCCTCTGCATCCTCCTCCTCCGGCTCCTCCTCCTCCTCTGGCTGACTCTGAGACTGAAGGCCGGTGTCGTCATAGTGGGGACAGTCTTGTCGCCCAGCATGGCCAGTCTCCCCAAGGGGCTGGGGCCTGGTCCATCAGCCAGACCAGTGACAGGGGTGGTGGGGAGCGAGCCCACCTGTCCCCTGCCCCAACATGGTACCTCCCAGGTCCTCCCACCTGTAAAATGGGCAGACCGTGCTTCTAAGCCAGCCCAGGGTCTGACACATAGAAGGTGCCTGAGTGTGAATGGCCCTCCCTAGTCCCAGGAGGGGTGGGCAGGGTTGGGGAAGGGCCCAGCTCACCTGGTAGCTGACGAGAAGTGGGGTGCTGGAGAGGGAGGACACAGGGTCCTCAAGGCCAGTAAATGGCCCAGTGGGCAGGAACTGGAGGCGAGATGAAGAGGAGAGTGACCATGAGATTGCAGGCTGGACGTGCCAAGGAAGCACCTCGATAGGACCCCTGGCCTAGACTCAGGTTTTCCATGCCCTCCTCATGGCCTCTGCCTAGGACCTGCTGACTGCCTCCTTCCTGCTGCCTGCCAGCTAGTTCTGGTGGCCGAGACCTACTATGTGGCTACAAAACAAGCTTCATGGAAGTAACATGTGGCCATTCTCCTCAGCCCCACACAGACTCCCACTATCTCAAGACCAATGACTGTGAGTGCTGGATGTCCTGGACCACGAGTGACAAGGATCACCAGGGGATTCAGTAATGTGATAAATGAATTTATGACTCCAGTTTTTTCCAAAGCTAAGACCATGGCCAATGTTTTCTCATATATATCACACACACACACACACACACACACACACCCCAAATAACATAGAAATATCAATGAGAGAGAATCATTGATTGGCTGCCTCCTGCACGCACCCTACTGAGAATTGAGCCCACAACCCAGGCATGTGCCCTTGAGCAGAAACGAACCCGGGACCCTTCTGTCCTCAGGCCAACGCTCTATCCACTGAGCCAAACCGGCTAGGGCCAAAGTTTTCTTTTTAAGAAACTAAAATGCCCTGGCTCAGCTGGTGGGAGTGTGGTCCTGTGCACTGAAAGGCTTTGGTTGTGGGTATGATTCCTGGCCCTGGTTGGGGGACATTTAGGAGACAGCCGGCCCATGTTTCTCCCTCGCATCAATGTTTATATCTCTCTCTTCCTCCCACTCCCTTTTCCTTCATTTCTCTAAAAATCAGTGAAAGTGCCTTTAGGGAAGTCAGAAACCTATACTCAAGTCCCTCTCCATTTTTTTTTTTTAAACTAACAAAAACAAATAACCTCAGCCAGGTTCCCAGAAGGCTGAGTCAGGGTTCCGGGAGGGTGGGCTGGCTCGCTGCATGCTGTGCGTGTTGGGTTTCGGCTGCCCTCACACCCTCTTCCCGGGAGCTGGAAGCCACCCAGGGGCCCTGGAAGGCATGAGTAATGGCCCTGTCCTGCTGGGCCCTTTCACCCAGACACTGAGACGGGCCTGGATTGTCCACCAAAGCCGCCAAGGCAGGGACCTCCCTGGGCTGCCCTGGGCACTCCCTGTCCCCCTGCAGGCTCCATGCTTGGTGCCCCTACTGCCTGGTCCTGGGCATATGGTGGAGCCTGGGCCTGGCGTACCTGGGGACCTTGCTCACCTGTGACAGCTCTGGGTTGGCCTCATCTCCCAGTTCCCACCTGGCCAGGCACAGGGCCCACTACTGACCTTGGGGTCCATCAGGCTAGTTCCTATCATAGGGTCTGTTTTTAAAAAATATAAATCTAGCTGAAACCGGTTTGGCTCAGTGGATAGAGCGTCAGCCTATGGACTGAAAGGTCCCGGGTTTGATTCTGGCCAAGGACATGTATCTTGGTTCAGGCACATCCCCAGTAGGGGGTGTGCAAGAGGCAGCTGATCGATGATTCTCTCTCATCGATGTTTTTAACTCTCCCTCACTCTTCCTCTGTAAAAAAATCAATAAAATATACTAAAAAAAATAAAAATAAAAATATAAATCTATAACAATATAAGTATAATATACAAATCGACTGAACAGCCGAACAGCAGAATGACTGTCCAGACTACCATGCTATGACACACACTGGCACCAGGCCAGCAGGGCAATCAACTGGGGGGCTCCACGACTGACCCAAAGAGGGAGGCCCATGCCACTGGCCAGGGGGCGATCAATTGGGGCAGAGTGGGGGGGCTCTGCAGAACCAGGGAACTAGGGATGTGTGGTGCCGCACACGGGTAGCACCAGGCCCAGGCGGGTGCAGGTAGGGGATGGGGCCGTGGGGCCATGAGGCAGCCGGGGCTGTTAGGATCCCAGCAGCCGGGGCTGCAAAGGCCTATCCTTGCATGAATTTCGTACACTGGGCCTCTAGTGTGTATGTGTGTATATAAATATATATATAGATATCTACCCTGTTTCCCCAAAAATAAGACAGTGTCTTATATTAATTTTTTCTCCCAAAGTGGCACTTATTTTCAGGGGATGTCTTATCTTTCCATGCGCTAGGTCTTATTTTCGGGGAAACACGGTATCTATCTATATATAGATATAGATATAGATATATTTCACTGAGAAAGGGAGAGGGAGAGAGAGATAGAAACATCAATGATGAGAATCACTGATTGACTGGCTGCCTCCTGCACACCCCCTATTGGGGACCTAGCCAGAAAACTGGGCATGTGCCCTGCCCGGGAATTAAACCATGACCTTCTGGTTCATAGGTCGACACTCAACCACTGAGCAACATTGGCTGGGCATCACAGGGTCCTTGTACGAGCTGTTCCTGCCACCTCTCCTGGCCAATGATTCCTCCAGCCCTCAGCCCTAAATGGCCTCTCCAGAGGGATTCCCGCCACCTTTCCATCCCGTCACGTGACTTTATGTTTAGCAAGCCCAGGATCTTTCCCCCTCAGCACAGCTGAGATTGGGGCTGAGTCATTTTCTGTAGGGGGCTGCCCCAAGTACTGTGGAGGAGAGAGCAGCATCCCTGGCCCCCACCCTCTCAGTGCCAGGAGCACCCCCAGTTGTGACAACAACAGATGTCCCCAGACATGGCCCAGTATTCCCTGGGGGCAGGACCATCCTGGGTGAGAACCAGGAGAAATGACATTTTGCTCATATCCTGGGGACCCCCATCTCCTCAGCAGGCCCAACACAGAGCAGAGCATGGAGACTGGGCCACTGGAGGCACAGGAGGGGTGGTGCCTGGCTATGACAGCACTTACACAGGAGGGGCAAGGCCCCCAACATAGTAGCTTCCTCCGCAAACCCTTGCATTGTCTGGGCTGTACAGGAAACGTGAGGACCCTGGACCAGCAGGCTCATCAGTGTCTGAACAGCCCTGACCCACCTACTGGCACGGAGGCCGCAGGGTGAACTGACCTTGTCTTGGGCGGAGGAGCCGGTGCTCACGTCCCAGATGGTGGGCACCTGGCTGAGGCTGTCGGCGGGCAGGAAGTCAGGGGTATCCGCGATGTCCGAGAGGGAGTCCACAGATGAGGAGAAGATGGAGGCGTTGGAGAGTTCATCGAGGTACGAGGATTCCTGGAAGACAGGCTGGGTGAGGGCACAGCCAGGGCGGCCCCATGACAGGTGCAGGAGGGTTAGCCAAGGTGCAGATGCTGCTCAGCCATGAGAGGAACAAGGCTCTGACACTGGCCACAGCATGGATGACTCCTGAAAACACGACACTTATGAGAGAAGCCAGACCCCATGAGCTGTGCACTGACCCCACTGGGTGACACCAGAAGGTGACACCCGCCTCATGCCTTCCCTGGCCCATTCTTTTTTATTTTTTTTTTATTTTTTTTTAAATATATTTTGATATTTCACAGAGAGGAGGAAGGGAGAGAGACAGAGAGCTAGAAACGTCGATGAGAGAGAATCATCGATCAGCTGCCTCTTGCACACCCCCTACTGGGGATGTGCCCGCAACCAATGTACATGCCCTTTGACCGGAATCGAACCTGGGACTTTTCAGTCCACAGACCAACGCTCTACCACTGAGCCAAACCGGCTTCAGCTTAAATATATATTTTATTGATTTTTTTACAGAGAGGAAGAGAGAGGGATAGAGAGTTCGAAACATCGATGAGAGAGAATCATCGACCAGCTGCCTCTTGCACGCCCCCTACTGGGGATGTGTCCCTGGCCCATTCTTGTGTGGGTGACACTATTTTTTTTTAAATATATTTTATTGATTTTATACAGAGAGGAAGGGAGAGAGACAGAGAGTTAGAAACATCGATGAGAGAGAGTCATCGATCAGCTGCCTCTTGCACACCCCCTACTGGGGATATGCCCGCAACCAATGTACATGCCCTTGACCGGAATCGAACCCGGGACCTTTCAGTCCCTAAGCCGACGCTCTATACACTGAGCCAAACCGGTTTCAGCAGGGGCCCCACATCTTTGGGAGAAGCCTGCTGCATGGAGTTTACACACAGTTCATAAATCTAAATTTAAAGAAAATCAGAGCCAAAACCGGTTTGGCTCAGTGGTAGAGCATTGGTCTGTGGACTGAAAGGTCCCAGGTTCAATTCCGGTCAAGGGCATGTACATTGTTTGCGGGCACATCCCCAGTAGGGGGTGTGCAAGAGGCAGCTGGTCGATGTTTTCTCTCTCATTGATGTTTCTAGCTCTCTATCCCTCTCTCCTCCTCTCTGTAAAAAATCAATAAAATATATTTTTTTTAAAAATCAGAAACATCAGGTATTCGTGCCACCCCCCACACACACACACACCCCTCAGTCAGAGGCACTGAGTGCCTGGCTTGCACTGGACATCGGGACACGTGGAGACCAGCCCCTGGTTTCCTGGGGTCCTGGACAGGCGGGAGCAAGCCCCCAGTCAGACTTCCCTGCAGTGAGTGTCCGTTTTGCAGATGGACCTGGAAGTCCAGGAGCTGGGGGGGCTGCAGGCGAGCAGTCCTCAGCCAACACTACCAAGAGAAAGCCCCACAAGAACCTCCCCAGCCTGCCCAGCCGAAGCCACAGAGGGCCAGTCACACTGACTCCAGGCCCTAAGCATTTCCCGTGCAGGCAGGGCCAGTGAGGCCACGGTGAGGATCCAGGCAGGGCTGCCCTCCTGGAGCCCCACGCCCTGTGCACCACTCACACACTGGAGGCACTGAAGAGCCAGGCCAGGTGTGCTGGGAGACACGAGTGTCCTGCCAACCAGTGGATGAAGACAAGAAGAATGGCTGATGAGAGGGGGTCTCGGGCTCAGTGCGATGGACTCCAGGGAGGAAGGGGACCCCGGAACCTACCCTGATGCACCTGTAATGCCACAATTAACTGGCCTGGGTCTCAGCCAGGGCCCAGGCCTAACCCATGCCCCTGTGAGGCCCTTTCCTGGCTCCCCTCCCAGCAATCTGAATCAGACTCCTATTCCGGGGGAGTGGGGGGGGATTGGGGGTTTGGGGGATACGCAGGCAACCTCATCAGCTTCCCAGAAGTTCTGACTCTGATACTGGTGCATATACAGCCCCAGAAAGAGGCAGCTCCAAGGGAATGGGTGGGAGGAGATGGAACTGGTTCCACCCAGCAGCCTCCCCTGAGATGGCTGGATGCAAGAGCCTCAGTCTTGCCCATCTGCTGGACAAGACCAGTCCTGGTGCCAACGAGGAGTCAGGGGGCCTTGAATGAGCCTCCTGCTACCCTCCAGAGCCCTGGCCATCTGTGCACACAAGGGAGCCATAGGGGCCAGCCACACGCTCCCGTGGTGTGCAAGGAGAGAGCTCAGACCACCAACCAGGCCCTTCCTCATCCCTGCCTGCCCCCCAGCTGCAAGCAGCCTGGATCCACGTGGGAGTGGGGGTGGGAGCAGGAGGCAGTGCAGACCCAGCCCCCCCTCTCCAGCTGGCAGGACTATGACCTGGACAGTCAGGGGAAGAGGCGGGGCCTTCGGCTGCCCCATAGAAGGCAGGACCTGCTCAGGCACCAGACACAGATGGTGGCGTAGATAGGTTAATAAAAGCTCCAAGTTCCAGGACAGAGGCAGGAACCGAAGGGGGCGCACTTTGAGACTCCTGGGGTGCCTAGCACACACATGCCAAGAGCCCAGCAACTACAGAGCAGCGCAGCTGTTTTAGGGGAAACTGAGACAACCATGGGGGAGCCTGGCCCTGCCACCCCCAGGCTGGTGCTCCCTTGGGCTCTGCCCTCCCAGGTCAGAGGCAGTCAGACATGGCCCAGCCCAAGTCTGCTGGATGATGCCAAGGAAAGCCAGGCTGTAAGTGACTCCCCGGTCCCTATAAGTGACAGGGCCAGAGACCCCAGCAGGCTGGGCAGGATGGGGTCTGGGTGCAGGTGGAGGTGGTCAGATATCTTGGCTGAAATCCCTCTGGGGCCACATCTGAGCAGGTCCGTGATGGGTACTGCCTGAGCCTGGTAGGAGTGATGCTGGCTCCTGAGACCCTGAGAGGTGGCCCTGCCTTCTGGAGGCAAATGGCCCCTGAGCGGTGGGCAAGGCTGGGGGTCAGAGAAAGAAGACTGGTCCGGCAAAGTGTGGGTGTGCAGAGATACCCCTCCTGAGAGGACAGCGGAAGGGGAGAGGTCTTCCCAGTGGAGCAGGCTGATTAGCGCCCCCGCCAGGAGCTGAGGATCAACGTTAGCCATGAGGAGCCATGGGGACACGGGGACCCTGATGTGACAAATGAGTAGGGCACATCCCTCAGTGCAAACATGAGAAAGCGCCAGAAAACCCTGACGGGGGACATCCTGTAGGACACACAGCCCAGGGCATCCACATAGGAAAGAGGAGAAACCGACTCAGTTGGGGGGCGGGGGCTGAGAGGACATGATGATTATTATCACAGGGGATCCTGATGGGGTCCCGGGGCAGGGAGAGGCCATGAGGGGAAACTAAGGAAATCTAGTAAATCCAGACTTTGGTTATTAATGATGACTCAGTCCTGGCTCATTAGCTGTGACAAAGGTACTGCAGTGACATCAGGTGTAGGCAGGGGGACTGGGCAGGGCACACTGGAATATATACCATCGGTCATAATGCTGTAAATCTAAAACTGTTTTTAAAATATCATGTTAAAAAAAATTAAAAAAATAAAAATAAAAATAGGAGGGAAGGAGGGAGGGGGGCAAAAAAAAATCAATAAAATATATTAAAATAAATAAATAAATAAATAAATAAATAAATAAATAAATAAAAAGAAAAAAAAAAAATCATGTTAAGTGGGTACTTTTGCCCCACTCTGTGGTCACTACCTCCAGATGCCCAGATGAACAGCTAGCAATGTGGGGGTTCGTGGATTCTGGGGCAAAGTGAGGAGGGACCTCATGCGGATCACCACAGGCCAGGGGGAGGTAAGGCCTCCAGGGTCCCCCCCAGCTCCACTCCCTGTGCAGGGTGGGCAGCTGAATGGGGGTGAGAAGGGACCTCTCCCTGGTAGGCTGCCTGCCCACCAGCTTGTGCGGGAACCTGATCCCCAGCAGCCACCAGCGGAACCCCAAGACCACTCAAACCCAGAGCCGCCTCCCCTGGGTCCCCACCTGGAACACCTGCTTCCCAGACCCCAGACTGCTCTTCCTGCTGCAGCCCCTGAACGCGGAGGGACCGGCTGGTTACCCAAGAGAGTATGGGATCATTTGCTGTGGTAACCATATCTGCAGCATTTTGGGGATCCCCTGGATCAGATGAAGAGCTGGCCAGACAGTAACCCTCCTCCCAGTCCAGCTGGATGGGACAGGATGGACGCTCCGCCCTGACGGGGCTGTGGGCCTCCTCCAGGAGGGCTACAACTGCTCAGACCCCAGAAATTATCTTCAAATGGGTTCTTTCACTGCCTCCCCCTGCCCCCACCCTACCAGGGGCTAACACTTGCCTGGGTCATGGGGAGAGGAGGAGTTAGAGGTGCATTCCTACCTGTCCAGTCACACCCAATCCTGGCAGAGGCTCTGATGACTGCCCCAGGACATCCCAGAGCCCAGGAAACTCTCAAGGTCCCACGCCAGGGACACCCAGATCAGAGCAGGCACACAGCACAGCCCCTCCCACCTCCCCCGCTGGCCGCAAGCACTTTCATTTTGCAGCGCCTCCCCGGTCCCTCCCCTCACCCCGTCCCCAGATTCTCAGAAAACTCCTGCAGATTCACTGTCCCTGCCAAAAAAAAGCCAGCGTGAGCCAGGAGGACCAGGAGGAAGGGGACACCCGGGTCTGGTGGGTCCAGTCAGTCCTCTCAGTGGCCTGACCTGCCTGTCAGGTGGGAGGGGACCGATTGAACCCCGAGGCAAAGCGGGAGGGTTACCTTGTTGAGTGCTGCCAGCTGCAGCCAGAACTGCAGCTGGGACATGGCTTGGCCACCGGTGGGTCCCCTGGAAGGAGCACTCCCTCATGACCTTGGTGCTGGGCTGGGCCGGCAGACGGCTCTGCTCTCAGCCCTCAGCCCAGCTGCATTTGCATGTTGGTTTAGTCACCACCAGCGCCTACTTCCCCTAAGGCCCGCTGACTTTCAGGAAATGATGCCTGCCTGGTAAGTCAGGGCGATTACTGGCAGTGCAGGGACAATTACTGTACAGGGCGGAATCTAGCCACAGACGCTGACAACAATGCACCAGCCCGCCAGGTTGCACCCTGCTGGTCCCGGGTGCCCCGTCCACAGTGGCCAGGCTCCTCTGCAGGCACTCAGGGTTCAGATGAGATGTTGGGGGGGGGGGGGGGGGGGGACGGCGCACAGCTGGGATGCTAAGGAAGACCCTCCCCATTCTGCCTCAGTTTTCACAGACTGGTGGTGTACTGGGTTCTGTTCTACCTGGCCTCCTCCCCTTGACAGTTGGGCCTGGCAGGGACCCTCGGCTGCCCCTGAGATGCCCACAGCAGTGATCCTAAAGGGCATAAGCCCCCAGAACACGGGGAGGAGACAGGTCCATCCCACTCTTACATTTCCTCCCACACCCTCCCAGGCCCAGCACACCAGCTCTTCAGCCAGGCCCACCCTGCTCCTTACCCTCCAGCCTTGCCAAGGGCTCTGCCTGCCCCTGAAGCTCCATTCCTCCCCATGCCCCCTGCCTCCCTCAGTGCAGCACAGGAGTAGGACCAGGAAGGGCTGGTGGGCAGGGTATGCAAAACCATCATACCCTGTGGGCCCAGAGCCTAGGCACAGATACCCACCCAGTGGGAATGACTGTTCAGATCACTCCTCACGGCTGAGAAGAGGGACCCTGGGCCTCCCACCGAGTCAGGGAGAATGAACAGTCACAGAGTCCAACCCTGCAGTCCAATGAGGCCATAGCAGCCCCTATCCTGTCTCCCCATACAGCCAGAGGGCAACACAGACCCCAACAACAGAGCAAGTTGTGGGATACCCACCAGGCCCTGGCTGCCATGGGTGGGAGGAAAGTGTACGTCTGGCAATAAGTTCATGAAAAGATACTCAACACCACAGGCAACAGGGAAAGGGGGGTCACAAGTGAGACGAGATACACGGCACATCCAAGGGACTGTGAAACTCACACAACAGTGATAAGTGCTGGTGAGACGCAGAAGAGTTGGAACTGGTGAGAACGTGCAATAAGCGTCTCTGTAAAACAGTGCCCAGTTCCTCCAAAGATCACAGTCACATGACCCTGCAATGCCACTGCTAGGTGTCCATCCAAAAAAGCATGCCAACAGAAACCTGTACACACATCCACTGAGGTCAGAGTCACAACAGCCACAAGCTGGAAACAACTCAAATGTCTAGCAACAGATGAATGTGATCCAATCACACACTGCGAATTACTCAGCCGTGAAAAGGAGTCAAGTGCCTGGTTGGTGTGTCTTAGCTGGCTGTTGTCCCACACACCAAAAGGTGGCAAGTTTGATTCCCGGTTTAGGGCACATACTCATGTTGTGGGTTCAATCCCCGGTTGGGTTGTGTGCAGGGGGCAACCAATCCGTGTTTCTCTCTCAAATGGACGTTCCTCTCTCCCTCTCACCTTTCCTTTCTCTTTAAAATCAATTGAAAGAACTTGCTACAACTTGGATTGGACCTTGAAAAAACGGTGCTCAGTGAGAGAAGCCAGACAAAGTGTGATTCCGTTTATGTGAAATGCCCAGGACAGGCACATCCACGGGAACAGAAAGTGGGTTAGTGGTTGTCTGGAGCTGAGGGAGGTGATGGTGGTGACTGCTAAGGGGGTGAGGCTTCTTTTTCAGGTGAAGAAATGTTCTAGAACAAGAGCGGTGATGGGCCTGCCAGTGTGGCTCAGTGGTTGAGTGTCAACCTATGAACCAGGAAGTCACGGTTTGATTTCTGGTCAGGGTATATGCCTGGGTGTACAAGAGGCAGCTAAGCAATAATTCTCTCTCATTATTGATGTTCTATCTCTCTCTCCCTCTCCCTTCCTCACTGAAATCAATAAAAATATATTTACATTAAAAGAAGAGAGGTGATAGTTGCACAAACTTTGTAAATATACTTTAAAAGGATAAGTTTTTTGTTTTTTTTAAAGGTAAGTTTTAAGGTATGTGAATTCTGTCTCAATTTTAAACAGAATTTCTTCTAATCTGTAATGAAAGGAAAACATAATAGTAAAAAATAAAAAAAATTAAAAAACACCGAACTCTTTATTACTGGGTTTAATAGGCATAAAATTTGTCAAGTTGCTAGCAGAGTTTTTTGTGTTTTTTTAAAAATATATTTTACTGATTTTTCACAGAGAGGAAGGGAGAGGGATAGACAGCTAGAAACATCGATGAGAGAGAATCATCGACCAGCTGCCTCCTGCACACCCCCCACCGGGGATGCGTCCGCAACCAATGTACATGCCCTTGACTGGAATCGAACCTGGGACCTTTCAGTCCACAGACTGACACTCTGTCCACTGAACCAAACCGGTTTCAGCGCTAGCAAAGTTTATAACCACTGTCTCTCATTATCTCGTCACCAGATGGCTTACTACCTGGCAAAGGTGACCTGAAGGAGACAGGGAAGCCCTGGGTATGGCTGGGGTCCCAGGACAAGGAAGGGCCCCTGTCTAGGGAAATCATCATCCACTGGGCTCCTGCCCACCTCACACACCCCAAGTCTGGCCTGCCAATGGCCCTGCCACCCTAGCCACCACGGGCTGTGGGTCTTGGATGGGACTGGGAAGGGGCATAAGGGGGGGGACTGAGTCAGGTCAGAGCAGAGGTCCTGGTGAAGGTGAAACGGGTGACCTGGGTGTCAGCCATGCTCAAGGACATGGATGGCCATGGATCCAGCCCCATGAGTGTGGCTGTTCCTGTCTGGTGTCTCTCTGGGCTGTGGGGTTGCCCAGCTAGTGGTCCCTAGGTTGACCCTCCATCATGTGCATCATGTGGCTGAGTACAGAAGGGTAGGCGTGGCCCAACTGCCCCAGGTTTCCTGAGAATCCCCCAGCCCCCATCTGTTTTTTCTGGTCTCACTCCTTACCTTCTCCACCTATCCCACCAGTTTCTTTACACACGCTCAAGTGCTCGGGCAACCACATAACTGGGCCACAGATGGCCTGTCTGTCCCCGAGTTACAGTGAGTTCAGTTGAGGCTGGCGAGTGAGCAGCACAGCTCAATGCCAGAATATTCCAGTTGAGGGCTCAATTGTGTCCCCCAAAATAACAGGTTTGAGTCCTAACCTAAGAACTGGTCCTTACTGGAAATAGGGTCTTTGCAGATGTCATTAGGTAAATAGGGTCACACTGGATTAAGGTGGCCCTAATGCAATGACTTACAAGAATAGGGAAATTTGGACACAGACACACAGGGAGAGGCAACATGAAGACAGAGGCAGACACTACCGTGATGCAACCGCAAGCCCAGGATGCCTGCAGCCCCCAGAAGCTGGGAGAGGCGGGAAGGACCCTTTTCTGAAGCCTCAGCGGGGAAGGTAGCCCTGCAACACCTTGATCTCAGACATCTGGCCCCAGAAATGGGAAGGTGTAAGTCTCTATGGTTTTAAGCTGCCAGGTTTGTGGTTCTTTGGTGGGGTAGCCCAGGACACTCACCCCTACAGCCCTCTAGAAAGCTCTGCTCTGTCAGCCCATCAAAGGGATGGCTGCCTGATGTGGGCCCAATGGCCTCACCAGCACACCACCCCTGACCTCCTTCCAGCAGTGCAGCCAAGAGGAGCTGGACCCTCCAAGAACCTGTGGGACAGCCCCTGGACTCCCAAACCTCCCTCACTTCCTTGTTCCCTGGTGTCTGGGTGCCCGGACTTCCACAGAGACCCTCTGGAGATACCACACTCCGGCTCCCACAGGGTCCTGGTCCTCAGCACAGACCTTGGAGGGGTAAACCCACAGGCTCCGGTGAGAAGAAACCCACATTCTCTTTCTGCCAGTGCTGGTAACTGCTAAGAACATGCTATAAGCCAGGACCTCTGATCCCATGAAATCCATTTGCCAATCAGTTGAGGCCACTCGCCCCTCCCCAAATAGGAAGCTGCCGAGAGTTTTCGAAGTACTTTTCTGAGCCGTGACCTCATCTTGGCTTCCCAGAAGCCCTGAAATGCAATGCTTCCTCTGTGTGTGTGTGTGTGTGTGTGTGTGTGTGTGTGTGTTCAGCATGTGGGAAAGAGCCGTCTCTAGAGCCTGGCCAAAGTCCAGGTGGTCTTGGAAGGAGGTGCCAGGGCAGCACCGACTCCAGAAAATGAGCATGTGGGACGGCAGGGGGATGGAACTCCATTCAAGTCTCTCACCCCAACCCATTTCTGACATGTCCCCAGATATCACCCCCAATCAGATTCAACTACATTTCTGACATGTCCCCAGATATCACCCCCAATCAGATTCAACTACATTTCTGACATGTCCCCAGATATCACCCTAACCCATTTCTGACATGTCCCCAGATATCACCCCCAATTAGATTCAGCTACATCTGGAACACATGTCCACACAAAGGCCTGTACAGGACGTTCACAGCAGCAGGATTCACAACAGCCAAAAGGTAGACACAGCTCAAATGGTCACCAATGGATGAACAGATAAACACAACGCGGTCCATTCACAAGTAAAATATTAGCCAGCCATGCAAAGGAGTGAAGTGCTGACACTGCCTACGTGTAAGAACACTGAAAACATGAAGCTCAGTGAGAGAAGCCAGACACAAAGGCTACGCAGTGTGATTCCATTTGTGTGACATGTCCAGAACAGGCACATCCAGGAAGTGGATTTGTGGCTGTCAGGGGCTAGGGGATGGGAATGGGGAGATGACTGCTGATGGGGACGAGGTCTCTTTTTGTGGTGATGGAGTGTTCTGATAGAAGTCAGAGGTAATGGGTGCACAACACAATGAGTGTACTAAAAGCCACTGAATCGTATGATATGCAAATTGTATCTCAATTTAAAAATAGCCTGGCTGGCGTGGCTCAGTGATTAAGCTTCAAACCTATGAACAAGGAGGTCAAGGTTCGATTCTGGTCAGGGCACATGCCCAGCTTTCAGGCTGGATCCCCAGTGGGGGGGGGGGGGGGCAAGAGGGAGCCAACCAATGATTCTCTTTCATCATTGATGTTTCTATTTTTCTCTCCCTCTTCCTCCCTCTCTGAAATCAATAAAAATAAATAAATAAATAAATAAGTAAGTAAGTAAGTAAATAAATAAATAAGTAAATAAGACGAAAGAAAAGCTGCATGTTCACATCCCAGAGTCCTCAGCACACCCTGATGTGAGACCTTATGTGGGGCCCCTTGAGCTGTTCAGGTCACCAACCAGGGACGTGGGGCCTGTGTGGCTTCATTCCAACAGGAGCTGGAAGGACAGGAGGCCCTTCCTCTGGGAGGGGGGTGATACAAGGGCCAAGGCCGGGAAGACACAGCATGAGCCTGGGCCAGCCTGAGTGGCTACAAGGGAGGAAGTGCTCCAATGGGGACACAGAGGGATACAGGAAATCCTGAGCAGACACTCCTGATCAGAGCCCACGATGATATAAATGAATGAATAAATGAATGAATAGCTAAGGGGAGGGGGCGGCTGTCCCTACAGACGCCAGCTATCATTATAGCAGGGAAGAAAACAATCTGTTAGATGGACACCACGGTTACAATTGCTGTAGCCAACAACTCCCGACAGATCACAAGGTCATTCCCACCCCCACCACAAGGGACCAGGATACTGGCACGGCCTTGTGTGTCTCTCACAGGATGAGGGACAAGTAGCAGCTTGACAGTGGGCAGCGGAGGGACCTGGTAGAGGCCTCCCCAACAGGGGTCAAGGTCAATCCCACTGGCAATGAGATGCATCAGTACCAGGGTCTCAGAGACAAAGCACTGAGGA
Source organism: Pipistrellus hanaki (assembly GCF_964339955.1). Lineage (NCBI taxonomy): Eukaryota > Metazoa > Chordata > Mammalia > Chiroptera > Vespertilionidae > Pipistrellus > Pipistrellus hanaki. The sequence goes on from NC_140507.1 coordinate 70,393,281, forward strand.
GGACACAGGGTCTCGTCTGTGGGACCCCTGCCATAAGCACAGAGCCCCCGTCTCAGCAAGAGACGGGGCTAACTAACGGGGCTAACGGGACATAGGCAAACTCTTCAGAGGCCTGTGTCCACCTGGCACTCCAGCCTGTCACCAGCACTGAATCAAGCTCATTTCTGCTCTGTGACACATGGGCCAAGGTTATACAGGATGATGACATACATGCACAGAAGCTAGGTGAATAAGGGTGGCCAGGAATTTTCAGTACTGTTCTTGCAACTTTTCTGTAAATATAAAATACTTTTAAGATTTGTTTTGTCGTGAAAACATTAAAAAAAAAAAAAAAGTGTCAGAGCTTACATTTTCAGAGACCTGGGTCTCAGGCCCTGGGCAGGACAGGGAAGGGTGACGGGGGACCACACCCAGCACAGCTACCTCTGAGAGGCTTGTGAACTGCAGAATCCCCTGGGCTGGAGGACCCTGGCATCTGTGAAGTGGAGGCCCACAGAGGCATGACCGACCTGCCCCCAGTGTTCCTGGGCCTGGATTGGCTCCTGTTCAGAATCAAGGGAGGGACCCAATACCCCTGAGATTCCATGTCAGGAGACAAGAGAAGAGCAAAGACCTCAGACAGCAAAGCCAGGCCGAGGCCAACCACAGGCTGGAGAACCACAGGCTGGATGCATTCCCTGTGGAGGTGTGGGCAGAGTGCTGGCCCCGGGGGGATTGCTCTGTGCCCTAAAGGGAAAGTGGAAGAAGCTTTCTCCTTGGAGGTAGCAGGAGTCACACAGTTCATCTTGCTCTTTTTGCTTTGGCTGCCAGGAAACTTGGGAATTAAGTTTAGTTACTAGGAAGGATATTAAGGCACATGGGTTTATATTCACTCTTCACCCCCAATACCCCCTCTAGATTTCCCATTCCAATTCCTCTGACTTATACAACAGTGGGGAACATTTCTAGAGTGTGCCATGGGCCACAGGAGAGCTTTGCATGGTGTATCAGTTTCCTTTCACTGCTGTAATACATTACCACAAACTTCCTAGCTTAAAACAACACAAGTTTATTACCTTATGGTTCTAGAGATCGAGAGTTCGACATGGATATGAAAACATGCTCAAAGTCACTAATTATCCGAGAGATGCAAATCAAAACAACAATGCAGTACCATCTCACATCTGTCAGAATGGCAATCATCAACAAATCAACATATGACAAGTGCTGGTGAGGATGCGGAGAAAAAGGAACCCGCGTGCACTGCTGGTGGGAATGCAGACTGGTGCAGCCACTGTGGACAACAGTATGGAGTGTCCTCAAAAAACTAAAAATGGAACTCCCATTTGACCCAGTAATCCCACTCCTAGGAAAATATCCCAAGAAATCAGAAACTCCAATCAGAAAGGATATACGCACCCCTGTGTTCATAGCAGCACAATTTACAATAGCTGAGATTTGGAAACAGCCTAAATGCCCATCCGCAGATGAGTGGATTAGAAAACCATGGTACACCTACACAATGGAATACTACAAAAAAGAAAGAATTCTTACCATTTGCAGCAGCATGGATGGACCTGGAGAGCATTATGTTAAGCGAAATAAGCCAGGCAATGAAATAAAAATACCACATGATCTCACTTATTTATGGAAAATAAAGAGCATTATAACCTGATGAACAAAAAGATAGATACAAAGGCAGTAAAGCCCCGAACAGACTGTCAAATTACAGCAGGAAGGCTGGGGAGTATGGGGAAGGGGGAAAGCGATCAACCAAAGGACTTGTATGCATGCATATAAGCACAACCAATGGACACAAGACACTGGGGGTGGGGGGTGGGATGAGGGCTAGTGACAGGGGATAGGGGAGATTGGGGGAAGGTAAATGGTACTACTATATGTAATACTTTAAACAAAACAAAAAATTTTAAAAAAGATTACCTGAAAAAAAAGAAAAAGAGTACGACATGTATCTCACGGATCTAAACACAGTGTGGGCAGAGCTGGTCCTTCTGGAAGCTCAGGAGAGAATTCTTTCCAGCTTCTAGAGGCACCGCAGCTCTGGCCCCTTCCTCCATCTTCACAGCCAGCAGCACAGCCTCTTCCATCTCTGACTCTGACCCTCTTATGAGGACCCTATAAGGACACTGGGTCCAATGGGGAATTCAGGGTTGTCTCCATCTCAGGGTCCTAGACTTAATCCCATCTGTAAAGTAATATCCACAGGTGCAGGGACCAGGATGAGGACTTCTTTGGGGCTGTATTCTAATACACCCACTCAGTGAAATGCACTCTTTTTTTCAGGCTTCCCCCCAGATCCCTTAAACAAACTGTATAAAAGGGTTTTAGAGGCCAGGTGTCTGCCCTGCCATTGTTGCTCAGTTGGTTGGGGGTCATCCCATGCACCAAAAGACTGCCAGTTCAATTTCCTGTCAGGGCTCAATCCTTAGTATGGGCACACAGGAGGTATCGGATTGATGTGTTGCTTTCATATTGATGTTTCTCTTTCTCTCTCCCTAAAAACCAATTCAATTTCAAAATATTAAAAAAAGAAAAGAAAAGAGAGAGCTGAGTGTCAGAGGGTCCGAAGGGTCTAAGGAGCACTTGGCTTGGCCAGGGGACAGACACAGAGAAGCTTTCCAGCACTAAGCTTCCTCCAGGGGCCCAGACAGAGGTCCAGGTACCTCAGAAGGGAGGGTCCTGGGCCCCTTGGGTAACCCAGGCTCAATCCTATGTCAGGATCCTTGACTTAATCTCATCTGCAAAGTCCCTCTGCCATATGAGGAGACATGTCCACAGTCCCAGGACCAGGATTGGGACATCTTTAGAGCTGTCTCCAAGCCAGCCACTATGCTGATGTCACAGCCTGGATCAGGAGCAGAGGTGCTTTGGTGGGCTATAAAGGGCTTCGAATACTAGGCTCCGTCTGGACTTCTTCCTGGCTTGGATCACAGGCCTGGGGATCATGGGGGTCATGTGGGAGGTACAGGAGGCTGACCGACAGGGCTTAGGACCCCTTACCCCGAGCAAACTCTGATTTCATGTTTGTATGATCCCACACTCGACACTGGGGTAAGATTTTGTTGGAGGAAGGGTCTGCTTTCCTTACTTATTCATTTAAATCCTCACCCAAGGATCTGGTGTTTGTTATTAAAAAAAAAAAAAAAAAAATATATATATATATATATATATATATATATATATAGTATTTTTTTACTGATTTCAGAGAAGAAGGGAGAGGGAGAGAGAAAGAAACATCAATGATGAGAGAGAAACATGGATCAGCTGCTTCCTGCAAGCCCCCTGCCGGGGATTGAGCCCGAAACCCTCCTGGTTCATAGGTCAACGCTCAACCAGTAAGCCACCATGCTGGCTGGGTGATATGGTGTTTTTTGTTAGTTTGTTTTGGTGTTGGTGTTTTTTTTTTAATTGATTTTAGAGGCAGGAAGGGAGAGAAATAGAGAGAGAAACATTGATGTGAGAAACACTGATTGGTTTCCTCCCATGATCAGTTGCCTCCTGTACCCACTCCAATCGGGGAATCTGCAACCCGGGTATGTGCCCTGACCAGGAATCGAACACGCAATCTTTTGGTGCACTGGACGATGCTCCAAGCAACTGCCAGGGCATTCTGCTGCTTTAAAATGGAGAACTGGGTCCAAGGTGCCCTAACAAGAAGACTGGAGTGGGGGACAGGGCGCCATGTGTTCAGCAGGCGCTCAATAAACATCTGTGGGATGGATACATGACCTCTGAGTGCTAGGAAAGGCGGCTGTGGTGTCCCGAGGGGTTCTAGGCTGAGAAACCGCGCTGTTTCTTGGCAGAGCAGGGGAGGTGGGGGAGCTGAATGCATTAGAGAGATGGGGGTGTAAGGCCCGGTGGGTGGCCACAAGGGTTGGGAGGCTTCCAAGGGCCGTGGACTCTGCACACCCCATGCCTCAGTTTCCTCCTTCACATGTCAGGTGATGCCCCAAATGGGGAAACAGCATCAGGAAATAACTAGTCTGGATCTGGAGTCATGTCCGAGACAAATTGAGAGGCACTTAATCAGAGTTCTGAGAAGGTCACCAGCTCTGCAGGACAAGCCAACACGCAGAGATGCAGAAAATGGGGGAGGGTCTTGAGCTGACAGCCAGAGCACCCTGAGAGGTTGAACCCACTGGACAATGGCACCTCCCAAGGTTGTGCAATGGCACCTGCTAAACTGGAGGCCCAGGGTGTCCTCATGCTCCAGAGTTGAAGGAAGAATCTTCGAACCCACCTGGAAAGATTGGAGGGCCATGTCCAGAGGGCCTCTCATCTCTGTCATCACTGCCTCTATCCTGAGACACTTGGGGGCTCAAATTTCCTCTGCAGGCCCCGAGGGGCAGGTAAGCCCTGTGCTCCCATCTCCATGAGGCCCAGCCTCATCTTTTCCTGGGTGGCTACAAGGATCACCAAAAAGAACAGACACTTTCTCTAGCTGGTTTGGCTCAGTGGACAGAGCGTCGGCCTGCGGACTAAAGGGTCCCAGTTTCAATTCCAGTCAAGGACACATGCCTGGGTTGTGGGCTCGGTCCCCAGTAGTGGGCCTGCAGGAGGCAGCCAATCAATGATTCTCTCATCAATGATGTTTCTATTTCTCCTTCTCCCTTCCTCTCTGAAATCAATAAAAATATATATTTAAAGAAAAAAAAAAAAAGAGCAGACACTTGCTCCTACAGCCGTGGAGGGCGAACATCCCAGGAGGGTCCCTCCCGTCTCTCCTACTCCCGGTGTCCTTGGCTCTGGCCACATGGTCCATCTCTGCCTCTGTGGTCACATGCTTTTGTCCTCTGTGTCTCCTCTTCTAAGGACTAGCTGGGTTTAGGGCCGGCTGAGAACCAGCATCCTCTCAACTCCACTTTCAGCTAATTACTCCTACGAAGACCCTAGTTCCAAAGAAGGACCCGTTTTGAGGATCCAAGTGGATGTGGATTTGAGGGGGGAACACTGGTTATCACAGTACAGACCACCACCCTCCTCCCCCGGTCCAGCTCTCTGCCCCGTCCTGCTGAAGCCTTGGCGCCAGTGGGTACAAGCCAGATAAATGGCCTGCCTGGATCCAAGCAAGTCCAGTGGGTTTTAACTGACTGATTTATGCTACATCCCTCCACAGCCTGTCCTCACATCCCCCACTTCACAGGGGGAGACTGAGGCTGGGAGCTGAGCGGCTGCTGCCCCCTCCCTCCCTGATTGGCCCCAGCACCCTCACACCTGTGGTTCCCAAACCACATGCCACAAAGAACAGGTTCAGGGAGCATTTGAAGTTTCCCAGGGAAATGCAGTGCCAAGGCCTCGGCGGTCCCAGGAAAGGTGCCAGCATTAGACCGAAGGTGGGCTTCTTCCCGAGAATCATCTCCATGGAGCTCAGTTTTCCAGAGCTGCCATGAAGAGATGGGGCGCTATGCAAAAATCCTGATGGTGAGGCCAGGGAGGCAGGATTCCTTGGGAGCTGAGCTGCCCCCATGTCCCCCAAGAGAATAAATCAAACGTTATCTTCCTTTGACTGGTGTGTGTCATGTTCTCAAATGGCCGCTAGGTTTGAGGACACAGACACTCACTGTGGTGTTTGCACCTGATGGGCCCGCTCTTGCCTGGGGGCAGAGGGATGGAGGATCCTCCCCTAGACACTTAGGTGAACACAGGGCCTAGGCTAGGAGAAGGAAGAAGGCGCCGAGGTTTGAGGAAAGCAAATCAGGAGCTCTAAAAGGCGGCCCCATCACCCATACACGGGAGGTGAGCAAAGGAGAGATGGGGACAGCCCCATCCTCCGTTACATGACCTCTGACCCAGCTCTCTACTGTGATGAAACTGCCTCTGCCAGGCAGAACAGTGGGGCTGGCAGGGCTAAGGCGCATTGTTATTCCCCAAAATAAGCTATATTCCACATGGCGCGTGGCTCAGGAGCGGTGGTTGGCGCCGACCTGAGAGGGAGCAGGGATCCCGTGGGTAGGCACTGGGCCACTGAGGGCTTGAGGGGCTGCTTGAACTTGAGTCTCCTACCTGAGGAAAGTCACTCTTTGGCAGGAAGCTGGGGGTGGCGGCCATGGGGCTGTAGCTGGTGTCTGTGCAGGATTGGCCCACAACGTTCATATAAGGGCTGGAGAGAGACAGGAAAGGTGAGCTGTCAAGGTGTGGTAGGGGCACTGTCCTCCCCACTTTGAGTGCAGAACATGAGTGGGGCCACCCACCACCAGGAAGAACTCTGGTCTCTCGGAAACTCAGCTCAGAGGAGGGGTCCAAGCACCCATGTCCCAGAAAAAGAGGGTCCAGCTACATATGCCTCGAGGCTTTGGCATCCACCATCCCTTGGCCTGCTTCCAGGCATGCTCCTCTGCAAACTCCTATTTGCCCTACAAAACCCAGCTCCTGTTGCCCTCTGGAAGAAGATGCATGCCTGGTTCTTTTTGCTCCCAAAGTTTCTCACCCTCCCCACCTGTTGTCCCTCCCTGGCTCATTCCCACTACCTCTGCCCTTTTCCCTGGTGGGTTCTCACTAAGACAAAGCATAGCTGGTTGATCTCAACTGCTTCTAAGCAGCCAAGACCAGATCCATAGCCCACTTGGCAGGAGGTTGAAGTCCTCCAGCTACGAGTTCGAGTTTTGTTTAATTCTTGACTATGGAACAGGAAGGCAGAGGGAAGCCCCTGAGGGAGATGTGGTTATGGAATGAGACCCGGGCTGTGGCACTTACTGGCTTTCACTGGAGAAGACTGGATATTGGGTGTTCCACCACGGGTAGTGTAGCATGGTGCTCTGCAAAAGAACAAATGCATCATAAGGGGACCAGAAGGGATGGGAGAAGAGGGAACTGCCTCACTCACTGGTAGGGTTCCAGTGGTCCAAAGCCAGGGGCTTCAAGGTCAGGGTACGAGCCCACCTTTGGCCCCTAGCTGGGTCACCTGGGACTCACTTAACCGCTGTGTGTCTCAGTTTCCCCACATGCACTGGAGAACCCATTGAGATGATTGCAGCAAAGATGAAGGTATTGATCAATACATACAGGACCAGGTGGGGATAGGTGGGTGTGGTCCCAGAATCCCAGCGGCCTGGGGAGCCAAGACTGCCAGCTGCCCAAGATCTGACACCCAGGCCTGGGGCCTAGGAAACTGTATTTAACAACTTGTGAGTTGGTGATCCAACACCCTGCTTGGAGGCTCCCTATCCCCATTCTACGAAGTGAAGGATAAGGCCAGACGCAAAGCGAGATAGATCAAGTCCCGGCAGGGCCAGGCCCCATGGGGAAGATGTGTGGCCTACCCAGCGAGATAGGACTTCTCAGAGGGGTGGGGGCCGAGGCCAGGGCAAGGGGCTCCCACCAGCACCATGAACTGGCCCCTGCCATAGCAAGACCCTCACGGTCAAACCTCTCTTAGTCAAGTTGAGGGGGTCACACTTCTCAGAACTCCTCAGAGCTCCCATGGGCCAAGGGAGCTACCAGCATCAGCCAACTCTGCCTGTTCCAAGAGCGTATGAGTAGGGGTTCCAAGGAACCTGCTTTGGGAACCAGCAGTGAGGAAGAGTGAGCCTGAGGTCGTCAATGGGTATATAAGAGGCCTTGCAACTGGGACTTGAAAGGACTAGCTTGAAAGCATGGGACCGTGAAAACGCCAGCCCCTCTGTACAATGGAAGGGGCATGTCCTACGCTGACACACAGGTCAACTGGGCAGGAGTCCCCTCCCCTAAAGCAAGCCACAGCTTCACCAGCAATGAAGCCCAATAGGACCCCATCAGGAAGGCTGTCCCCTGGGAGAGGCACATGGCTGCAGTCAGGGTCTCCAGTGGTCCCAGGTGGCCCAGCCGAATGGCAAGTCCAAGGCAGGAGCCCAGCAGACGGCAGCGTCCCACCACCTGGCCCACACAGGTCCTGGTCCTTGGTAAAGTGACTGAATGCAACTCCCTAGGCCACTGTGCCCTCCCTCTCTGAGACCTTGACCCAAATCTTGCCCAGAACCAGCCCAGAAGTCTGAAACCACCACAGCGCTATTCTCCTGTGCCCCCTTCATGCCAAGGCGGGAGCCAGCCATAAATTCCCATCACTATGCCCCACCCCTGATCCCTGAAGGGGCCTTCCAGTGTCCAGATGTCCAGTCCCAGAGAATCAATGCAAGGAAGAAGGGAGAGAGGCACGTTGAGACATTACTGACTGGCAGAGGCCCTGGTTGGCCTGCCTGTTCTCAGTTTTTGCACAGGCTGCAAAATAAAAATAAATGAAAAATTTGGAGAAAAAGAAGCACAAGGCCTGTCCCCAGCATGAATACCAGCAGTACAAACACTCTTACAATGAATCCGCTATGGAAGGAAGCCATGCTGTGGCCTGGAGAGGATGGGGTCCCTCAAGAACCCCACTTCTCCCTAGGGCCTTGGTCCAGAGTCACTTAACCCCTGTGGTCCTATTGGAAGAGAAATCCAGCTCCAGGGGGACATGAACTTCCCAAGGTCACAGGTACTTCTTGAACATTCTACTCCAGACCAGGCTCAGCCCCCTTAGATGAACCAGCCTAAACAGTCTCGGGCGTGTGCACAGACAGCACCTCAGCCAGGCCAGGCCAGGGAGCAGGTGCCTATACTATGGGCTCACAGGGGCACAGCTGGCCGGGGGCTGTGGGTGTCTGGGTTGGGGGGACTGAAGGGGTTGTTCATTCCTCAATCTGCTCTGCCTACACCTAGATCAGGTCTGGAGAGCCTGGTAGAGTGCCTGGACCAGGGGACCCCTAGGTTCTCGAGGTACTCAAGGCCACAGCAGGGAAGGCAGGATGGTGGGGGTGATTCCTGGTTTTGTCTACCCAGCAACCCCCATCTCTTCCCCAGTTCTCAGCTCTAGTAAGGCTTCCAATCAAGAACAACCCAGTTTGGCCCAGGTCGGGTGGCTCAGTTGATTGGAATGTCATCCCACACACCAAAAGGTTGGGGACTCGATTCCCCATCAGGGCACATACCTAGGTTGCAGATTCAATCCCCCCAGTCAGGACACATATGGGAGGCAACCAATCGATGTTTCTGGCTCATGTGGATGTTTCTCTCCTTCTCTAAAAAAATCAATTAAAGAACATACAAAACTGCCCTGGCTGGTTTGCTCAGTGGTTGGAGTGGTGGCCCTTGGACCAAAGGGTCTCTGGTTCCATTCCAGAGGGGCCTGTACCTTGGCTGCAAGTTCCCCAGCCCAGGTAGGGACCTATGTAAGAGGCAACCAATCGATGTGTCTCTCTCTCACAATTTCTCTTCTCTTCTCTCCTCTCCACTCCTCTCTCCCCCCCCCTCTCTCTCTCTCCCCTCCCTCACCCCTTCCTTCCACTCTCTCTACAAATAAATGGAAAAAATATCCTCAGGTGAGGATTAAGAATAAACAAACAAACAAACAAATAAATAAATAAAAGGGGGGACCACCCAGTTTCAAACCCTTACCCCAGAGGTGGCACCACAAATCAACCAATTAGAGTCTTCCTTGTGATTTCCCAGTGCAGCCAGAAATGGTGGCTCTGCCTTCTAGGGCAGACTTGGGATGTGACTGGTCCAGAGTCAGGCACCTGACTCGAGCCATTCAGAGCCTGCCCGGGGATTCTCCATCTGTGGACAGAGGCTGGCCCTCTTCTGGGGAGGGGCAGGCCCTGGGTCATTAGCCCTAGCTGCCAGGCCATCTGTAAAGGCCTAAGAAGATACAACTCCTGCCAGGAAGGCAGATAAAATCTAGTAAAATCTAGTAAAACTGGAATTTCTGACAAGCAACAAGTGATTTTGAGTGTGAAGTATTACATGAGACACACACAATAAAAATTATGTGTTTATGTGAAACATAAATTTCACTGGACAGTTGTGTTTGGTTTTTTGTTTGTTTGTTTGTTTTGTTTTAAATATATTTTATTGATTTTTTTACAGAGAGGAAGAGAGAGGGATAGAGAGTTAGAAACATCAATGAGAGAGAATAATCGATCAGCTGCCTCCTGCACACCCCCTATTGGGGATGTGCCCGCAACCAAGGTACATGCCCTTGACCGGAATCGAACCTGGGACCCCTCAGTCCACAAGCCGACGCTCTATCCACTGAGCCAAACTGGTTTCAGTTGTGTTTTTATTTGCTAAATCTGGCTACTTTAGTGACACTGAATATCCTGGGGCCAGCTCCACCTCTCACCTGGTCCACTCTGCTTCCCTTCCTGAGCTTGGTTCCTCCCAGTAGGAGGCAGAAGTAAGAAGCAGGTCGCCCGCTCTGACTCGCAAACTCGAAGGCTGCACAGGCTCCAGGGGGTGCCAGTAGCTCCCTGGCCAGACCTGAGGTGGCCCGAGGGGCGACCCCCACAACTGGTGGCCCCAGAGAAACAGGCTGAGTGCACAGCCTGGGGAGGAGTGGTCCAGCCTTGGTCAGACACATCTGACTGCCCAGAGAGGAGCCCAGACCCAAAGCCAGGGCTCAACTGGTACCTTCCTTGCAGCACGGTCCTTATAGCTGCCCTATATGCCAGTGTCTGAACCCTCAGGTCCTCACAGGCTGTTCAGGCAAAGCTCACATCCTGGCCTTCTGCTGGCTTCCTGAGTCACCATAAAGGTAACGTGGCAAGAACCCACATTTCTGACCTCGGCTACCCAGTCAGTACACATTCTGACCCAGAAATTGTATTCCAGAAACAGCGGTGGGACAAGTTGAAGAGGGGAAGGAAAACACAGGGCGCTACATATACTAACAGAAAATTGGAACCGCTTCAAAGGCCCAACACTACGGAAATAATTAAGCAAATTATGAGACACTGAGAAGGAAGAATCCTGTGTTAGAAGAACAGCAATCTGTGCTCTGAGCCTAAGAAACAGGCACCATGGAACCCAGAAACAGACACAATGCCACTCATGGGGCGGCACGAAGGGACAGTGAAGGGGATCAAAGGAGGAATGGGCCCGAGACCGGTTTGGCTCAGTGGATAGAGCGTCAGCCTGTGGACTGAAAGGTCCCAGGTTTGATTCCGGTCAAGGGCATGTACCATGGTTGCGGGCACATCCCCAATAGGAGGTGTGCAGGAGGCAGCTGATCAATGTTTCTCTCTCATCAATGTTTCTAACTCTCTATCTCTCTCCCTTCCTCTCTAAAAAAATCAATAAAATATATTTTTTTTTAAAAAGAGGAGGAACGGGAAGTTATCAGCTACGACAACATAAGCAGAGGCTCAGGAGGGTCAGGAGACATGTGGACACAGCTTCAGTAGGAAGGAGAGAGGAGGCTACACCAGCTCATGGTGCGACCTGGACCCTAGAGAGCCCCTGCTAGACCTCAGCTAGGCTTTGAGCTGCAAGTGGCAACTCGCTGCCTGCCCAAGGTTCAAGGCCAAGTCTGAGTAAGTTCGGATTTCATGCCCTGTCATGTTAAGACATCATGTGAGCACAGCTGAGCTTGGAGGGAATTCAGGGTCCGAGTCCTCCCAGCCCTTCTGATGCTCGGGTTATGGGCCTGATGCCTCCCAGTGGTTTCAGCACTGGAACCTGAGCTCCATCTGATCTGTGGCCCATTTCCTGGCTCCTCTTAACCTTAAGGTTGAATCTTACTCCCTCTGCCCACCTAGCCTTCTGCCCATCCCTGCTGCTTCTCAGGCTGTTCTCTGCCACTCAGCACCACACTTGTTCTCCTCACCAATCTCCCCACTGAGAAATGCAGCTTTGTTATTGATGATGTTTTTAAAATTTATTTTTATTGATTTCAGAGAGGAAGGGGAGGGAGAGATAGGAAAATTTATGATGAGAAAGAACCATTGATCAGCTGCCTCCTGCACACCCCCCATTGGGGATCATGCCCTTGACCGGAATCGAACCTGGGATCCTTCAGTTTACAGGCTGACACTCTATCTACTGAGCCAAACCAGCTAGGGTGAAGAATGCAGTTTTTCTTTCTACAGTGGAAGAGGAGCTCTGCTTCCACCAGGAAAGGAGATGCCAGGCCTGACTTGCTGGAGAATTCTAGACCCTTCTCCTGGGGCCACTTGTGCCTCTGTGACATGAGAGCCCAACACCTGTGATGGTTTTGTTACTTAGGCTGGCACCTGTAGTGGTTTTGTTGCTTAAGTTACTTACTAGAGGCCTGGTGCATGAATTCATGCATGGGTGGGATCTCCCTCGGGGTGGCCCATGGAAATTGTACCCCAGCTTGTGCCTTCAGCCTCCCAGCCCCGCCTGGCACCAGTTGTGGCCTGGTGCCGCCCGCTCAACTGCTCCATCATCCCACCTGCAGGGCAGTTGATCAGGGTCCAAGCCCGCCCCCCCACCCCCACACATGGCTCCTTCAGCACCTAGGAGCTGGGCCCGCCTGCTGCTGGTGGTTGCCATCTGTGCGGCAATCGGCAAGGCAATCGAGCCCCTGCTTGCACCCGCCTTGCCTGGCACTGCCCACTCACCTGCTCTACCATCCCGCCGCAGTCCCGCTCTTGTCAGGGCCCATTGGGACTGGCAGCACCTCCACTGGGGCCCTCCGCCAGCACCACATCACCTGTCAGGTTTCACGCCACCCATGGTGGTCAGCGCGCGTCATAGCGAGAGGTAGAATTCCCATTAAACTCCCGGTCGAACAATTTGCTTATTAGGCTTTTATATGTATAGATTGCAGTTGTTAAAAGCTTTCTGTGCAATTTTCCTATAAATCTAAAACCACTTAAAAAATAAAGTCTAGCCCTGACCGGTTTGGCTCAGTGGATAGAGCCTGAAGGGACCCAGGTTCGATTCTGTTCAAGGGCACATGCCCAGGTCTCAGGCTCAATCCCCAGTAGGGGGCATGAAGGAGGCAGCCGATCAATGATTCTCTCTTATCATTGTTATTTCTCTCTCTCCCCCTCTTTCTCTCTGAAATCAATAAAAATATTTCTTTAAAAATAAGGTCTATTGAATTACAAAGAATAAAAATTGAAGAAAAATAAACAACCATGAGCCACTGCAGTGGTCCCAGTCCCACAAGTGAAGGTAGCCGCTAGGCCCAGGTGGCTCCCCGAGGGATGTCATGATTTTTGCGGAAGAAACCTAGTGGCTCACAGTGAGGAACTTGGTGGCAGTCAGGATTCCCCCGAAGGCAGTGTCCCACGCCAGGGCCAGTCCTGGGGGTACGGGCTCACCTGGACGCTGGGTCCACACCGTGGGCTGTGCAGAGCTGACAGGCTGCATATCATGTTGCCAGCTGGCTGGGCTTCATGCTGTGGGAACTCCCTGTCCATGGTGGACCCCACTGCCAGCATCAGGCAGCTCCTCGACCTGGGCCACGGGGGCGTCTATCTGGGCTTCTTGATCCAAGGTGGAGGCATCATTACCTGGGGAGAGACACGGCATGTCCTGAGATCGGCCTCTAACCTCAGTGGACAAAGACACCTTCCCTAGGGACAAGGGACAGTGGGAGAAGGACAGCTGGGCAGGGCTTACACAGAGGGGTCAGCGCCTTCCCCAGGCTCGGCCTCAGCTGCAGAGCCCCATGGGCCAGGCACCACACCCTTTCCCAACCTGACCACCTCACCTCCATGGGGAGGGCGTGAGCGGAGGCTCCCCAAACATAACAGTGCTGCCGGGGATGCCCCTCAGTTCCCGCCTCAACCCGGCAGCTATTCTGGGGAGGGGGTCCCTTAGAAGTCAGGGCAGAACCCCCACTAGGCCTCCACGCTCAAAACCCACAGGGGGCCCCACCCTGGGCCCCCTCCTGGGGTCCCTGGGTCTGGACCTCTGGGATGAGGGCAGCCTCTTCAGCATGGCCTGCTGACCCCACTTCATTCCCTCCCTGCCGGTCACAACACCACCTCAGGCAGCCTGGCCCACCGAATAACAAATATGTGAGCCCTAAAGAGCTCTGTCGATACCCACATACAGAGCCATGAGCTCTGAGACCCCTGAAATGAGGGGTGACCCCTGAGCACTTGGCTTTGTGACCGGCATGTCTGGCTGGGAGGCAGAGTCCAACCAGCTGGCACCCAGGGGCCACCCTGCCCCTCTGTAGCCAGGAGCGGCTTCCCAGAGGATCTCTGGGGAGTCCGGGCCGAGCTGAGCCAGGAAGAGCTCCCCAGACTGGTTCGGGATAAGGACACACAGTGTTCCCACTAAGAATGTCCCCATTCTTTAGGGCAGGCATACCTGCCAGGAACAGACATAGAGGTGACCCTAGCGCCCCATGACTTCCCCCTGCCCTGTGACTGAGCACCCCCACTCTGGGCCCCACCCCTCACTATGAGCAGGGGCCCTCAGCGGGCCAGCGTGCTCCTCAGGAAAGAGGCCACCTCAGGACATTAATCACCCAGGGAGGCAGGCAGGAAGGGGAGGCAGCACCACTCCCAGCCAAGCCCTGAGTGAAGAAATCCTAAGGACTTCCAGTAATCACAGTCGAAAGAGCAGCTTGTGCAATCCTAGTGAGGGGGGGCAGTTGTTCTGCACCCTGCTGGCCGTGCACCCCTCATCCTTCGGCCCTGCTCCAGCCTCCGCCCTCAGGCTCAGGCTCATGTCTGCTGGCAGGATAACCTTTCCCATGCCCCCCCGAGGCCTGGCCCCTGGAAGATGCCAGTCACCTCCTGAACGCACCCTCCAGGCTCCCACAGACCAGATCTGGTGGGACACAGGCTTGGACGCTTCCAGTGGGAAGCCCTGGGATTGCCTGCGATGAACACACACCGACTCTGACTGTGGCCTTGGCTGGTATTTATAAAAGTTCTGGGGTCAGGCAGACAAGTTGAAGACTTGAATGGTTGGATAATTGGGCACCTCAGGGCACCCCGGCTCCTGAAGCCTCCACTTGCTTGTCTGGAGAATGGGTTGGTTGGCCAGGGCTCTGTGGACAAGGCTCATCAGGCCCTTAGCAGAGCCAGAGGCCTCTGAAACCCAGTGGCCCCAGGAATTGCTTCGGGAGACATACCTTAAGGAAAGTGTGCTCCCAGCACCTGGGACAGCAGGCGGGTGGAAACCGCCTCTACCCAACAGAGAAAGCTCACAAAGCTGGCCACAGGCACTGGCTGGCTCACTCTTGTCCCTTCTCTGTAGCCAAGACTCAGTACAGGACATGTCCCTTGACCAAGACCCTCCCCACCACGGCTCCCCCTTACAGCAGCCACATCCCCGAACAAAGCAGGCCCCAATCGATACAGGGTGCTTCTGGGCTCTGTGACCACAGGGCTCGGCTGCTTCCTTGGAAAGCACTGTCCACAGCAGCCAACGAGCATGTGGGTGGGGGTGTCACCATGGATGGCCCTCAGGTTGCACTGTGCCCAAGGGAGTCCCACCTGCGACATATCCTCCCCCACGCTCACCCCTCATCCTGGCCTGCATGGCCCCTCCTGCCCCTCCAGAGCCCCAGAAGCCCGTGTCCCAGGAACCAGAATCAGTCAATCGTGTCCAGAAACCCCCATGGAACCTGTTTGGCAGCCCTAGGAGGCTCAAGCACTATGTCCTCTTTCGCCCATGGTCCAGCCTTCACATTCCTTCAGAGAAAGAGGTTGGTCAGCAGTGCGGAGGGCTCCAGGTCCACTGGGAGCCAGGACCCAAGGGCGGAGACCCAGGGAGCTAAGGCCCTGGGAGCATGTGCATCCTCTGCTTTCGCAGACAGAGCGAGGGGCCCATGGAACACACAGCAGGCGGGTATGCCTGCTGAGACATCAGCAGTTCCCCAAACAGTTACCCTAGTCGCCACAGATTGAGCAATTGTGTTCCCAGGTGTCCAGCCAGGAGAAAAGAAGACTCATGTCCATAGTGACATGATTCACAACAGCCAAAAAGTCCATCAGCTAATAAACAGACAAACACACTAGAACACTGATTTTCAACTGGTATACCACAAGGTTTTTTTAAAACATGCAATACCTAACTGTTGAGTCAGGGGCACCGACCTCTTTTCCCTCAGAATGTCAAATAAAGCTTGACTGGTTTGGCTCAGTGGATAGAGCGTCGACCTGTGGACTGACTGAAGGGTCCCAGTTTCGATTCTGGTCAAGGGCATGTACATTGGTTGCGGGCACATCCCCAGTAGGGGGTGTGCAAGAGGCAGCTGATTGATGTTTCTCTCTCATTAATGTTTCTAACCCTCTATCCCTCTCCCTTCTTCTCTGTAAAAAATCAATAAAATATATTTAAAAAAACAACAACTAAAGAATGTCAAATAAAAATAATTACAACAGCCAACACAACAGAGCCATTCGATGTAAATCAAAATTATAATTAATTTTTTTGTCAGATTGGCAAGAAATAGATTTTTTCGTGTGCCACAGAATTTTAGCAATTAGTTTCTATGTGCCATGAGATGAAAAAGGGCAAAAATGGCTGCACTAGGATATTACTCAGCCACAGAACGGAGTGAAGCACTGACACTCACTCTAATGCAGATGAACCTGGAACATGAGTTGGTGAGAGAACAGACACAAAAGGCTAGAGTGTGATTCCACTTATGAGAAATGTCCAGAACAGGGAGACCCACAGGGACAGGAAGTGGGTGAGTGGGTGCCAGGTTTGGGAGAGGAGGCTGGGAAGGAAGGAGGGTCACTGTGCCCACTACCATCCACAAGCCCCCAGAAGCCATCGTATGGTGCCCCTTCCTCCAGCGCCCAGGCCCAACATCACCTCTCAGTGCCCCGCTGCCTCCACAGCTTCAGGCTTCCTGCTCCCCTGTCCCCCCAAACACAGGCTGTACCGTCCCCACTTTCTGGCCTCTGCTGACCACCACTGCCCCACTCCTTAGACCTGAGCTTTGGACCCTGCCCCCACCCCCTGAGTGTGAACATGTCACCTATCAGAGGGCACCCACCCCAGCGGGCACGAAGATCAGAGCCAGTGTGCAGTGGGCCTGCTGAGTATTTTTAGATGCAAGTCTCATTACAGAAGCGTCAGTGCTCTCGGCAGGTAGAGGCCTGCAGTTGCCATCAAGATTTATGTGCACAGGATTTCCTTTTGAGATCAAGTTTTCATGAGTCATCACAGAAGACAAAGATCAAGGAATCAGTGGCCTGGACAGGACCATCGGCAGTGCAAGGTTTGGGAAAGCCTGAGCCCCAGGACAGGCCAAGGATCTCACCCCATACTGAGCTGTTGGTTCAGCCCCCGAACACACCCCATCTGCCCAGACTCTCCACCTGGTGCCTGGACCCTGCTGGCCACCCGTTACCTATTCTGTGTCCTCCCAGGCCAGGGCGAGGCTGTCCCCCTGGAACAACATCTGTAGCTGGCAGGGACATGCTGGACACAGGACAGTAGCCATTCCGGCCATCCCTCCCCCAGGCTCCAGGTGAGGGCCCTGAGATCCAGACAGAGCGGAGCAGGGGCAGCCAGGGCTCCATGAGGCTCCGCTACTAGGACAGAGGCCCAGTGGTTCCTGAGGCCTGGCTAGGCCTCACTTGGCAGACCAGGACTGTCTGGGGGGAGGGCCGTCAATGAAGTTGACAGAGCTGGGTGTAAGCCCTCTCCTTGCCTCACTGTGCAGGCCCAGTCTGGGGTCAGTCCCTAATGAAAGACCCAGAAAGGAAAAAGAGTGGGGCATCCTGAAGAGGTTGCTCTGCTCCTAGATGGAGGTGGTGGGCCGACGAGATAGGGCATGCTGGAGTCAGGGGCAGAAATGGGCAGCTGCAGGCAGAGGGGCCAAGCCAGCAGAGGTCAGTGTGGAGTGAGACCCAGCAGCCTGACTTGGAGGCACCAGCTCTGTACTAAGGTCCTGCCTGGGCTCAGCTCAGCTCTTCCAGGATCCCCAATGGGGCACTTCCACCTGGACAGCCACCTCCATGGATGGGCTGGACCCAACAACAAATGGAGATTGTGGGGGAGGGTCCTGAAGGATGGGACAGCTGTGGCTCTTTCCTTACCAAAAATCTTGGGAGCCCATTCCTTACCTACAGACCACTGAGGAATACCTGGGTCGGATGCATGGGGACAAGGCAGCAAAAGGGGGACACAAGACCAGGGTGAGACCCCAGGGCTCAAGGGCCAACAGAGGGACAGACGCCAGCTGGGAACAATGGGGGACGGGGGAGGGGGGGTTTGGGAAGAGAAGTGGTTCAGGAGGAAGTGCGGGGGAGGGGCAGAGGAGGTGTACTGGGACAATCAGTGTCCATCAAACTCACATCCACTGGGAATCCGTGAATGGACCCTTATTAGGAAATTGGGTCTTTGTAGATGAAATTAGTTAAGATGGGGTCGTGCTGGATCACAGTGAGCCTAATACAAACTGGCATCTTGCCCCCAACCCCAGATTTGGACACAGACACACGGAAGTAAAGCCATGTCAAGATGGAGCAACAAGCTAAGTGACACTGGAGCACCCAGAAGCTGGAAGAGGCAGGAAAGACTTTCTCTTAAGGCCTTCAGAGCGAGCATGGCTCTGTGGCACCTAGGTCTTGGGCTTCTGTCCTCTAGAACTGGGAGAGCGCAAAGCTCTGTGGTCTCAGCCACCCAATACAGTGTATGTGGTCAGTAAATCTGTACCAGGACACTTGGACAGGAACAGGAGGCAAACCACAGCTGGAGCCATCCTGACCCTCGGCCCAAATCCCTGTGATGCCTGGGGACCAGGTTGGCACCAAGCATATGACCTCAAATTTCTACAAAGCCCCCAAGAGGCATCTGGAACATGGCAGCCATGGAATGCCAAAGATGGCGGGGGCCCCAGCCCCATGCACATGCTGGGCAGGTGGGAGTGGGGAGCCCATCCACCTGGGACAAAAAGAACAAGGTGGGCCACAAGGAAGCCCCGTCTGAGAGCGCAGGAGGACAGGCTGAACTTCCAGTTCTGCACTCAATGCAGTGAAAGGTGGGTGCCCGAGGGGAGTCCTGCAGAGTGTATGTGTGTGTGGGGAGGGGGGGGGGGCCACCAACACCATGTGCTTTGCCAGTTGCGTCAGTCCTTAGGCATATACCTGTCCACTGTCCCAGGCTCCTATGCCAATAGCATTGTCCCTGGCATGGTGTGTGGAGTCACCGTGAATGTTCCCCCTTGCTTGTCCCAGCTGGCCCCTGTGATGGTCCCATGCAGGGTGAGGCGGAATGATGATGATCTGACAGCTGTTTGGTGAGGTGGGTGCTTTATAAAGCAACTTAGATTCCAGGGAAGCCTCTGGGGTGGTAGGGACACAGCAGAGTTGTGCAGCCTTCAGGAGGCCTAGCATCTTCGTGCGGGCATCCTCTTCTGGTAAGTGCCTACTCAGGTCTTGTAGGTGTATGTGTGTGTGTGTGGGGGGGGCACCAACACCTCTGAGCCCACAGACTTGTGGTCTTTAGACAGTTTTAGACACACTGAGCTTGTGGTCTCCTCTAACCCCAGGTCTTCTTCCCCTGAATGAATGTTAAGCCAGATCCCCCTGGTTCAGACTTCCTGGTCCTTTGACACCTACTTGAGCAGTCTTCTGGAGTCTATGCAGAGTGGACTGTCCCTTCTGGCACTTGCTGCTGTCCCTATCTGATGTAGGGCATCCCTCGGGCTGGCCAGCATGCCAGGTCTTTCTACCCAATTCCTCAGAGAGCCCCGAGCAGCTAGTAGTCACACTCATCCTAGGTGAGGGGTCTGAGCAGTCAGCACTCTCCTTGGGCTTCTTCTGTCCAGCTTGGTACCAGGAACGCCATAAGGGGCCTTTGTCCCAGCCTGAAGGGCATCGGTGTCCCACAGGAGAAGGAGGCCCTTCCTGGCTTTGGGCTGGGCTAGACCCTGTGCCCTCTCTGGGAAAAGGCAGAGGCCTCCAAATCACAGTAGCAAGAATCCCAAGACCTATCAACAGAACCTGGACCCATTTTTCTCTCTCTCCTTTTTCATCCTTACCCGAGGATATTTTTCCATTGATTTTGTTTTTTTCTTTGTTTATCCTCACTTGAGGATATCTTTCCATTGATTTTTAAGGAGAGGGAAAGACAGAGAGAAATATCGATGTGAGAGAAACACATTGATTGGTTGCCTGCTGCAGGAGCCCCGGCCAGGGTCCAGGCCAGGGAGGAGCCTGCAACCGAGTTACGTGCTCTTAACTGGAATCAAATGTGGGACCCTTTGGTACGCAGGCTGACACTCTATCCACCGAGCCAAACTGGCTAGGGCTGGATCCGTTACTCTTGCCATGACGAGTGACCACAAACTTGGCTGCTTAAAATGGCATAGTGGGCCCTCCCACGGCTCTGTGGGCTGGGAGTCCAGGCCAGACCGCCACCTCAGCCCTGGGGCGCCCAGGCCAGGCTCTGTGCTGCATCCTCTGGGGGAAAGCTGTTTCTGAGCTCACGTAGCTGCCAGCAGGGCTAGGGGTTGGCTTTGGAAGGCGCCTGCCCATACTCCCCGCCCCCCACGTTCTGCCCCCATTTTCACAGCCAGCAGCAGCACTCATGTCCCCTCAAGCTTCAAGTCTCTCACTTCTCTTCAGCCTCCAGTGGAGAAAGTTCTCCGCTTATGAGGACCCTATTATAACACTGGGCCTCCCAGGAATCCACAATCACCCCCATCTCAGGATCTTCAACTTAATTCCATCTGCAAAACACCTCTGCCACACGAGGTGACATGTGCACAGTTCCCAGGACCAGGATGGGGACAGCTGTGGGTGTTACGGAGATAGGACACAGCTCAAGAGTAGACCAGCAGGCAGCAAGCACCACACACACACACACACACACACACACACACACCTGCACAGGGACAGGTTCTGGAGATGAAGGTCTTGGTCCCCAAAGACGCAAAGCCCACGTGGCCCCCTCTCCCGGAAGTCTAGGGGCACTTGGAGGGGCCGGGCAGCGGGGGGGCTGGCTGGCGCAGGAATGTGGTCCAGGCTTCCAGAAGGGCTGGTTTTTCAAGAGAAGCGGCAAGCCTGGATTTGGAGGTGGCAGCCCCTGATTTCTCAAAAGTGGAAGTCCAGCCACCACACCCAACCCTCCCTGCGGGGCACCTTCCTCAAGTTCCCACGGTGCTGGCAGCGGAGCTCCCCTCCAGGGCTGTCCCTTACAGCCCCCATATCTACCTGGGTCTCATTCACCCCGAGTCCCCCAAAATTAGTGGGTCCAATTCCTGGAGGCCAGAATCTAATGAACACTGCCCCCAAGCCCGCCTCCCCCCGGCCAGCTCACATATACGCTGGGACACCAGGAGAGGCTCCCACACCCTGGGCCACCAGCACCCACTCTGGACCGGGTGGGGGCAGGAAGGGGCCCTACACCCCCACTTCACAGCCTCCAGGGCACCTCCCGAAACACCAAGACCACCCCAGACCCTGGAGCAGCCCGCTGGGCTCTGGCCACAGGAGAGCCAGGGGCGTGAGGGAGCTGAGCGCAGCTTCCCCACCGAAGCCTGTGCCGGCCCAGGGCCTGGGAAGGAGCCTTCCCTCGGTTTACCTCGGTTTACCTTCTCACGGTGGCAGTCTCAGCCCTGGCCGCAGTGACAGCGGTGGCGGCAGACACTCCCAGTGCCTGTGGGCCATCTCTGCTGTGGATGAGTCAGGGCCATAAAAGTTTACTGCCCGCTAGGACCCCGCTCCTCCTTCCCACCATGGAAGCTTCCTGTGTCGGGGACCTTTCACCCTCAGGGTGGACTCCCAGGAAATGGGGGACAGACAGCTTTCCTGGTGGGCGTGGACACACTGCTTCCAAGACCTTGGAGCAAAAGGATCGAGGCCTCTTTCAGTTTCACTTGGTATTTATCCTAAGAGGACCGAGGCCCATCTGCCGGGAAACGGGGTTCTGCCCTACACGCCCACTGAGGAAGGCACAGTGTGGCTAGAGGTTGGCCCCAGCATGCTCTGGGAGTTAAGGGAACTCTGTGCCTAGAGCACAGCCTGGAAAGGCTTCCTGCTGCCGGGGACATGCTCAGAGGAGGTGCCAGAACACCAGAGACCACGAGCGGACCTTTCCTTCACAGCCTCGCTGGCCTCTGGGCTGTGTCCCTGCCATCGACACCACGGACTCTCCTTCGGCCCTGGGTGTAGCAGAGGAAGAGACCCTCTTTCCCAGCAACCGACCCAGGAAGAGTTACATGTAAATGGGTGACTTGGGGAGGGAGGGGCGCTCAGCACTGACTCTCTGGGACCATTCCCCTCCCTGCTGTCACCTGGCCTCAGTGGGGGGGTGGGGGGTGGGGGGGGACGGGACGGGGAGGGGGTTCCAGCCAGCAAATCAGGGAAACCTACAGGAGGCCCACAGAAGTGCCAGCCCTCGACCCACCGTCTCCCACTGAGTAGCCTTCAGGGAGGAGCTGCTCTCTGGGCCCCCCACCCCACCCACTCGCATCCCACCCAACGGCCCTGTACCAGGAATCCAGATCCCCTAGGACCACCTCTTGCAGATGCACTGGTTTGGGATAGAGTAGGGGCTTAGTGAGGGGCCCCTGGGGAGCCTCATTCACCTTCCATAGAACAGATAGCACCTCCTCGGCCATCCCGAGTGGGGCAAACCATCCAGTAGCCATGTGTGAGCTGGCAGCGGAAGGCATGCTCCGCCCACTCATGTATACATGCGCCACCCCCAGGCCACATCATGTGGGCATTGGAGAGGGAAGGACAGACCGGCCTTTCTTTCTTCTCCTTTTTTAACACTTTGTTTTGTAGAGACACAATTCACATGCCACATACTTCATTATAATGCACATCTCAGTGGTTTCTAGTACATTCACAGGGTTGTGCAACCAGTATCACTATGTAGTTCCAGAACATTCCATCACCCTAAAAGAAGCCTCATCCCCATCAACAGTCACCTTCGTCCCCTTCCCAGTCCCTGAATACCACAAGCTCACTCCCTAAATCTGTGGATTTGCCTGTTCTCGACATTTTACATAAACGGGATCACACACTGTGTGGCCTTTGTGTCTGGCTTATCAATAAACATAATTTTGAAGGTTCATCTACATTTTAGAATACAAACAACAGGTCTTGTCAAGCCCAGAGCAGCAGGTGATGGAGCCCCAGCATCAGAAACCACAGTTCAGGCCCTCAGTTGAGTCACGCACCTGCTGGCAGGGCAGCCAAACCTCCCAGTGAGAGAAACAGGAGGCCTCAGGGCAGTTGTCACCATCGGCAGGTCGATAAAGGAAGTTTGCTTTCTGTCTCAGCCCTGCTCAGGCCACTCATGTGGGACTGACCTGCCAGTGGCAGGAGACGGGAGAGGGTAGTTCCAGAGGACAAGGCCTGGGGATTCCACTCAGGGGAGAAGTGACTACACTTGCCAGGCACTCAGGGACACCAGCACTTGAGGCCAAAGCTGGGTGAGTAGTATGCAAGCCTTCTATGCCCAGCCTCCCTGCAGCCTGACCACGCTGCCCTGTGCTGGGGGAAAAGTGGTGGAGATGCGTCAAACCTGTCCACAATGAACTGCACACACATACACCCATAAGTGCACACATATGTTCACCGCCATGTATGACACATGTGCTTGCGTTCAATCTCAAGTATACACATGCAACACCCAAACCTGCACACTCATACATACGAGAGCCCACTCATGCTACATACATACAACAGACATGGACACAAACATGTATTTACTCAGCACAAAACATACACATGCCCACATACAGCATGCACAGTGTGGCACACATTTTCATATGAAACCTGCACTTGCGTACACATTCAGACCCTGGGACTGTATTGGCGCCATGAGAAGCTGCCGTCCTAACTAAACCATGTCAGCTTCATGCTGTGTTTACACTCTGAGATTACGTTAACCCCTCACGCTGGCAGTAAAGGCAGAGGCCATCCTGGGGGGTGGCCGCCTCGGGGGACCTGGACACAGTCGCCTCTTTATTCCCGACCAAGCTCGCTCATGCGGCCAGAGTCCTGAGCTGGGTCAGCAGTTCTAGCCAGCCCTGGCTGGAGGAGCATCTGAGACAAATAAAACAGAGCTGGGCCTGCCCGGATTGGTCAAACCCCTGGGGTGGGACAGGGGTATGAGCTGCAGAGGCCTGGCTGTGGTTTTGCCCAGGTGGGGGCAGTGACTGGCCCAAGATCACACGGCCTGGGAAGCACGAATCCTGGGCTCCCCACCTGCAGCCTGCTCTGCCAGCCCCAACTTGAAAACCAATGGTCTTCCCTGGAAACCCAGACCGTGTCTGACTCCAGGACCTCCCCCCCCTGTGAGAACATAGACATCTCTTCCCCCCCTCCCCCCCACACACACACTGGGCGGGCCCTCACTCCAGACAGGTGTGAGCAGATGTTAAGACACTCAGACACTCAGTTAAACAAAAGCACCTCACGTGTCTAAGACACTCAGTTAAACAAAAGCACCTCACGTCTTCTGAAATTCTGGAGCATCTTCCCCCAGGTACCAGCACCGGTTTTCCCCTGCGGACAGCACTCACAGGGCTCCTCAGGGTCTGATGGGCACCTGCATGTGTCTCCCCCACCATGGACAGCCCTGGGGCCCCCTCCCCATCCTGCCCTTCCCTGGCCTCACCCACCCACCAGCCCAGATTTCAGTGTTCTCCACAAGGACTCAGGGCAAATGGCACTACGAAGCCACAGGCCCCAACCAGACAGCAACCACCACCCACTTCTGGGGCCTCCCCTGGGAAAATCCAGGGTGCTTGGAAGAAAGGACACAAATCGGCTGACCAATGAGGTCCCAGGTCTCAGCCTCAAAGAAAGCGCCACTCCTCCGCTCACAGGGTCTGTGGTGCCTGGCCCCTTGGCATGTTGCCCCCCAGCAGGGAAAAGCCGCTGCAGGGTACTGCCTGGCCTGGAGAAAGGGCCAGCCTCGCATCTACTGACGGAGGCCAGCCTCCAGCCCGTCTCTGGGACTTCAATGCCTGCGACAGGCAGCCTTCCTGAGGGGTCGGTCTCCTGGGACAGACTCACCACGCCCTGCAGCAGATAAGCAGGTTCCCAGGTAAACTCAGTCCAACACCAGCTCCCTTGTTACACCCTGAAACACTCACCACCACCCCAAACTGCCAGCAAACTTCATCACCGTCAGCTTCCAACCAGGCAAATAGATGGCACTAAACCCAGCCTGGGAGGCCAGTGGACAGGTAGAAAGGACATCAGGGCAGGTGGGTCCAAGGCAAATTCAGGGAAGCAGAAGCCGGGTTTGCCCTCGACACACCTTTTACTCAATTCTTTTTCCCTTTGTAGAATCTTAATAATGTTATGCAGGGAGACACCCACCGCCTCCCTGGCTCCTGCCTGGCTGGCAGTCCACGCCCAGTCCCTCCAGGCCCCATCAGCCTCCCGCTCTGGGTTCTGAGTTGCTGGGAAGCTCTGGTGGGCAGGACCTGCCTGGCAGCCTTGCCTTCCCCATCCACCCACACAGGCTGCTCCTCCGCTCACCTGTGGGGTGAGGGCCATCTGTGCATCCCCCACCCCACCCCCTGGCCTGTCCTTGTCTGCCGGGTTTCATTACCAACTCTGGCGACACTCCCACCCCAACATGCTCTGCCAGGTCAGCTGATACAAGCACGGCCCTATCCCAAAGCTGAGGGTGTCTGCCCTTCTGGGAGCGCTGGAGGGGTCCCGGGAAACTCCAAGGGGTCGGGGCCAGGAGTCACCAAGATGGGAGAGATCGGGGCCTCACAGAAGGGGAGGGGCTGGGGTCACGGAGGTTGAGGGTCACAGGGAGGGAGGGGTCAGGGAGTCGCGGAGGAGAGATTAGGAAGTGAGGATCACAAGGTTCTGGGAATGTCACCGAGATGTATGGACTTAGAAGTCACCAAAAAAGTAAAGTTCGGGTCAGCAAAAAGCTCGGGACAGGAGGTCACCAAGAAGGAAGGCATCGGGGAGCCACCGCTCAGCTGGGAAGGGGCTCGCCGCTCCGGCGCGTCGGACCGGGGTCAGAGAGCAGCGCAGGGTCGGGGGTCGCGGGAAAGGGCGGGGACAAGCCGCCGCGCTCCCCCCGCCCGCGGCTCCCGGAACCCCGGAGCCCCCGGCCCGGGGAGCCCCGGGCCAACGCGGGCCGGGGAGCGAGACTCGGGCCAAGGAGGGGCGGCGGGGTAGGGCCGGGGGTCGGGCTGGACTCACCTCACCTCACAGCCGGGTCCGGCCGCCTCCGATTCTGAGCTTCGCCGCGGCCGCGATCACTTCCTGGTTCCGGGGAGCCATCTTGGAGGCTCGCGCACTTCCGGCCATGCCGCGGGGGCGGGGCCTGGGTGGGCGGGGCGCGGGCGTGGTGCCGACCGGCTCCGGAGCGGGCTGAGGGGCTGGAACGCTCTGTAGGCTCAGAAATTGAATTCCGACCCGCCACCTACTCTTGAGACCCTAGCACGTGGCTTACCCTTGCGAACCTCTGTTTCCTCCTCTGTGACATGGGTATGGAACCAGCCACTCCGACTTCCAGGCCATTTGTGCGGACCTTGCCCTCCCCTCGGGCACTCTCACCCCTGACCTTAAGCCACTGGGGTTCTGGTACAACCCAGATCTTGCCTCCAAAGCCCCCTCCTCAGAGACTTCCTTGCAACTATCTGAATGGCCCCTGACCACCCAGACATGCTCTCTCCCTTGATTGCCTCCCCAACAACATTATTCTGTTGCTCCATCCAAATAGGAGTTCTAGGACCCTGTCCCCCCACACTCCCCCCCAACACGGAGCCTGTCACTTGGGTAACTGTGTTGGGGGGAGGGGGTGTCTGGTAAGTCTCAGGGGTCCCCGGAGAGAGAGCAGAATCCTCTCGCGCAGGGTGCAGGGCCAGCGGGTTCTGAGAGGCTCCCATCCCTAATGATTAGGGCTTCCAGGGGCCTGGCACATGAGATTTGGGGCACTGCCAAGAAGAAGATGGGGCCAGACTTCGGCACAGAAAGCAGTTTTCCTGTGACTTGAGCCCACTGGACTCATTCTGGGGTGGGCTGGCTGGTTCAGGCATATCCAGTGCAGGAGGCACAACTCCCTCCCCAGTGAGGTTATCAGCAATGAAGGTGCTACAACTCTTTCCCAGGACCCACCTTACCACCAGCCAGTGCCTCTTGAACCCATTCTAACCCCTGACATTACAGGTCACCTCTTCATATATTTGTTTATTCGTTCAGTGAACTCTTAATGGATGCTACTTTGTGCCCCCAGAGAGAACTCAGTTCTCAGCCCAGGCCTCAGGCAGCCCCAGTCTAGGGGAGACAGAGCCAGACACACTTATCTGCAAGATCAGGTCTTGGGCCCAGGGAGGTGTGATGTCTCTGCCAAAGGCATCGTGGAGGGCTGCAGGGAGGAGGGAATATTGGTGCTAGGGCTTTGAAGTTTAAGTAGGAGTTTGTTAGACACACAAGAATAGGAAGGGTAGTACAACCAATGGACACAAAACTCTGGGGAGGGAGGGTATGTATGGGGGGGGCAATGTTAAAATATGTACACAGATAATAATTTAATAAAAATATTAAAAAAAATAGGAAGGATAGTCCAGGCAAAGTATAAAAGCACTTCAAATGACTCGTCTGGTAAGGGAGAAGAGTATGTTTAAAACCTGTTTGCCCTACAAAATTGAGGCCAAAGACACCCTGTGTCCAAGCCCACAAGCCCAAGAGAGCAGATGGGGAAACTGAGACCCAGATAGAAGTGATTTATCCAGAGTGAGTATTGCTTTGGCAATCTGGGTCCTAACCCTGACTTTGGAACTATTTTTCAGAACTAATAAAAAATAAATCCAATTGAGCAACAGACACTGAAGATTCAAAAGGGTGAACAAGCTGATGTGGGGGGTGGAGGGCGCCCAGCTCCGTTTCCCCAGTTCCTCCTACACAACACCAACCACTCCATCTTCAGGGGCCCATGAGGAATGACAATGTGGGGCCTCTTGTTTCAAAAGGGCTCAGGATTTTAAGGCGGTGGCTGCCGAGAGTAAACCGAACCAAGGCTCCTGACCCCTGAGTGAGGGCCTGGGTAAAAGTCAAGAGTCAGGGACTGGTGTTACCTACATATTGCTAGCAGGGAAACTGGAGCGCAGAACTGAGGTCACCAAGAGTGGCAGGCAGATGTGCACTTGAACAATGCCACGTCCACCTTGGGAAAGCATGAGGTCTTTACGGGTAATTTCGCCTGAAGTGGGGGCAGTTTGCCCAAGCGAGGGTGGGTCCAGCCATCTCAGCATGGAGAAATCTGCCAAGCCTGGGGATGTCTAGGGAATTAGTCAGATTCGGGGATTTCCAGGGATCGCATGAGACAGCCTGGACGAGCAGAAGGGACACAGTTCTGGAGCTCTAGGCCCAGCCCCGGTGCAGCTGGGTTCTCATGCTATGTGGCCCTCAAAGTTACTTAATCTCTCTGCTTCTGTTTCCCTTCAGGTAAAGTGGGGATGGTGAGGATCATAGTAGTTGCCTTTTAAGTTGATTAAGCAGCTAAGTGAGCAGTGCCTAGTATTTAGCCGTTAGAGTGTCTGCATGTGAGGCCTCTGGACCACAGGGTCACCTAAGTGAACATTCACGGGTCACAGGTGCCCAGGGCCCCGTCAGCAGGGGGGACAGTGCCCACACACGGCCAGAGGTGCCCCCAGGCACTGTGACCAGGCTTGTGGACATAGGGTTGCCAGATAAAACATAAGATGCCCAGTTACATTTGAATTGCAGCTGCACAAAGAATACTTTTTTTCTTTTCTTTTCAGAATGTCTAGAAGTGCCTCTGGCAGGAGCCCGTGGGAGCCGTGCTCGCTCCTCCTCGGGGCGAGGCTTCTAGACTGCTCTGGGCCACAAGCAAATCCTGGAAGGCCCCGGGCGGCCACCAGGAATTAGGATGGACCAAGAACACTTCTGTAGTGTAAGCATGTCCCAGGCAATGTTTGGAGCATACTTACATTAAAGAAGTAGTAGCCTTTGTGTATCTAAAATTCGCATCGACCCAGGAGTGCTGTATTTTTATCGGTGAAATTGGGAGACCCAATGTGGGGAGATCACAGGCAGAAATGGGGTCCCAGAGCCAGGCCAGGGGAGGCTGGGGAAGCAGCTGCCTCTCTCTGAGCCTGTGTCACCCTTGCTAAAGGGACATAGAAGACACCACACACAGACAGGAGAGGATGTGCAGTGAGCTTGCAGTGCAGGTCAGCTGTTTTAATTACTTCCGACAGCAGAAAACTTCAACCCGAAGGTCAGATCCCCTGGGGCTTCCCTGTGAACCCACAAAATTCAAAATTCAGCTGAACAAAGAATACTTTTTTTTCCCCCTAAGTTTTCCCATTTGGAGGTGCCACCAATTAAACCCCCAGCCTCAGTTTCCCTTCTGAGAAGTGCCACCCTGAAGCTCCTCCCTCTCCCAGCCTCAGTTTCTCTTTTGGGGAGCACTCTGGGGCTATGCCCATTTTGCAGTTAAGGAGACAGAGGCAAACTGAGGGCCCATCTAGGGAGGCGAGACTCTCAGACCTGGGCAGGTGAGGCAGGGCAGGTGGGCCTGGCCTAACTGGGGGAGGGGACAAAGCCACTTCCTGTTTCTCCACATTCTGGAAAGCCCCAAGCCTTCCTGAGTGGCGGGAGCACCTCCCTCCCAGCCGCTCCCAGGCCTGGTTCCCTCACCACTTCTCCTTTCCACACCCACTTCCCCTCACTGCCACCCCCTTACCCAGGCCAGGGGCTCCATTCCTGCCCCCTCTTCCCAGTCCTCCTTCTCCCCTCCTTTCCAGTCTCTCCTCCCATGCCCCTCTTTTTTCTTCTTCTCTAGCCTTAATCACACCCTCGCATGGTGCAGAAGAGAAGACTGAGGCAAGAGCTGCAGGGCCTGCCCAGGTCACGCCAGCTTTTCTATGTCCCCTGACCTCACTTTTCCAGTCACTTTCCTTTTTTTCCCTTCCCACCTCTTTCTCTCTCACCATCTCTGTTTGTCAGTTTGTTCAAACCTCCATTTCGGTCTTGGCTAGTCACCCTCCCCCGCCCAAACCAAGCCTGCCCCACCTGTTCAGCCACCACACTGTCCCTGTATCCTGGCCCACCTGCCACGTGCCCCGAGGGGTCTTCAGGTGGCTCTGGCTGGCACGCTGCAGCTCCCTTGGCACCATTCTGGCCTGGCCTGAGCCCCTAGCAGGATCCTGCCAGGCCCTGCCAAGGCTGCCTCTGAGCCAGGGCAACTTCAGGGAACAGCTAACCCGTCCAACGGGTTTGGGTTTGAGATCCACCCCAGACAGGCCTTACTGCCTCTGCCTGAGGCTGGGACACTGAGGCTGCAGGAGGGCAAATGTGACACCTGACAGAGCACCCCACCAGGCTGGGCCAGGACTGGGCCCTGAGGATGGGGAGCAGGTGGGAAAGAAGAAAGATTGGCAGCCCACCAGTCAAGCCCAGAGGAGAGGAGACTGTTAAGAATAGGGCACAGCCGAGGCCAGTTTGGCTCAGTGGATGGAGCGTTGGCCTGCGGACTGAGGGGTCCCAGGGTTTGATTCCAGTCAGGGGCATGTGCGTTGGCCGCATCCCCGGTGGGGGTTGTGCAAGAGGCAGCTGGTCGATGGTTCTCTCTCATCGATGTTTCTGGCTCTCTGTCCCTCCCTCTTCCTCTCTGTGAAGAATCAATAAAACATATTAAAAAAAAAAAGAAAGAAAGAAAGAAAGAAAGAAAGAAAGAAAGAAAGAAAGAAAGAAAGAGAACAGGGCACAGTACTGGTAACGGCCCTCAAGGGGAAATGCATCAGGGAGCAGGGCATTAAGGCTGGCAAGGAAGTAGTGGGATCATGGGGGCCCCCAGAGAACTAGGAGGCCTTTATCCTTAGGGCAGTAGGGCGCCATGGAAGGTTATGGAGCAATGGAGTGGGATGATCAGGATGGGGTTGGAGTCACTGGATCTTCCCACATGGCTGGACTGGATAGGACTGACGGGCCACCTCTCTGAAGCTCATCCGGTGGCAAGGCTGAGGCCATGGAAGTTGACCTGCTGCCTGAAGCCAAGAGAAGCGCTCAGACTTTGGGTTTCTTTCTCTCAGGGCCCACTGAGAACCAGGCTGGAGCTGAAGAGTTGAGGGGGGGGGGGGGGGGAGGACCCTCAGGATGACCCCTCCCCCCAACCCCACTCCAGAGAGGCTTGGCTTTGTACCTGATAATGGGAGTTATGGGGGATTTAGAGCACCAGGGGAGACGGAGGGAGGATGTGTGTGTGGGGGGTGGGGGGTTCAGGTGATCACAGGAGGAGGTGGGTCAAAAGTAGGGGAGGCCACACACCCATCTGAGAAGCATTTACTGGGTGCCTTTTTTTTTTTTAATTTTATTGATTTTTTACAGAGAGGAAGAGAGAGGGATAGAGAGTTAGAAACATCGATGAGAGAGAATCATCCATCAGCTGCCTCTTGCACACCCCCTACTGGCGATGTGCCCGCAACCAAGGTACATGCCCTTGACTGGAATCGAACCTGGGACCTTTCAGTCCGCAGGCCCACGCTCTATCCACTGAGCCAAACCGGTTTCGGCACTGGGTGCCTTTTGAGGCTAAGTCCCAGGGACACAATGGAGAGCAGAGCCTGCCCCATGATGTTCCTGGCCCACAGGGAGTGCAACAGCCCCACAGGACAGGACATTGATATGTTGGTCCTTCCTGGTCCTTCCATTGATATGTTGGCCAGTCCCTGTAACATGAGTACCAGGTGAGGATCTGAGAAGGTGAATGGAGCCTCCTGTGAATGGAGCTCTTCCCCCCACACCCCCCGGATTTACCCCACCCCCACCCTTCTCCCTGAGCACTGACGTCACCTGCACTGGGACTTCCTGAACCTTCACCTTGGATCTGCCCCGCCCCACGGGAAATTCCAGGGCAGCCAGGCTGGGTGACTCACATCAGGTCCCAGTGGCCTGAAAGCCAGACTCCCAGTCCCCGTTAGGGCGTCCCCATCACAATCTGCAGAGCAAAGGCCAGAATCTGGGTTCCATCAGGGTTGAGATATTGGGGATGAGTATTGGAGCTGGTTTACAATGCTTTTCCTCCCCTGTTGGTCATCTCTGTGGCCCCAGGGCTGCAAGTGTGGTCTGCAGAGTGGAGCTTCAGCAGCAGAGTACCAGGGTTAAGACTTGGAGGGTTCACCGAAACCGGTTTAGCTCAGTGGGTAGAGCGTCGGACTGCGGACTGAAAGGTCCCAGGTTCGATTCCGGTCAAGGGCATGTACCTTGGTTGCGGGCATGTCCCCAGTGGGGGGTGTGCAAGTCCCCAATGGGGGGGTGTGCAAGAGGCAGCTGGTCGATGTTTCTCTCTCATGAATGTTTCTAACTCTCTATCCCTCTCAATTCCTCTCTGTTTAAAATCAATTAAAAATATATTTAAAAAAAAAAAAAAAAGACTTGGAGGGTTCAAAATCCAGCTCTGCCACCCAGTAGCTATGTGACCCTGGCAAGTTACTTAACCTATCTGTGCCTCAGTTTTTCCATCTATAAAATGAGGACAACCATAGTTATTTTCTTGGAGGGTTTAAAAAATATGTATGTATATGTTTTACTGATTTCAGAGAGGAAAGGAAAGGAAGAGAAAGATAGAAATAATTATGAGAGAGAATCATTGATCAGCTGCCTCCTGTATGCTCCGTAGTAGGGGTTGAGCCCACAACCCAGGCATGTGCCCTGATTGGGAATCAAATCATGACCTCCTGGGTCATAGGTCAATGATCAGCCACTGTACCATACCGGCTGGGCTCTCTTGGAGAGTTTTTGTGAGAATCTGGTGAGGACCAGTTTGTGTTAAGTGTTTGGAGCGAGACTTAGGATGTGGTGAGGACTTCATGGTAAAATGTTTAAAGCACATGTGTCAAACACAAGGCCCGCGGGCCAAATCCAGCCCGCCAGGCCTTGCCATGTGGCCCGCACCGCGCTGTCATCACTGCACTCCGCTGTCAGTTTATGACATTGTCAGTTTATGACTGTTCAGTAAACCATTCGGCCCGCGATTTAGGCTGGATTTTAGATTTTGGCCCCTTCTCTGATTGAGTTCGACACCCCTAGTTTAAAGAGACAAATTCATAGCAACAGTACTCATAACAGTCAAGAAGTGCAAACAACCCAAATGTGCCTCAGCAGATGAACAGAAAAACACAATGTGCCTACCACACGATGGAATATTACTCGACCATGAAAAGTAGCAAAGCACTGACTTACTACAATGTGACGGACCTTGGACACAGGGCGCTCAGTGAGAGGAGCCAGACACAAAGTCCATTTATGTGGAGTGCCCAGAACAGGCACATCCATAAAGAGACAGGTTAGTGGTCGTCAGGGCCTGGGGGAGGGGAAAGGGAATGACCTCTGATGGGGAAGGGGCTTCTTTTTGGGGTGGTGGAATGTTCTGGAACTAGAGGGAGGTGGTGGCTGCACAAAATTGCAAATGTACTAACTGCCACTGAACTGTACACTTTCAAATGGTTAATTGTATGTGAATTTCATCAAAATAAAAAAATAAGGTAATCAACCCTGGCCATTAAAGGAATGATAAATGTCACAGTTAGTTCTCCTGACACTAATACTAATGCTGCAGACCTGCTAATGATCAGGTTAGGGTTCTGGTTCTGATCAACAGCCCCCACACCAGAGAGGTTCCGTGGCCATCGATTGTGATCAGCTGTGGGACCGGCAGGGACCCTTGATCTGATGGAATGAGAAAGGGTCTTGCCCTCAAAACCCATCACTTTGTCAAACTAACCCTGAGACAAACACCATGCAAACCCCAAGCAAAGAAAAATTCTATAAACTACCCAACCAGTCCTCAAGTCTGTCCAGATCACCAAAAACAAGGAAAGTCTGCCCAAACAGGTTTGGCTCAGTGGATAGAACGTAGGCCTGCGTACTGAAAGGTCCCAAGTTTGATTCCTGTCAAGGGCATGATCCCCAGTAGGGGGCGTGCAGGAGGCAGCTGATGGATGTTTCTCTCTAATCCATGTTTCTAACTCTCTCCCTTCTCTGTAAAAAATAAAATAAAATAAAATAAAATAAAATAAAATAAAATAAAATAAAATAAAATAAAATAAAATTATATATATATATATATATATATATATATATAATCAATCAAACAAACAAACAAACAAAACAAGGAAAGTCTGAGGAACCATCACACCCCAGAGGGGCCTAAGGCAACATGACAACTAATGTCAGGTGGGGTTCTGGGTCAGAAATGGGACATGAAAACTAAAGAAATTTGAAAAACAGCTTGGCCAGCATGGCTCAGTGGTTCAGCATCGACCAGGAGGTCCCCGTTAAGGCACATGCCCAAATTGGGGGCTCAGTCCCCAGTAGTGGGCTTGCATGAGGCAGCAGAGCAATGATTCTCTCTCATCACTGATGTTTCTACCTCTCTCCCTCTCCCTTCCTTTCTGAAATCAATAAAAATATATTTCACAGACACACACACACACACACTCTGAGGACTTTAGGTAACAATAATAATGTATAAATGACAGATGTCCCACACTAACATGAGATGGTAACAAAGCAAAATAGGTACCAGGCATTTCTCCATATTTTTTGCAACTTTTCTATAAATCTAAAACTAAGCCTGTGTTAAAAAAATAATCAAAGTATAGGCCTGACCCATGTCCTTCCACCCGGTTATTGATCCCAACGAGGATGCTCTGCGTATGGAGGTGAAGCCCCAGGCCAGCCATCTGCAGCTTCCATCTCCCAAAGCCCTGCATGTGTCTTACCTCCCAACGTGTTAGAATCTGTTGTTGCATCTCACAGAAACTGAAACTGTATTGTTGTTTTTTTTCCTTTAATGGGAATTTTTTGCTCATGGAACTGAAAGGTCCAGGGATAGATATAAATCAGGGGTTTTCCCCTCAGCGTGGCTGACATTTGTAATCAGATGTTTCTTTCTTTCTTTCTTTTTTTAATATGTTTTTATTTATTTTAGAGAGAGAGAAGGTGAGAGGGATAAAGGGGTAGATACATTGATGAGAGAAACATCCATTGGCGGCTGTCTACAGGCACCCTGCTGGGGATTGAGCCTGCAACCTGGGCATGTGCCCTGACTAAGAATTGAACCAGAGACCTCTTGGCTTATGGGTTGATGCTCATCCACTGAGTCACACTAGCTGGGCAGGATCAGATTTTTCTTTGTGTTGAGCAGCACCCCTGGCCCACACCCACTCAATGCCAGGAGAACCCCCAGTCATGGTAACCACAAATGTCCCCAGACATTCCCAGTGTTCCCTGGGGGTTAGAATCACCCCTGGCTGAGACACACTGGCCGGCTAGTTTCAGGCTTGACTGGATCCAGGACCTTCAAACAGTGCAGGAAGATTCACCCATCTCTCCATTCTCTTGGCTCTGTCATCCTCTCTCTTGACTTTTTACCTCAACAGTCTCACTTCTTGTGGGGACAAAGATGGTGCCAGCAGTTCCATCTGCTTAACAGCCCCAGCAGGTCAACACTTCTTCCCAAAAAGAGGTAGCAAAAATTCAAGGGAAGGTTTTGATTGGCTCAATCTTGGTCACATGTCCTTGTTCAATCAATTGTTGTGACCAAGCAATGGAAAACTCTGATTGGCTAAGGTGGGGGTCGCACAGTTATATGGACTTACCCTATGATGTAAGTCAATGCGGAGTATGCAGTTAGCCATTAGGGTGAGAACCCTCTGGACTGGATTGGAAGCATGGGAGTAACCCTGGGCAGAAAATTCCGGGTGCTTAAAATGTTAAGTATA
This sequence comes from Pipistrellus hanaki, assembly GCF_964339955.1. Lineage (NCBI taxonomy): Eukaryota > Metazoa > Chordata > Mammalia > Chiroptera > Vespertilionidae > Pipistrellus > Pipistrellus hanaki. The sequence continues at coordinate 70,428,709 of NC_140507.1, forward strand.
GAATCACTATATAGCCGAAACCGGTTTGGCTCAGTGGATAGAGCGACGGCTTGGGGACTGAAGGGTCCCAGGTTCGATTCCGGTCAAGGGCATGTACCTTGGTTGCGGGCACATCCCCAGTAGGGGGTGTGCAAGAGGCAGCTGATCGATGACTCTCTCTCATCAATGTTTCTAACTCTCTATCTCTCTCCCTTCCTCTCTGTACAAAATCAATAAAATATATTAAAAAAAGAAAAAAAAGAATCACCATATAATCCAACAGCTCCACTCCTTTCAAATTCAGAGAACTGGAAGCAGGGACTTGAACAGATACTTACCTGTACATGACTATTCACAGCATCCCGATTCACAAAACCTAAAGGTGTATCCATGGACAAATGAATGGACAAACAAAACATGATCCATCCATACAGTGGAATATTAGTCAGCCTTCAAAAGAAAGTACGGGCCAGCCAGGGTGGCTCAGTGGTTGAGCATTGACCTATGAACCAGAATGTCATCATTCGATTCTGGTCAGGGCACATGCCCGGGTTACAGGCTTGATCCCCAGTGGGGGGCATGCAGGAGGCTGCCAATCTATGATTCTCTCTTATTATCAGTGTTTCTATCCCTTTCCCTTCCTCTCTGAAATAAATAAAAATAAAATTAAAAAATTAAAAATAATAAATAATAAATCCTATATAATAAAAGAGTAATATGCAAATTAACCACCAGGAGTGACACAGGCACAGGAGCACATTGCAGGGGTTTGGGGAGTAGTCTGAAGCTCAGTCAGTCGGGACTATGAGAGATGGTCACAGAGATGCAGGGAAGTGACCAAACTGCAGAACTGTTTAAGAGGCTACCTGGGCCCTGGTCGGGTAGCTCAGTTGGTTAATTAGAGCATTGTCTCAATACACCAAGGCTGCAGGTATGATCCCCAATCAGGGCATAACAAGAATCAAAGAATGAATGGATAAATAAGTGGAACAGCTCTAGCCAGTTTGGCTCAGTGGATAGCATCGGCCTGCAGACCAAAGGGTCCTGGGTTCAATTCTGGTGAAGGCACATACCTTGGTTACAGGCTCCTCCCCAGCCTGGGCCCTGGTTGGGGAGCATGCAGAAAGCAACTAATCAATGTGTTTATCTCATATCCATATTTCTCTCTGTCTTTCCCTCTCTCTCCCACTTTCCCTAAAAATCAATGGAAAAATATCCTCAGGTGAGGACTGACAAAAAATAATCAAACAATAAAAGTGGAACAACAAATTGATGTCTCTCTTTCTCCCCTTTCTCTCTAAAATAAAAATAAAGATATATTTATATATTTAAAACAATAAAAAAGATGCTGCCTGGGTTCAAACCCTGTGACCACAGCGTCTTTGGGCCTGTTTTTCAGTGAGAAGGCAGGAATGGAGTGTTTAGGGCTCGGGGCCTGATGTGCAGAGTTGGAAAAGGGAGTCACATTGCAGAGCCTGGAGGCCAGTGCTCGTGGGGAGGACCCAGGCAGGCAGAAGATGCAGCTGCCTTCGAGGGGCCTCAATCCCATGTCAGGGCAGAGTTACCCGCACAGCTTCCGGGGTGTAAGGGACAGCACACTGCTGGAACCACATTTGGGTCCCCAGAACTGCAAAGCCTCTGCACGGGAGCGCCCCCATCAGGATCCTGGGGGACCTCCAGCTTATGGGGACGTGAAGTGAGCTCCTGAAAGAGAAGAGGCAGCTCTGCATGCGGTGAGAGTGGGGACTATCAGGGTTCTCTCCTGAGTCCTCACCCACCCACACCCATGGCCACGAGACTGCTGGCTGTGCCTCTCGGAGCCTCAGTTTACCCATCTGTGACATGAGGACAATAAAAACCCACTGCAACATCTCTAAAGATAGAACGATTTTTAAAAAATACCTAAAGCACTTCCAACAGCGCCAGGAAAATTAGTTCCTCCCACCCCAGCAAGGAAGGGGGCTTTTCTGCGGCAGTGACAGGTGAGGAAATTGAGGTAGGAGAGTGAAAAGGCGAGGCTACAGACCTGGAGGGCTCTCAGCTGCTATGCCCAGTTTGCCAGCAGGCGCTGGAGGTTCAGCGCGGAGCGGGGAGTCCGCCTTCTGCTTCCCCGCCGCTAGAGGCCAGTGGAGTCCTCGCGCAGCTGCTCCCGCTCCGGGCGGGTCCGCCACGCCACGCCCCGGCCACGCCCCGGCCACGCCCCCGCCCGTCACCGACACACCCCCGGCCCAGAAGGCCCTGCAGGGACCAGCCCTTCGCCTCGGCAGCAGTCAGGGTTCCCCGTCCGCCTGCAAAATGAGCGCCCCAGCCGCGACCCCCATCTTCGCGCCCGGAGAGAACTGCCGGCCTGCGTGGCTGGCGGCGCCCGCGTCCTACGACGCGTCGGACATGCACCTGCAGATCCTGGGCAAGCCGGTGATGGAGCGCTGGGAGACACCCTACATGCACGCGCTGGCGGCCGCCGCCGCCTCCAGAGGTAGCTCCGCGTCCTGCCCGAGGGTGACCAGACTCATGCCCGCCAGGTCTCTGGCTGATGCACGTCCGAGCCTCTCCTTGCCTATTTCCTAGCCTGGAGAATGGGGCCGCTAACGGGGGACAATGGGGGACTAAAAGGGGTGCTACAGGCACGGGGCATGAACCCAGTAGGCGCCCCCTAAGTATTGAGAACTTCCTCTCCAGGAGAAATGAGGTGCCCCCCCCCCCCCCCCCCCGCCTCTGAGATCGGGAACAGGGGGCCTGGCGGAGGTCGCTGCCCAGAGGCACGTGCGGAGTGTCCTTGTGCCAGACACCCCACCCGCCCCAGCTAAGAATAGCTCTGGGAAGGCTGAGGCTGGGCGACAGCTGTGACGGGTGGCCCTGCCCTCTGGTGTCAGGGCCCTGAGTGTTCAGGTCCCCCAGGGGCTGGGCTCGTGGCCTGTAGGCCTCTGGTTGTGGTGCAGTGGGCACCACCCCCACCTCCACCCCAACTGTTCCAGGCCCTGGCCTGGAATCCCGGTCCTCCCTTGCTCTTCTTTTGTGAACTTCATTGTGGGGACGGTGGGAGGGGGAGAGAAAAGTAACCAAAAGATAAGCTGCACTGGTGGCATGCCATCAGTGCCACTGGTGTACAGAGTCAGGCTCAAAGTCCAGGTTTGGACCCCTCCCCCCACCCCCTCAAATACCCGACCCGCAAGCTGCTCTGCTGCCTCCCTGGCAGGTCATCCCTTTTTGGCCGCTGGCCAGGGTCCACACTGTTCCTTCCCAGGGCCACTGTGTCCCCATGTCCGCTGTGCCCTCCTGTCCTCGTTTCTCTGCCAAGGCGCTGCCCCTGAGCCGCCTCCTCCAGGCAGTCTCCCCAGCCCCCGCCTCTTGTGTGCCCAGGGGGCCGGGTCCTGGAGGTGGGCTTTGGCATGGCCATCGCAGCAACCAAAGTGCAGGAAGCGGCCATCGATGAGCACTGGATCATTGAGTGCAACGACGGTGTCTTCCAGCGGCTCCAGGACTGGGCCCAGCGGCAGCCACACAAGGTGCTACCCCTGCCTGCAGGCCCCCCTCGCCCGCCTGGGCAGTCTCCGACATGGGGTGGGGGCGGTGGGGGCGGGGGCGGGGAGGGGAGGGAGGTATCCTCCCTTGGGAATTCCTCTGCCCTCCTCCTTACAGTGGAGAAGTCCTGGGCATCCCTCTGACCCTCAGCCTTCTTTTTCTCCCGCCTCCAGGTGGTTCCCTTGAAAGGCCTGTGGGAAGAGGTGGCACCCACCCTACCAGATGGTCACTTTGATGGTGAGGGGACTGGGCACTGGGTGAGGGGGAACCTCTGCCTGAATTTCCTCATTTGCTGAGGGACCTTTTAAAGAACACATGGGCTGACATGACTGGGCCAACTGAGTCTGGGAAGGGGGCACAGACACACAGGCACAGACTCAGCAGGATACCTAAAGGAATCACTGAATTGCACATCACCTAGAGGTGGTGGCAGCATAGTGAGCTTGGGGTATGGCTGCTGGGGTTCCCGGGCCATGTTCAAGTTCCACCTTCAAGTGGAGCCATTGTCCCGGTGCGGCTGGCCTTGGCCCTGACCATGTGACTTCCACCCTCCCATGCAGGGATCCTGTACGACACGTATCCACTGTCTGAGGAGACCTGGCACACGCACCAGTTCAATTTCATCAGGGTAGGACCTCACGGAGGGACAGGGTCTGCAGCCACCAGCGTGGGAGTCCAGCTGGGAGGGCATCTGCCACCCACACAGGGCGCCCCTCCTTCCACCTGGTTCTCTGATCTCCCTCCCCACCTCTGTCCCCTCTCAGGGCCACGCTTTTCGCCTGCTGAAGCCTGGGGGCATCCTCACCTACTGCAACCTCACCTCCTGGGGGGAGCTGATGAAGTCCAAGTACTCGGACATCAGTACCATGTTTGAGGTGCGACAGCCTAGCTCCCTGGGCCTCCCTCCCCCACCCACCCTGGGCAGGCTGGGGAGCAGCTGCAGTCACCTTGGACCCGGGGAGGTTCCTTGCTTCTGGACTGCTCTCGGGTGGATTGTGCGCTCTGTGTGGAAATCAGGCGAGGTACTTCCCAGTGCCCTTGGGACATAGCTCTCCGCCTGGCTGCCAGGCCCCATACTCCTCCCTAGGCCTTCCTCTCCCAGGGTGCCCGTTAGTTCAGGGCCTTTGACCAAACTCTGCCTGCAGGGAGAGCAGTTGGGCAGCCAGCTGCTGCCAGAGGCTACCGCAGCCCTGGGGGCCTTGGCATTGACAATGCTGTGCCAGGAAGGGTAGGCACCGGGTGTGTGTGAGGCCTGCACAGAACCTGGCACTTCCCCGTCACAGGAGACACAGGTGCCGGCGCTGCTGGAGTCGGGCTTCCGCCGGGAGAACATCCGCACCCAGGTGATGGAGCTGGTCCCGCCGGCTGACTGCCGCTACTACGCCTTCCCCCAGATGATCACTCCCCTGGTCACCAAGCACTGAGTCTGTGCGCCGCCCTCGGGGGACCTTCGGGGCCAGGAGCTCAGGCTCTGGCTTCCGCCCAGGCTCCAGTTGAAGCAGCACCAGCTATAAGACCCAGCTACCTGCCCTAACCTCTGCAAGGGTACCAGTCTCAGCCTCCTTCTGGGGTCCCAGGGATGAAATGAGTGCTAACACTAGGCTGGCATCAGCACACATTGCAAAAGTGCTCTCACTTACTCCCCCGAAAAGAAAAAGGAATTTGTTGCAGGCTTGTGCCAGTCGGTTGGTTGAGTGTCCCATGCACCAAGATTCCTGGTCAGGGCACATGCCTGGGTTGTGGGCTCGAACCCCAGTAGGGGGTGTGCAAGAGGCAGCGGAGGGGTGTTACTCTCTCATCAGTGTTTCTATTTCTCTCTCTCTCTCTCTCAAATCAATAAAAATATATTTTTAAAAAAACAATGTTATTGGAATTTCAGGGATCCAGTGGGCAAGCTATATATATGCTCCATTGTGTAAGTCAGTGAATCCAATCCTGCCCAAGGGAGACATCACCAATCAATCACCTATACAGTCTGTCCCCCAGCTGTCCAGGGCGGTTGCCCCTCCCTCCCCTGTGTTTGGCACTTGGTGTCTAGGGGGTGCAGAACTAGGTCGGACTGCAAGGAGGGTAGCAGTTCTAGGCCCAAGTCCTCAGGCTACTGAGGAGGATTTTCTGGTCCCACCAAGTCAGGCTGAACTTCAGAATAAAGCAGAATTTTACATCTGGACTCTCAGGACCCTCAGCCACTCGTGAAGTGCAGGGTCACTGCTGAGGCCGGACACTCTCCCACTTTCTTGTTTCCTCTGACTCAACGTCCCCTTCAGTCTCAGTGCAGGGGCAGCCCAGCCCCCACCTGGCTCCAGGGGTGCTCTGGGCTCTCCTTCATGGTGGGGCCCTGGGAGACCAGGTGTAGGGTCCCTAGGAGGGGCTGATGTGGACCGAGCCATCTGCCTGCAGGGCCTCAGCATCTCTAAGGACTGACCCTGACCAAGGAAGCACTTGCCCACCTACACCCAGCACAAGGGCACCTCTCCACTGCCCAGGACCCCTGCCCATACTCCCTGAGGGCAGGCTTCCATGCCAGTGCGTTTCTCAGGTTTATTGACCATCTCTCAGGATGAGGAAGAGGATACGAGGTGGCAGTCGGTGGCACTACCTTCGGTACCAGATCTTGATTCTCTTCTCTCGCTTGATTTTCTTCTGCAGCTGCAGGATGCCATAGAGCAGGGCCTCGGCGGTAGGTGGGCAGCCTGGGGGCGGGACCTTGCCTCAGTGTCTGCCCATGGGGAGGGGGCCCACAGCTCTGGCTCTGCCAGGAGCCCTTGACCAGTGACTGGATCTGGGCCCTACTGGAGCACCACCCCTCTCTGCTGCCTGGCACAGGGCACTTGGAACAGATGGATGGCCAAAAGGCCCGGCTGTGGGCAGCAACTACAGGCCACACGGAGCAGAAAGGCCTGGGCTACCCAGGGCCCTAGGAAGAGTGACCCGGGAGCTGCAGGTGGGCTGAGGGCTGCCTGACCCCTTCCCATGGTGGGAGGGCTGAGAAGGACCCTCACCCCAGCATCCAAAGAACACACAGAGGGGGTGGGCAGTTTGGTCCATCACTGGAAGTAGCCAGCAAGGTGGGCAGGGCGGGGAGGCTCACTCACTGAGAAGGAAATCCCCAGAGTCTCCAACCCGAGTATCTCAGGTGGCAGAAGCAGAGAAACACTGCCACCTGAAGGACGGCAGGACCTGACAGGCCTGCCACCTCGGGAGGCTGGATAAAGAACTGTCAGTCATTTACTTCCAGCTGACTCTGGGGTGCTCAGTGCCTGACAGTATGATCACAATGGCCATTTGGTAGATGGGAAAATTGAGGCATGGAAAGATCTGCCTGAGGTCATGGGTCAAACAAGCAGTGACTGACTAAGGGTCTGGCTCCTGGTTAAGGTTAACAAGCCTGCAGGGCAGACTTCTATGCATCTTTCAAAGTCCTACACAATAGGGGGGGTGGGGCACGTCGGTGTCAGGCTCCATCCCCCCAACCTGGGGGTTCCCCAAGGCCTGGTCCGGTGATGGGGCCTTTCTAGGGCCCAGTGCTGCCCAAGCCAGGCCCAGGCCTAGAAAATGCACTCAATATCTGCAGCCCAGCCGTTCCGGCTCAGTGGTTGAGCATCAACCTGTGAACCAGTTCGATTCCCAGTGAGGCAAATATCCCAGGTTACGGGATCGATCTTCAGTGTAGGGCATGCTGGAGGCAGCCGACCAATGATTCTTTCTCATCATTGATGTTTCTCTCTCTCTCTCCCTTTCCCTTCTTCTGTGAAATCAATAAAAACATATTTAAATAAAAAGAAAATAATCTGCCAAAACCAGTTTGGCTCAGTGGATAGAGCATCGGCCTGCAGACTGAAGGGTCCCAGGTTCGATTCCAGTCAAGGGCATGTACCTTGGTTGTGGGCACATCCTCGGTGGGGGGTGTGCAGGAGGCAGCTGGTTGATGTTTCTCTCTCATCAATGTTTCTAGCTCTCTATCCCTCTCCCTTCCTCTCTGTAAAAAATCAATAAAATATATTTTAAAAAGAAAAGAACCTGATGTTCAAGATTAAAAATCAATCAATCCATAAATAAATATTTGCAGAATGCTAAATTAATCAATGTTATTTTCCAATGAGGTCTAATGTGGAAACCTGTTTCTCTGCCTTTGGGAGGTGCCAGTACATGCCCAGGAGGCCACCCCCTGCTCATTGGCCCAGTGAGGAGGCGAGGGAGTTGTGCAGGACGGTCCGATAAAATAAAGACACCCAGTTACATGTAAACCTCAGACAAACCACTGATACTTTTTTTTAGTATTACTATATCCCAAATGTCATGGGATATATTTATAATGAAAAAGATTATTATTCATTGTTTCTCTGACATTCAAATTTAACTGGGTCCCTGCATTTGTATTTGCTAAACCCGGACACACACCCTAGTTATCTAAGCAGGGTGGGGTCTCACCACCCATCATGAGTCTGAGACCTCGCAGACACTGTTCAAAAAGTCCTCCAGGAACTTTTTCCTATTTTTTAACTGCATTTATTTGGATTGGTTTCTATTAGGTGGAATCATATAAAACTGAGCTTAAAAATGGCCAAATATCAGCAATTTTGTACAGCTCAACCAAACCCTTTTCTTTTTCTTTTTAACATATTTTTATTGATTTTTTACACAGAGGAAAGGAGAGAGATAGAGAGCTAGAAACATTGGCCAGCTGTCTCCTGCACACCCTCCATCGGGGAAGTGCCCACAACCGCTGTACATGCCCTTGACTGGAATTGAACCTGGGACCCTTCAGTCCGCAGGCCGACGCTCTATCCACTGAGCCAAACCGGTTTTGGCTCAACCTAACCCCTTTGATGTTGGCCTGGTCCAACATCTGGATGAAACTGGGGAGCTCATGAAGAAAGGACAAAAAGGAAAGACTGGTGTCACTCTTCTTAGACCCAAATCTGCTCTTTTCACCCCCCGCCCCCAAATTTTTATTTATTTATTTATTTCAGAGAGGAAAGGATGAGAGAGAGAGAGAAACATCAATGAGAATCATTGATTGGCTGCCTCCTACATGCCCTGACCTGGAATCGAACTGTGACCTCCTGGTTCATAGGTCAATGCTTAACACTGAGTCACGTCGGCCAGGCCAAATCTGCTCATTCCTAAAACAGGGAGAGCCGCCATGTCTATGGGGCACGGGGACTCCTCTGGGGGCCTGCAGGCCCGGGCGCCCGGAGACGAGGCGGCGGACTTACCGGGGACGTAGATGTCCACGGGCACAATGCGGTCACAGCCCCTCACCACGGAGTACGAGTAGTGGTAGTAGCCTCCTCCGTTGGCGCAGCTGCAGTGGGAAGAGTGCTGTGAGGGCCTCTCGGGCCATCCCGTTCTTGCTCCTCCTCAGGGCCCTTCCCCCAACCCACACCCTCCTTCAACTGCAGGCAGGTGCCTAGGCTGCCAAAAAGGACAAGAGGGAGATGAAGTCTAGGAGAGACAGCAGTCACCTGAGACCGGGAAGAGCAGAAATGAATGGATGGGCCTTGGAAACATGTTGCTCAGTGAGGAGCCAGGCACAAAGGCCACACAGCGTGTGATTCCCTTTATATGAAACGTCCAGAACAGGCACGGGACAGGAGACGGGTGCACGGTTGCCAGGGGCTGGGGAAGAGGGTGGGAGTGAGTGCTGATGGGTGGACGGGGTTTATTGTGGGGATAATGGGATAACCTGGAATTAGACAGATGGGATGGTTTTATACATTGTGAATGCATTAAAGCCCACTAACTGCACACTTTAAAAGGGTGAACTTCCTGTTATGTGAATTCTATCTCAGCAACAACAAAAAAGTGATTAAACAGGTTTTAACAAAGTAGAGAATGACTACAAGTTAAAAAGGCAAGGAGAATGTGAACTGTCTACAGAGGGTGATACCATTTATGTATGCATAAAGAAACGGACAAATCAGATGGGGAGCAATAATAACCCACAGGAAGGGACATTCTGGGGAGGGGAAGTGCACACAGCAGAGTGTCAGAGTCACTATTCGGCTTCCTGCAGGTGTGGGGTTTTACTGAGTATAAATTATACCTCCATGACCTCGGTCAGACAGAAGCCCAGATAAAACACAAGTGTCACAGGTATGTCTCGTCCCTGAAGCCAGATTATGGCCCCAGCCCCACCGGAACTCACCTCCCCATGGACACAACATAGCGCGGCTCTGGCATCTGGTCATAGACCTGGAAGAGATGACAGGGTCTCCGTCAGCTCAGTCCTGGGCGGGGGAGGGGTGGGTGTGGGGCAGGGCCTACCTTGCGGAGGGCGGGGGCCATCTTGTTGGTGAGTGTCCCGGCCACAATCATGACATCTGACTGGCGTGGGCTGGCTCGGAAGACCACGCCAAAGCGGTCCATGTCATAGCGGGGTGCTGCCATATGCATCATCTCCACTGCACAGCAGGCCAGGCCGAAGGTCATAGGCCACAGGGAACTCTGAGGGGCCGGGGTGGTCAACCCGTGAGTGGACAGTGGACCATCATGTTTAAAGAAACTGGGCAATTTCACATAGAAAAACAGGTTTCTAGCCTTTCTTGAAGAAGGACACACCAGCTATTCCCCACCCTCTTCCCCGTACAGCAACCATGTGACCGCCAGGCCCCTCAGACCTAGCCTGAGCTTGCTGCTTGCCCCAGTGCAGGGCTGCCCAATGAGAAGGTAAGTAGGCTAGGCCTGTGGGTCAGCACTTGCCAATAGCCACGTTACAAAAAAAAAAAAAGGTGTCCTGGCCAGTGTGGACAGTTTGTTGGGCATCATCCCGTGCATGGAAAGGTAGCTGGTTCATGCCTGAGTTGCAGGCTTGGTCCCAGTAGGGGACATGCAGGAGGCAGCTGATAGATGTTCAGCTCTTGCATCAATGTTTCTTTTTCTCTCACCTTCTCCCTTCCTCCCTCTAAAAAAATAAAAACAGCCCTAGCCAGTTTAGCTCAGTGGATAGAATGCCAGTCTGAGGACTGAATGGGCCCAGGTTCAATTCTGGTCAAGGGCACATGCCCGGGTTGTGGTCTCAATCCCCAGTAGGGGGCATGCTGGAGGCAGCCAATCAATGATTCTTTCTCATCATTGATGTTTCTCTCTCCCCCTCTCCCTTCCTCTCTGAAATCAATAAAATATTTAAAAAAGATAAAATTAGTTTTAATACCACTGATGTAACCTAGTACATCCTAAACCCCATCCTTCCAACGTGGGCACTTGCTGCTCTGAGTGCCTGGCAGCCTCATGTGGCGTAGGCCTAACCCTGAGGATCTTGTTCTGGACACCCCCTGGTGTCCAAGAACTCCAAATGCCGATTCCTCCAGAAAGTCCTTCTGGATGGCCTTAAGCGCCCTGACTCCTTTATCTGATTGGTGTCTGATTTTCCCACGGCTGTGCTCCTTGGCTAGAGCTATCTCTGCTCCTCTGCTTAGAATCTGGGACTATGAAGTGTCCCCCACTGCCCTACTAATGTGCTAGTGGGGTGACAGTACAAGGGTTGCCCAACATGGCTAGGCCACCTGAGTGACCGAGCACCTGAGCCTCCCGCCCCTGACCTTGTCTCTTGGTGCTCACAATCATAAACAGGCTACAGTGGACATCTCTGTCCTGGAGCCAGAGGCTCTAGCAGGATCTTTGCTGTGGTGCTGTGTGTGACACAGACACACAAAAGACTGAGCGAGTGCAGAGCCATCAATGAGGGGTTGTTAACGGGGCCTGTCCAGCCCAGCACCCCCTGGCACTGAAAGAAGCCTCTGTCTTGGGAGACAGGACACACGTCCGAAGGGAGATATGCCATGCACACGACCTATGGGAATGGATACAAGACAAAAACTGTTCCGTGGCTGATGGTAGGGGCAGGGCAGGCTTTTAAATGTTTTTGCCAGGAAGGAGTTACTGTTTTCAGCACACATTACTTTTCTAGCCAAGAAGATTACTTTTACATTAAGAGACAAAAGAGGCATGAACAGAAGACAACTATAGAAGGGAAGTGGGCAATCTTCACTAAGGGTTGAGGGAGAGACAAGGGGATGGGACAGAGACACTGAGGGGATGGCAGAGCCAGGAGCTGGCGGGGTAGGGGGTGCAGAGGATGAATCCTGACATAATCACGAGCCTCTTGGGCTCCCTGAACCACAGGGGCAGTGAGCGTGCGTGCTGTACACGTGCACAGTGTGCAATCCTCAAGAGCAGAGGGTGGAGAGATGGAGGAGGGGAGGGGGCTCACCCGGCGGGCCCAGTTGATGAGGTCGTCCAGCTTGGTCACCACATACTCGCCCCGGCTGCTGGGAAGTGAGCTGGGTTTGGGGACCACGGCTCCAGTCTTGGATAAGACAGGCTGTGTGCTGAGAATGGGACACGGCACAGGGAGGTGTTAGTCAGGCAGGAGTCCCAGGAAAGAAACACTGCTACCCCCACAGCCTCCACCCTGTAACCTAACGGAGAGCAGCTCTCAGAGCACAGGTCAGAGCTGTGGTCACAGCTGGTCCTGAGGGCGGTAATGGGAGGGGCCATGGGGCCAGGGATTACCGTACCCAGGGGCCGCAGCATCTCAGCACCCAGGTCTGGGTCTGCTGAACAAAGGAATGAAAGACGGCAAGGATGTGCCTCAGGCTGCCTTGCTATGGCTCCAAGAGGCCCCTGTTTTCTCAGGAACTCAGTGTCCTCATGTGGAAAACAGAGGCCAACTGACACACTCTTCAGCAAAGGCCCTTCTGGACTGGGATGTGCAGCCAGGGCAGGGACCTCAGGGCTCTGCTGCATGTGGGAGGGCCCTGCAGTTACCATGGGTACGACTGTGCTGGGGGGGGCGGCCTTCAGGGTGTTCGGGCCACGGGGAAGCTGGCCTCACCTGCTTGGGCTGTCAGCAGCCAAACTGGCATGGACACATCGTACCTGAGCAGCCGCGCCCACGCCGGAGCTGCAGAGAGAGAGAGCACACGTGAAGAGGAGCCTGGGACATCCTGAGATGCTGCTTCAGGGGCTACACTGTAGCAGGGATGGGGCCAGTGGCCAAATTTGGCCCTCCGCCTATTTTTGTTAATTCTCACCCAAGGATATTTTTCCACTGATTTTTAGAGAGTGGAAGAAAGAGGGAGAGACAGAGAGAGAAGCATCGATGTGGCACCATCAATTTATTGCCTCCCAGATGTGCCCTGACCAGGGCTGGGGGTTGAACCTGCAACCAAGGTATGTGCCCTTTGTCCGGAATCGAATCCAGGACCCTTTGGTCCCCAGGCCAACGTGCTATCCACCGACCCAAACTGGCCAGGGCCACCTATATTTGTAAATAAATTTTACTGACACACAGGCACACTCATCTGTCCCTGTGCTGTCTGCAGCTGTTTTCACAAAGGCACAGCTAAGCAGTCTCCACAGAGGTCATCTGGCTTGTACAGCCAAAGACATTTACCATCTGACCCTTCACGGACAAAGTGCCTAGTTTTCATTCGACACTTCTTTCTTTTTCCGCTTTTCCCTTCATCTTACAGTGAATAAGTATTTTACCTCTGGGGAAAAGACTTTATCAAACCAAACCGCATTCAGCCCAAATCTGTGCCCACCTCCAAGCCCCCCGACTTCTCTCCACAACGAAAACCCTCTCCTCAGGTCTGCCATGGCCCGGACCCTATGGACCTGGGCTTGATTCCCAGGCTCTGTCCATAACGAGGCCCAGTGGCTGCCTGCCTTCCTGCCCTGAAGAGGCCTGCATGAGGTGGTCACCTGAGCAAACGCACTGATTACATTTGGTAGAAGTGAGTCCCGAGGGCACTAGGACAGGTGGACAAGGGTCTGAACCCAGGCTCTGCCACAACATGGACAGAGGAGCCAGCACACCACCTGCTGGAGGGCAGCTGCCAGTCCGTGCTGCCCCTGACTCGTGTGTGACCTTCAGCAGACAGGACCCCGTCCGTAGTTGCTCAGCCCTTCCCAGTTCAGAGGTATTCTGATCCCATCTCCCCTCCCAGTCTAAGCCCTCTCTTCAAGGGCCTCTGGATGGAGGCCAGGGCCAGAGACGGAGACACAAGCACTCACCGCAGAGCAAGGACTGGGCGGAGCAGGCCGGGAGCTGCAGAAAGAACCACAGGGTGCGGGCAGTGAGTGTTGGATAGCACCAGAGGCCTCACACTCAGGGGCCTGGACCAGCCAGGTCTTTGCCCATGAGACCTCCTGCCTAGTCACCTTCCCTCTACCCTCAGTCTATCTAAATTCTACTTTAACCAACGTTTGGTAAAGAGGGGTCTTTCAGAATATGAACGGGGTAGTGCCAATCCCCTGATTAAAACCCCACCACCCCTGGGAGAAAAGCCAGGCTCCACACAGGGCCATCTTCCCGTCCTCACAGTTCGGAGCTGCCTTCGTGCTATTCTGTCTGCCTGGAGCCAGCCCCAAGGCGCACAGGCCAGCCCCTCTTAGGGGCAGGTCTCACTTCTCAGGGGGTCTGCAGCAGTGCCCCGGCCCCCAGGCCCTCTCAATCCTGGCACCCTGTCCCATCACCACCTGCTCCTATTGGGGTGGTGCCCGCCTCCTCAGTGCTGGTAGGGCCTCCTGGTTCCTGACAGCCTCAGCCTTGGGTGGTGTGTGTTGAGCATGGAAGACAGGCTAACTGCCCAGCCCCAGACTCCTGTTCGAGCTGCCCCTTTCTGAGCCTCAGTCGTCCCATCTGAAAATTTAGGACTTTGAATAAATTTCCAGCTCAGTAAATGTCCGGTGAACTTGCACAGGAAAGAATACCCTCCTTGTCACGGTCTTACTGGAAACTGGCCTTTCTTTCAATTCTGCGTCACTAACCAATCCCGGGACCGCTACTGGCAGGACCCATGGTTCTCGCCAGCAGAAATCACGGACGTTTCCCAATGGTGTCACCAGGGCTGCAGACACCTTCACCCATCCTTCCAAACCAGTGTTTCCCCAACTTTTGACAACCCTTCTACAATTTTCGTAACGCTGAGTACCCCTCGTACTCATGAGAACGTGGAATTAGGCTCAGCTAAGCACGGTGCAGTGCATATCCCCACCAAACTCCGGTGCAACGCGTACCCCCACCAAACTCTTCCCGTACCCCTGGGGTACGCGTACCACACTTTGGGAAACACTGCTCTAAACCACAGTAATCGGACCTGCCGCTGGATTTCTGCGTTAATACCCAAGCACAATGAACGAGGAACTCATCAACCCGGCTTAGAGACAGAATCCTGACAACTGTCTCGGGATAACTGCTTTCTTTTGCAACCCTACGGGTTTCATCCTACGCGTTTAATCACTAATCTGGGGACGCAGGTTCCGGGATCGGGCAAGGCGGGACGCCGGCAGTTCTGGCGCCCCTCCCGGCCTCAGTTCCCCGCCGGTCCGGGTGGCAATCTCAGGCCCCCTCTCTCTCGGGAACTTCCAGGGCGGCTCCCCGGGGCGAACCCTGGGCCCTTCCAGGGCCCGCTCCGGGGCCCTCCCGAGGCTGGGGTTCCTGCGTCGCTACCCGGACCTCAGTTTCCCCAGGGGGCCCTGACCTAGGGGCCCCGACCCGCTCACCAGCCAACGCAGCCATCTTGGCCTCGGCCTTCAGATAACCTCTGCAGTCCGTCCGTTTTAGCGCTCCGAGTCCCGGGGGCCGTCACCCAAAGCGGTTCGACTGCTGAGGGAAAACGGAACCCAGACTCAGAAGGTTCCGCCTCCGTGGACGTCCCCCACACAGTGCGCCCCCAAACCCTCACGAGGGATAAAAGGACAGGGGAATCCGTCTCCCAATAAGCAGGCGCCCGCACAATTTTTTCCTTACTAGGAAGGCAAAAAGAAGGTTGCGTCCCTGGGTGGGCTCGAACCACCAACCTTTCGGTTAACAGCCGAACGCGCTAACCGATTGCGCCACAGAGACCGAGCTGCATTTTTCTCTCAGATGCGACCTTACAAAGCGTGTGCGGTCGGTAAACACAGGACGAAACACGCCTGCGCGCCGGCTAAATGGGTAAAATGGACTATAGGGACCTTTCCACTCACCGGAACAAGCTTATTTGGAAAAGCGCTGGATTGCAAATTTAAAGGTCCCCAGTTCAATCCCGAGTTTCGGGGAGCGTTTCAGCGCCCCTGAGCATGGTGGGGTTGTTTTTTGTTTGTTTGTTTGTTTGTTTGTTTTGGGGGCTTTTTAACAATATATTTTTATTTCAGAGAGGAAGGAGAGGGAGAATGATGAGAGAATCATTGATCGGCTGCCTCCCGCACGGCTCCACACTGTCGATCGAGCCCGCAACCCGGGCGGGCATATGGCCGGACTGGGAATAGAACCATAACCTCCTGCCTGGTTCATAGATCGGAGCTCAGTCACTGAGCCACGACAGCGGGCGGCCCGGGAGCATCTTTATCCTTTTTCGCAGCGGGTGCAGTTTCTCCTTTCACCAGAACGTGTCCTCATTCTGCAAATGAAGAGCAGGGCTGCCACTCATGCCAACGTGGGAGGACAGAGCAAGGAACGCAAATCCCGCATTCAAACCCCCTTGTCCCCACCTCCAAGACTATGATTCCAACCTAAACGTTCCCTTTCATCAGTCGGATCTTTTAAAAAGCAATGATTAGGTGTTTTGTTTTTTTAAATATTTTTATTGATTTTTAGAGAGGGAGAGGGAAACATCCATGTGAGAGATTGAAAACATCAATCGGCTGCCTCCTGCAGGCCCCCTACCGGGGATTGAGCCTGAAACCCTGGCATGTGCCCTCAGCAGGGATCCGAAACCTGGGTGCAGGAGGTGACTATGCTCAACCAACTGGCTACACTGGCCAGGGCAACCCGATTTTTAAAAAACAAACATATTTTTATTTATTTCAGGGAGGAAGGAAGAGGGAGAGATAGAAACATCCATGATGAGAGAGAATCATTGATTGGCTGCCTTCTGCAAGCCCTCCACTGGGACTGGGGATCAAGCCCAGAACCCAGGCATGTGTCCTTGACTGGAGTCGAACCTGGGACCTTTCAGTTAGCAGGGGGACACTCTATCCACTGAGCCAAACCAGCTAGGGCACAACCCAATTTTTTTTAAAGTGATAGCATTAGAACCAGTGTTAATTGTAAAACCGAACACTACTGAACATCAAAACTGGCAAAACAGGTTTCAAGAACACTTCTCGAAACACTTCCCGTTGTATATCATTTCTTTTTGACAATCCTGCTAGGTAACTGTTCTGCCCATTTTATGTATGGGAAAACTGAGACCCAAATAGGCAAAAAGGCAGGTGAGTGACAACTGGTCTCCTGGCAGGACCACTCCCTGCTCTGTGCTGGTACTGAGCAAAGCAAGGCCTGGTCCCTGTTCTTTTGTTTTGTTTGTTTTTTAATATATTTTTATTGATTTTTTTACAGAGAGGAAGAGAGAGAGATACAGTTAGAAACATCGATGAGAGAGAGACATTGATCAGCTGTGCCTGCAACCAACCTGGGACTTTTCAGTCTGCAGGCCGACGCTCTATCCATTGAGCCAAACCGTTTTCGGCATGGTCCCTGTTCTTAAGGAGCTCAAGGTCCCTTGGGACTGAGAGGTGGGGGGTGGGCCTTAGGCCAGAACCCTGCAGCTAAAGGGATGGCACACAGGTGGGAAAGAGGAGATGAAGAGCGGCCAAACCAACTGAGTAGTTCAGCTGGATAGAGCATTGTTCTGACACATTAAGGTTGTGAAGTTTGATCCCTGATCAGGGCACATACAAGGCTCAACCAATGAATACATAAATAAGTGGAACAAATCAATTGTTTGTCTTAAATTTTATTTTTTAAATATATTTTATTGATTTTTTTTTTTTTTACAGAGAGGAAGGGAGAAGGATAGAGAGCTACAAACATCGATGAGAAACATCGATTGCCTCCAGCACACCCCTCACTGGGGATGTGCCCACAACCAACGTACACGCCCTTGATCAGAATATCAGAATCGAACCAGAGACCCTTCAGTCCACAGGCTGACGCTCTATCCACTAAGCCAAACTGGTTTCAGCTCTGTCTTAAATTTTAAAAATTAATAATAGTAATAATAATAAAAGGGTGGCACTCTGACAGGACTATAAAATTCTGGCAGATGCACAAATAACCTTTCCCTGTAGTTCCCAAAACTGGATATATTGCACAGTTGGATTTTTATATTTATTTGTTTTTGTTGTTGTTTTATCCTCACCTGAGAATATATATATTTTTTTCTTTTTTAATAGAGAGTGGAAGGGAAAAGAGGGGGAGAGAGTAAAATCAATATAAGAGGCACATGGCTTGGTTGTCTCTTGCACACACCCTGACCAGGGCCAGAGATCAAACCACGACCAAGGTATAAGCCTTTGGCCAGTAATCAAACCCATGACCCTTCAGTCCTTGGGCCAACACTCTAACCACTGAGCAAAACTGAGTCACTGCCTCCTGAGTAAAACTGACCAGGGCTGGGTTTTTATATTTAAATTAACTTTGTGTCTTAGACACATCAAGGTTTTGATTTATAGAAAAGTTACAAAGATATTATAGTTTCAACTAGAGGCCTAGTGCATGAAATTCGAAATTTGTGCACTGGCAGGGGTGGGAAGTGGTCCTCGGCCCAGCCTGCACCCTCTTGCAGTCCAGGATGTCCGACTGACGGCTTATGTGCGATCCCTGGGAGAGCAGGCCCAAGTCGGCAGTCAGAATCCTTATTGCTGCCATGGAGGTGGGAGAGGCTCCCGCCACCACCGCTATGCTCACCAGCCATGAGCTGGCTTCTGGCTGAGTTGACCACCAGGGGGCAACTCCTGTGTTGAGCATCTGTCCTCTGGTGGTCAGTGTGTGTTATAGCGACCAGTTATCTCCCCCCCCTCCACTTCTGTCAATTTGCATACTAGCCTTTTATTATATAGGAGGATGTACCCCATACCTGTGGTTAACATGTTACACTGATATGATGCATTATCACAACTCCTGAACCAATATGGATACATTAAGGACACCCTCCTTTATTGGGTTTCCTTTCCCCTAAAGTTAACCACCCCGTGAGCATGGCATCCTGGGAACTGAGCCCCCAACCTATGCTCACATCTGACTGAGAGAGACCTCAGGGGACCACAGAGCCTCCCCACCAAGCTGCTCCTGAATTTCTAACCCACAGAAATCAGAATGTTGTTTCCAACTCCTGGGTCTCTGGTGCAATTTGTTATACAGCAATAAACAGGGAAAGAAAGAGCCTGTCTCAGGAACGGGGTCTTCTGGAAAAGGGGAGAGGGGAGAGGGGAGAGGAAAGGGAGATGGGACAGGGAGAGGAGGAGAGAGGGGGCACAGGAAATGTGGGGCAGTAGAAGCTGTGAATCTGGTGCTAAGAGTGACCCACGTTCATTGTGCAGACAGGCTTCTCTGTGGCTTGAGATTCTTACCCTGTGAATATGCTACTTTTAAAAAATAATTTTTAAAGATCAACAACAGACTTGCCAACACTATGCAATGAAATGCCCTTCCCAGGAAGTGGTTCTGTAGAAAATGGCTACTTCCCTGAGGTGTGTTTGACTGCTCTGCTGTAGAGGTTGGTGCTGGGAGTCAACTGACCGTAGGGAAGGCATCTGTGTAGTTTCAGGGTCCCAGGGTCTGGGTGAGGTTCTGGGCGGGGGGCTGGGTTGGGGAAGGCTGGGCTGGAGGAAAGTGTCTCAGGATGTCCTGGGGGA
This sequence comes from Pipistrellus hanaki, assembly GCF_964339955.1. Classification (NCBI taxonomy): domain Eukaryota; kingdom Metazoa; phylum Chordata; class Mammalia; order Chiroptera; family Vespertilionidae; genus Pipistrellus; species Pipistrellus hanaki. Next base: position 70,447,840 of record NC_140507.1, read on the forward strand.
GGACAGGGGGCATCAGAGAAAACTCAGAAAGGTGCTGGCAGCTTAGAGCAACTAGTTAGACAAGCCCGTGGGGAAAGGGTGAAGGAGGCAGGCAGTGAAGGAGGAAGGCAGGAGTCACTGCCTCCACAGGTATGGTGACAGGGAAAGGTAGCAAGATCCCCATCAGTTATGGGGGTGCTCCTGGCAAGCAGTAGGGGCCAGGAATGCTGCTCAAAACCTTCCTCCAGTGCCCAGAATGTTCCCCACCCCCGCCCCAAGTCAACAGTGCAGAGGGGAAAGCCTGCTGCAAGAGAAATACAGGCTCAGCTGCCAGAACAATGGGGGGAAGCCATTGAGAATGGTGGGTGCAGGAGGCTGTGGGTGGGTGGGGTGCCCCAGCTGCAGCCCCGCCTTGTGCTGGGGGAAGTCCATCTTCTAAATACTCGAGAAGCAGTTGAGTGGCACTGGCTTCCCCAAGGGCAGCAACCACCTCTCGGGCCTTCTAGGACATTTCTCACTTGGCAGGTGAGCTGGTTGTGACTTCCTGAACAACTACCACCACCCATGTAGAGGGAGAACAGGCCTCTACCCACCCCACGAGCCACCACTGCCATCTTGCCTACGGCCAAAGTTTGAAAACAAACACCCTTAGTGTCTACAAAACACAGCAAGCACTGAACGCACCCCGTTGGGACAAGGGACCAGGATGTAGTTAGAAGCCTCCCCAGATGGGGCTGGTGCTGGACCCCACAAGCTCCAAACCCTCCAGACCGCACGCAGAGCCCAGGAAAGCAGTCAGAGCTCCAAAATGGTGTTTACTTCCTGTCTGAACTGTTCCAGTCTACAAGCACAGCCTTGAAACACAGTGAGGATTAGCAGAGAAACAGAGATTTAAAAATACTTCACAATAATGGAATAGGCCCAGGTGGACCTCAGGGTTTCCATGGGGCCTCATGGACATTTATCCAACAAGTACAGCCAGTGTATTTGTTCACTGTCAATGCCATCAAGCTTTTGGAAGGGAGCCAGGCCCGTTTTGGCAGTGCTGCTGGGGCCCTCCAGTGTGGGCAGAGGACTTGGTCCAGGAAGAGTGACCTGTGCAGGACCAAGCTCCTAGGCATCGGGAGCCTTCCCCATGAGATGCAGACCCCACCATGGTCTTAGCTTTGGGCCACCAGTCCTTCTTTCCCAGGCCTGGCCCTACACTGTCACCCCTCTGGCCAGCTTGGGAGGGATGACAGCAGATCTGTTAGAGCCACATGTAACAACTTCCTGCTGTTGATTTGAGCAAAGTAAACTGAGACAAAGATCGCTGGCAGGGTTCTGGGCCCCCAACATCTCATGCCATCTGCCCACCAAGCACATCCTGTTAACCAACCAGAAGTGGTTGTGCAGCGCCTTCCTGTTCAACATCTCAGGGCATCAGGGCACCTACTCGCACACGTGCCAGGAGAATCTCCTTCAGACTGTCCTGCACAGTAATTCCTGTCGGCTAAGGGGGACATCAGGAGAGAGGGCACTGTCATCATGGGTGACAATGAAGCCAGGGTAATGATAGGGTAGGACCTTGAAGTTAACATCACCAATGTTGACTACAACAATGTTGACTACAACAGCTTAGAATTGGTGTGTGGCTCTAACTGGTATGTGTTCAAGGCCTGGCCAAGTAAAAATGGGGCATGGGTTTATATACAGCTAGAATTCCAAGCCAGGGGCCCTGGGATCCGTCTCATGCTTCGGACAGGAACAAGCTCAATCCTGTGGCTCTCAGATCAAGAGCTGGGTACCAGGCATGTACACAATGACCTTAGTTATCCATGTGGGATCATCACAGCTACCCATGTAGATTACTGAGACAACAGGGCTGGCTGGGCTGTGACAATGCTCAGCGCTGAGACATGCACGGAAATCCACAGAGGACAGGCAGCCTCAACGTCCATCTGGAGCGGAGACTCACCCTGACATGAGTCCGAGCAGAAAGAGGCTGTGGAAAGATTTATGTCTGCCTCTTGTCCTACATGAGCAACATAGTAAATGCTAAAGCACAAGAAAGCAGCTGGTCTTTGTTTCTGCCTTTTACAAATACTGGTTTTCTTAAAAAATGTGTAAGGAGGCACAGCAAACAGAGGAATCATCTTAAGAGGAAGCCACACAAAGGAGGGGGGAAATGGAAAAATACATGATTACCTCTGGAGGTATACATTCATATCAAATCTTTAAAAAACAAGAACTCCTGTTTAATATTGGATACAATGCTTTTTAACATAAAAAGACAAATGTGTACCTTATATTAAACTATTCTGTACAGTTGCAAGTAATGAAATAAAGCAAAATGAATCAGTTTTGTCCTTTCAAAAGCCTTGGGAACTGTTCCCTGAAAAGACAGATCTGATGTACACATCTCTCCAGTTCCATCTTCAGGAAGCGTGTGCCACGGCCCAGGACCTCTGGCAACTCTCACTCCACACGATGGCGCCTTCCCACATCAGCATCGCTGGTTCATTTCTTCTAAGAGCTGGTTGTCAAATATTTCTTTTTCCCTTCAGAAGAAAAAAAGTGACAACTTCATTTTAGTAACTGTGTTTTTAAAAGCATGAAACAGAGGAGTGGGTGTATAATGGGGGCAGTTTCAGTTTGGAAAGTCCTGGATGATGGTGGGGATGGCTGCATGACAATGTGAATGTGTTTAATGCTGCTGAATCGTCCACTGAAAAATGGTTAAGATGGTCCTGGCCAGACAGTCCAGTTGGTTAGAGCCCTGTCCGGATACTCAAATTAATCCTCGCCCGACCAGCATGGCTCCGTGGTTGAGCATCAACCTATGAATCAGGAGGTCAAGGTTTGATTCCTGGTCAGGGTACATACCCGGGTTGCAAGCTCGATCCCCAGTGGGAGGCATGCAGGAGGCAGCCAATCAATGATTCTCTCTCATCACTGATGTTTCTACCTCTCTCTTCCTCTTTGAAATCAATAAGATATATTTTAACAAATAATTAATCCTCACCCAAGGATTATTTTTTCCACTGATTCCTAGAAGGGAAGAGGAAGGGGGAGAGAAACACACTGATTGATTGCCTCCCACAGGCACTCCTACCAAGGCTGGGAACCTGCCTCCAAGGTATGTGCCTTTGACAGGGAATCAAACCCATGACCCTTGGGTCTGAAGGCCAACTCTAACCACTGAACAATCCAGCCAGGGCAAAATAATTTTTTAAAGTACAATATAAAATATTTGCCAAAACCGGTTGGCTCAGTGGATAGAGCGTCGGCCTGAGGACTGAAAGGTCCCAGGTTTGATTCCGGTCAAGGGCATGTACCTTGGTTCTAGGCACATCCCCAGGAGATGTGCAGAAGAAGGCAGCTGATCTATGTCTCTCTCTCATCGATGTTTCTAACTCTCTATCCCTCTCACTTCCTCTCTGTAAAAAATCAATAAAATGTATTTAAAAACAAAAATAAAAAAAAATGAAAGTATGAAATATCAAATTGTCGTTTTTCGGGTGTGGGGGTTTTAATCCTCACCCGAAGAGTTTTCCATTGATCCCTAGGGAAAATGGAAGAAAATGACAGAGAGAAATATGGATGTGAGAGAAACACATGGATTGATTGCCTCCTGCACATCAGGGGCTGAGCTGGGGAGGAGCCTGCAACCAAGGTATTTGCCCTTGACCAGAATCGAACCCGGGATGTTGGGTCTGCAGGCTGACACTCTATCTACTGAGCCAAACCTCCAAGACTCAAATTGTTCTTTTTAAGTGACTCTCAGTTAAGAAAAACTGTGTCAACAATCACTTGACTGGCCATTGCATTCAGGATATAAATAAACACATTAATTCTGAGGTGGCTCAGCTAACCACAGGAACATTGGAGAGGTAAATGTGCACATGTCAGTTCAAAACAAGAAGCATAAGCAGCCTCAAAATGAGCACAACAGAAGCAGCACACACACCTTTGCAATGCACAATATAGTCAGTCTGTGCACAACCTCTTAACTTATAAGACAAGAGGAACACAGGTACATGGAACCCGCGACAGACAGACCACGTGGCTGAAAACTGGGGCGAAAGGACAGAAACAGAGGCTAATCACTAATTGTGTTCCTTAGATCACGTCCCTGAGGAATAAAATGGGGCCAGAGTTTTCACCCTAATTCAGTCATGTCAGCCAGTGAGCCTCATTTCCAGGGGGCATCTGACATGTTCATGGCAGGCAGAGGCTGTAAAGAACTAACACACTTAGTGCTGGCAACCCAGCAGAGGGAAGAGTGTGGAGATGGAGACAGGATCACAGGAGCGGAAGTTTGAGCTCCCAGATGTAGCTACTCTGCCCTGCTTCTCCCAAGGCCACTATCTTGATTTGTGTATGGATCGTGCCAGGCCTGAGATCCAAGAACAGAGATGCCAAATTTGTTTCCAACGGCCCTTCCTGTCCTGTTAAGTGAGCTGCCTGCAGAGCCAATTGACTCTTCTGTGGGCAGCTGCACAGGAGGCCTGTTATCCACGGAGGCTGGGGCCCTGCCTGGGAAGGATGCCGAACGTCTTCACCCGAGTGTCCTGTGACAGAGCCCAGTCAGCCCTGGAGGGAGCCCCTAGCCTGTGCCTCTAGTTGAGTCTTCAGCCTGTCACTGGCACGCAGCCGCGCCTGCTTCCAGCAAGACCTGGCAACATGCCCGGAGGGATTAGGGGCTCCGGGGCCAGAACTCCAAGGGCAGCCAGCCACCCCAATGTGAGAGAAACGTCTTGATCAGAGCCTTCTCTGACTGGTGAAAACCCATCAGGACGAATGCTTCCTGTTCTCAAACAGCCAGACCATAGCAGCACAGGGGAGAGTTGAAAATACAATATCAGCCGAAACCATAAATATTGGCTCAGTGGATAGAGCGTCGGTCTGCGGACTCAAAGATCCCAGGTTCGAGGGCATGTACATTGGTTGTGGGCACATCCTCTGTAGGGGGTGTGCAAGAGGCAGCTGGTCAATGTTTCTCTCTCATCGATGTTTCTAGCTCTCTATCCTCCCTTCCTCTCTGTAAAAAATCAATAAATTAAAAAAATAAAAAGAAAAGAAAATACGCCAAAACCGGTTTGGCTCAGTGGATAGAGCGTCGGCCTGCAGACTGAAGGGTCCTGGGATCGATTCCCGTCAAGGGCATGTACCTTGGTTGCGGGTGCATCACCAGTAGGGGATGTGCAAGAGGCAGCTGATCCATGACTCTCTCTCATCGATGTTTCTAACTCTCTGTCCCTCTCTTCCTCTCTGTAAAAAAATCAATAAAATATATTTTTTTTTAAAAAGAAAAAAGGCCGAAACCGGTTTGGCTCAGTGGTAGAGGGTCGGTCTGCGAACTGAAAGGTCCCGGGTTCGATTCCGGTCAAGGGCATGTACATTGGTTGAGGGCACATCCCCGGTAAGGGGTGTGCAAGAGGCAGCTGGTCGATGTTCCCTCTCATCGACGTTTCTAGCTCTCTATTCCTCTCTCTTCCTCTCTGTAAAAAATCAATAAAATATATTTAAAAAAAAAAAAAGAAAGAAAAAGAAAATACAACATCAGCTCTCAGCAATCAGAGATTAGGCAGAGAGATCTGAGTACACATCCAGGGGTCACCCTGGCTGCCCCGATAGGGTGCTACATGGGTCCTCAGTATATATCCACTGTAGGGCCCAGGGTCCACGGCCCAAACTCAACAGAGGACAAGAACGTCCACTGCTGGCTTCACCAGGTTTGTCTGGCATTTAAACTGCCAAGGGCTAATGTATATTTTCAAGTTTATGTGACTCATTTACCAAAGTGTATCTAGTCCAGCGTATCAAGAAGAGGGCCTCAGTCCCAGCTACTAACATGTGTGCAAATACAAGCCTTGGAAGATACGTTGTAAAATGGTTGGGGCAAGGCTCTGAGCAGCCTACCGGTAGCTCAGCAAAGGTCCTTTGATGTACTTTTCCTCAGCCGTCTTGTAATCTACCGCATCCACCGCAGAAATCGCGCAGATGATGGCCTGCAAGAGAGGAACAGGTCAACACCGGTCAGGCCACTCTCGGCGCCGAGCTCTGAAGAATTAGCAAGGGGACAGTTCGACCACATCTGGCCTCTAGACTGGTCCCCATTTATGGCTTAAAACATATGCATGGAACTCTGCTAGTAATCAAGTTTATGAATTAAATCAGTAACATTATTTTCTGGACTAAAGAGGAAAGTTCCTGTCACTAAAAGCATATAGTAACAAAAGGCAGCACCCAAACCAACAAGTGCATTTTTGAAAAATTTTGAGTTTACTATTAAAAAATAAAAAGGCATAATAGTGATAATTTGAATACATGATAGATGCCCGATATCAAGGAATCACTGTCAATATTTTTAGGTGAAATAACTAGTACTTTTTGCCTTGCTTACATCAAGAGACATCAGAGCAGTATCTTGGCCCCACCGCCTTGCTGCCAGGAACACCCCTACAGTGACAACCCCAGATGTTCCCAGGAAGCAGGATCAACCCATTTTAGAGATACACAAGGCAGTATTTATGAATAAAAAATATTTAGGCCCTGGCCAAGTAGCTCAGTTGGTTATAGCACCCAATGCGCCAAGGTTGCAGGTTCAATCCCCAGTCAGGGTACATGTAAGAATCAACCAATAAATGCATAAATAGTTGGAACACAAGTTGATGTTTTTCTCTCTTTCCCCTTTTCTCTCTCTAAACTCAATTTAAAAAAATAAAAAATATATATATATAAAAATTTTTTTTATATGATTGGGATCTCCACCATTCCCTCCCGCCCCCCGCCCAAAAAAACTAATTTGGGGGAAGGACCGCAGGCACATAAGGACTGAGGTCACCATTCCAGCCAGGTGATGAACACACAGGGTTCACGATATTCTTTTTTCAATATATATATATATATATATATATATATATATATATATATATATATATGTATATATATAGTGTGTGTGTGTGTATGTATGTATGTATATGTATATTCACACCCAGCAGCCCATTCTGAATTTCACAGTAACCGAGGACCTGTGTCTGCTCCTTGCCCCTGGCCCCAGTACTGAGGAAAGTTAAAATTCCCATTTTCAGAGTAAATTCTGGAACAGTCACTACCAGTGCTGCAGATAAAGCCCGCATCTTATTCCCCCAGGGCTGGAGATGAGATCAGAACACCCTAGCCCTATGCCACTGCTTACAGAATGGCCAGGAGGGGTGGGACCCCATGAAGTAGGGGCCTCCAGGCAGATTTTGGAAGGGTGACATTCTAGCTCCGTGCCTGGTACAGCCCATGCCGGGACAAAAGTGGGCTGGGTGTATAGTTGGGCCCACACCACAGGCCCCACCACCTTCATGCACAGGGTTTCTTGCTGGCCACTCACTTCAGGCAGAAGGACGTCCAGAATGAAGCGGATGCTGTCACCGTTGATCTGCGCCAGCATCCTGCTGCCTGTCTCCTGGTAGACCTCTTGCAAGTACTTCACCACCAGGTCCAGCTGTTCCTCATCTTCCAGGTACGTCTCTACACACGTCACATACTGTCCCGAGTTCAGAAACGTCGTCAGCCACCTGGATGGCTTCTTGTTCTTCAAGATGGCCCGCAGGTGGTCCTCAGCGCCCCTGGCCTTCACGATGTACTCCACCAGCCGCTGGTTGGCCCGGTCCCGGGCAGCTCGTGATCGATCAGGCAAGACTTTCCTGCAGGGCTGCCTCTTGCCCCAGGGACTCCCGGCCAAAGGCATCTCAGGATCCTCATGGCAGAGCCGAGGGAACCGAGTCCCCAAGACATCCTGCTGGATGGACTTGCGGACAGGATAGCCTGTAGAGGAGGCGAGGCATGCGTCTGTGGGACTGCGGCCAGGTGGGGTCCCTTCACTACGTCCTGGGGTGTGGAGACCCCAGGCCATGGGGACACTGGGGCAGCCACTTTCCTAAAGGGTTCTTCCTCCCAGAGACCCTCCTCACTCCCCCAACTCTGCCCTTTAGCCAAGTTTAACCTGAAAGAGCAGAGCCCCTCAAGCCCCCAAAAGAAGCATTAATTCATCTATCTCCCTCTTTGAGGAGGGGAGGAATGGGACAGTGTATATGTGTGACTGTCACTAAATAAAAACAGAAACAAGGAAGGAAGACAAAAAGTACTGCTCATATATTTTAATGTTTGGGTGTTATCACTCACAGGGTAGCTTTAGAAGTGGACCTGTGTCCAGGCCCCTATGGCAGGGAGGGAGAGGAGACCTGGGGGAGCCCAGGGGATGCCGGGCTAAATGGTCCCACAATCCAGGAGAAGGCTTAGAGACCTGTTACTTTTAGACTAAACGGCAGACCACACTTTTCAAGGCACTGGTGGACTTACTTATATTGGCTGCATAATATTCCAGGAAAGAGCCAGAGAAGGAGCCACAGCCTGCAGAGGAGCGAGAAGGGGAGAAGGCGCACATGAGGTATGCTCTGGAAACCTTCTCAGGTTGTAGGGTCTAGGTGCTCCGATTACACATCAGCCCCAATCAGACCCCTTTTGGCGGAAGGGCTGGTACAGCATGGAGACTGAGACCACAAAAAAGCCAGGAGTTTCTGCTAACAAGCCTGATTCAGATTCCCAATTCCCAACAGCCCAACTTGGGATGGACAGACACCAGCTCTGGTTCACAGGAGGCCCCATCTTTTGTCCATGTCCAACATCACCACCTCTTCCTGGGCGTCTGCTTATCCACCTGTACTGGGCACACAGCTGTCAAGGACGAGGCCAGACTACCATGGGGAATGGCTGCGCTCTGCCTTACTACCAGAGGGTCTGCAGAGGAAGCCCCACGCTGCTGCCCACACCCGCTCCCTCTGACCAAGGCCGTGAGGTCCCGCGTACCGAGTCGGACCCTGTAGTCAGTGATCAGGGAGACGCACCAGCCAATAGCCTGGTCGAAGTCCTCCTTAGCCTCATTCTGCAACGAGAGAGAGAGCACGTGTCAATAGGAGTCTGCTGGGACTCCTCCTCTGGCTGCTCAGCACCCTTATCTAGGAAGGCACCCAGCAGGTGCCCTCAGGCAGGCTCCCAAGGCTGGCAGGGAATGCCTGGCAAGACCCAGCTCTGGGGCCAGGCTGCTCCCTTGTGAGCCTGGCTCTGGGCCCGAGGCCTGAAGACTCAAAGAGAAAGGTGGCTAAACACCCCAATTGTAGTTGCCATAACCATCATTGAGAGAGAACCTTAAAGTGTGAAATAAATCCTTTTAAGAGACATATTTGTGCCGAAACCGGTTTGGCTCAGTGGATAGAGCATGGGCCTGCGGACTGAAAGGTCCCAGGTTCGATTCCGGTCAAGGGTATGTACCTTGGTTGCGGGCACATCCCCAGTAGGGGGTGTGCAAGAGGCAGCTGATCGATGTCTCTCTCTCATGGATGTTTCTAACTTTCTATCCCTCTCTCTTCCTCTCTGTAAAAAATCAATAAAATATATATATGTATATATATATATATATATATATATATATATATATATATATATAAAGAGAGAGAGAGATTTTTGTGCCCAGACTTAAGAGAGGGGCAGTCTAAGCCTAAAGGGAGTGACATTTGGCCACCACCAAACTAAGAACAATATAACCGGCAAGACTCCCTGAGCTGGGAAGAGTTCCCAGGAAATGTCCAGACTCCAGACGAGCCCACATCCTGCGTTACCGCTGCCTTGGCCTGGCCACCCTCCTGTGGTCACCACATGAAGCAGGCAAGGGATGCAAGCATAACAAGCAGCTCCAGCGGGAAAAGGCCAAACTAACTGGCAGACAGTGTAGCACCAGGGAAGGAGACACACAGGAGCCTACAGATGCCACAAAGCAGTGATAGTCACCCAAGGGCCAGCAGAGGCCGTGAGAGCCAATCCATCAACCTCTAGGACAGGCGACACATCCACCCCGTGGAAGTGCTGCTCACTGTTACTCAGAGGACCCAGCACCTCGTGCTCCCCTCCACACCCATCTCACAGGGGAACAGGAAGCTGGCCACAGATGCCCTCCAGGAATCTAGACCACAAGTGGCCCACACACCATCTTCTCATACAGATCCTAAAGCAAGAGTCCTACTCTGCTTTCTGCACCATGGCAATCCCTTCTCCCACCCATGGGAAAGCTACCGGGACCCTAAGAAGGCACAGAGCACTTAGGAGTCAGGCAGCGCCTGGCCTGGATGGCTGGGTGAGTAGCTCCTTGAACTTACAGATTGGCCTTCAGGGAGCATAGAACCCTGTAAGACCAGAACCAGGCCCCACTGACACGCACTCTGATGGGGACCAGGAACCCAGCCCTGGCTGTGGGTTAGACGTAGCAGACAAAACAGACGCAGCAAGGCTCATGCTGTGGAGACTGGAAAATCAGGGGGGAAAGGGAAGGGAGAGTCTGGTATGGGAGCCCATCTTCCAAACGCCCACCTGCCCCTGCAGCCGGAAGCCTGCTGTCCTCGGAGACAACACCGGAATGGGCAGCGGGCTTCCCAGATCGCAGCACTCCTGAGGACACGGCTCAGACACAGACTGCTTCCCACCCTGAAAACTCGGGAAACCCTGGCCAGCCACGGGAACCCTGCAGGGGGGTGCAGGCAGAAGCCTCAACTCCCTGTCCAGTTCCGTTTTTTTTGAAAGCTGGAACAACACAGAGCAGTGTTTCAAAGCTGGACAGGGTTTTGAAGGAGCAACACCTCATGGTTCATGGATTCATGTTTAACAAAGCTGACCATAGGATTGTGGGGACTCAGCCACTGGAAGCAGAGCAGGTGGCCTGGGGAGTGTCCTAATCCCAACTCATGCTGTTGTGCTCAGGTACCGGGGGGGCAAAGGGAGGCCTCAGAAGGAGCCAGAGGGAACAGGCCTCATGTCAAGCCTCTCTGCCACCTTAGCCCCTAACCTGCCACGGCCTGTTTCCAGCCCTGAACCACAAGGCAGACAGCTGGCACGCTCCTGGGTAGTGGAGGGCCCCTGCAGGACCCCGAGGACAGTGGCCAAAGCAGACAGGGCAGGTGCTAGAAGTACCCTACGACAGTGGTTCCAAAGGCTACACAAAGAACACTGTCGCCAGTCATGAGGGAGCTGTTTAGTGAAGCACAGATAACAAGCCACCTACCAGAAGCTCCTGCTTCTCTTTACAGTCGAAGTGCTTCAGCCTCTTGAGAGGGACTGTGATGCTGCAGAAAGCAGAGGCAAGGTAACAGACGTAAGGCACCACGTGAACAGACGTTCTTCCTCTGACCGTTAGGAGGGGCCTCTGCCAGACCAGGTCACCCAAGACAACTGCTGCGCCAGCTGCCCAAGGAAGCCCCTTGGAGCCATGTCCTGGAGTGACAGGTACCCTTGACTGGGTCCCTAAAGGGACACAGCTGGGATCACTGTACAGATGCCAGGGCCCAATCTCTACCCTGCTGGTGACCAAAGGAGGGTGGCAGCACCGAAGTGTCAGAGGATCAGTGAGGACCAGCTCCACAGCAGCCTCAGTGTGAGCAGTGTGGTGCCTGCTGAGCTCGCTGGGAGCAGTGACACATTGCGTATATGCTCATCCCAGGAAGAAGAGCGAATAGAGAAAGACCGACAACAACCCACATGACAAAACTCAGACTGAGGGAGGGTCCCTCTTCACAACCTGCATGGAGGGGGCCACTTTTGCTAGATTCTGGGAAGTGGGGTCTAGTGCATGTGTAGCTGGATGGCCTTTCAAAGCCCGCAAATAACAGTTGGGAAACTGAGCTGTGTGACCTCGCAGGCCCCGGATGCTGCTCCCCAGCTCCTATCCCGGGAAACGTCCGTGAAGAGCCAGGGATGACGGCTCACCCTCGCCCTTTCGGGTCCATGTGTCCTTCAATGAAAAGCACACTCGCTTTCTTTTCTCTCCGCTTGACATTCTTGACCTACAGGCAAAGCCAAGAAAACAAAGCATCAAGAATCCAGGGAAAGCCAGGAGTTTTAAATCCTTTATTGACACCATCTTATTGAACAAGAGGTAACCCTCTGACACCTGTGACGGGGAATGCCGCTGGCTGGGGGACTGAAGTGAAGTCCACATGGGAACGTGCTTAGGAACTGCCCAAGTTTTTGCTGCACACGTGGCTCTAAGGGGTTTGACAACTGAGCAGAATCAGACAGGGTTTTCTTAAAATATTAAATAAAAGCAACTACTTATGCTGTTAGCAGTCATCTCTATGTAATCGCCATGGCTGATTGAACCGTGGCCGAACAGGGCTAGTTCAGGACCAGCCAAGGGCGCGAGACAGAAGCAGGGCCTGACTCAAAGACATGTCCTTGGACGAAAGGGCCAAGGAGCCCCTTTCCGTACTGCCTCACAGGCTGTACAAAGGGCTCACCGACAAGGGTGGGAGCGGACATCCACGCCCCAAGAAGGTCATGCTGTCATGTTGGTGACCTGTTAACCAGCAGGGCTCCCAGGAAACTGCTGGAAATGAGGGAAGGGCTGAAAGGGCGAGAAAAGGGTGCCTACTATAAGCAGGCTGTGGTATATCTTAGGAAGGGGGTACTGGAGGGGGGAGGGGGCCCCGATAAAGGCTACCACAATTGTCCCGGGGCTTTCTGAACACCCAGCTCACCAGGTGTGTGTGCAAGCTACAAATCCTATCCATAAACATGTCAGGGTCTGGTTCTGCCCTTCCGGAAGCCATGCTGCCACTCTGTGCAAGGAGGCCCGTCTGATTGCAGGCCAGACTCACCCAGACAACACAGCTCCTCCTGACTACGACTAATACCTTTCCAACTTAAAGGCCACTGTCTCTCACTAAAAATTAAAGAACTCTGGCAGGAATTATGCAGATCCTGTCTCAGCTGAAGGAGGATAAAGAGTAGCCAAGACAGTGCCTTTGCCTAAACAATAAACTAACTGTTTGCAACATCCAGCTTAAAAGCAAATCCTCAAACTTGGCTATATTTAAGCTTATTCACTACAGTGAGGCACTGGGCAGGATCTCAAATGCCTGTTTTTATTTTTTATTTAGTGATTTGATTCATTTTAGACAGAGAGGAAGGAGGAAAGAGAGAGGAAAAACCCCCACAAAACATTGATTTATTGTTCCACTATTTATGCATTATTGGTTGATACTTTTATGTGCCCTGATCGGGGATTGAACCTGTAACCTTGGCATTATCAGGTTGATGCAAATGAGCTCCTCAGCCAGGACCTCAAATCCCATTTTTCATATGCACAATGGCTTCCTACCCCAAAATCTAAGATTAAAAAGCTCCTACAGTCGAAACCAGTTTGGCTCAGTGGATAGAGCGTCGGCCTGCGGACTGAAGGGTCCCAGGTTCGATTCAGGTCAAGGGCATGTGCCTTGGTTGCGGGCACATCACCGGTAGGGGGTGTGCAAGAGGCAGCTGATCGATGTTTCTATCTCATCGATATTTCTAGCTCTCTATCCCTCTCCCTTCCTCTCTGTAAAAAATCAATAAAATATATTTTTTAAAAAAAGCTCCTACAAGGCAAATCTCTGAAATACACATTTAAAATTAACAAATTGTGGATTTTTTTTTCCAAGCAGGTTTTTCTAAGCCTGGTTGGTAAAAATCTGACCTGTAAACTTTATCAATGGTGACACAATGACTAAACCCCCTTTATTTAGGTACATGTGCCTTCAGAAATCCTGCTTATAAGCCCATCACTTTTCCTAGTAATAATATGAAAACATTTGCCCGCTCTGGGGAGGGAGGGCAGGTATGGGGGGAGGGGGGGGAATGGTGTATGTACAGAGATAATAATTTAATAAAAAATTAAAAACAAACAAACATTTGCCCGGGTTCAACTGTTGAGGGACCAAGTAACTGCCCTTAGGAGCTAGAGCTGTGCTTACCACTGCGGGCCAGAAGGGGTACTTTTGGTATTTAAGCCAGACCAGCATTCCTACTTCAAACGAACTTGGTTCTAAAATTAAAAAGAAAGAAAAACAAAAAGTCAGAACAGATAAGTCAGATCGATGGCAAGCACCAAATGCATCAGCTTGAGAAAACAGTTACTGTGATGATGTTTAAATATGATGTTCCCACAGTTCACTTAAAAGATCACAAGGGCCAAAGCCAGTTTGGCTCAGTGGTAGAGCGTCGGTCTGCGGACTGAAAGGTCCCAGGTTTGATTCTGGTCAAGGGCATGTACATTGGTTGCGGCACATCCCCAGTAGGGGGTGTGCAAGAGGCAGCTGGTCGATGTTTCTCTCTCATCGACGTTTCTAGCTCTCTCTCTCTCCCTTCCTCTCTGTTAAAAAATCAATAAAATATATTTAAAAAAGAATCTGATGTGCAAGATTAAAAATCAATCAATCCATAAATAAATATTTGCAGAATGCTAAATTAATCAATGTTATGAGGCACTTTTCAAGGTCTTGGCTCAGTAGGAGAAGAATGAAAGAGCAATAGACATTCAGGCAAAGGTGGTCCAGGAATGCATATTTCCTTCCAGAGGATTGAGACATCTAAGAGTGTTCCTCCCATCCCTGGGTCTTACCATGATATAAAAGGATTCTTGGGGGTTCCTCCTCCTCCTCTTCCTCCTCCAGGATGGAATTAACAGGCTCAAACTCCATTGACTCTTCAGAGGACTGATGGTCTGCCAAAAATGTCAGGTTAGACTTTCATGGTGAATGACTCATCCCCCAAAAAACACTTTGAGATCTGTGACCATAAGTGAAAACAGATCCATGTTACACAGACCTCCACAGAGCCCGATTCCAGTGGGGTACATTTCCATTAGAGGGCATTTAAAAGACAAATACATGAGACAGAGAGGGGATGTTGAGTCTGGAAGACAAAAAAGCAATGGAAGTCACAAGAGATTGACTGGATTCTGGGCAGGATCCCTTTTGGGTGTGAAGCACGTCAGCAGATATGCAGGAACAGTGATACAACTGGGAGACAAGGCAGGGCTGTAGTCAGGGAACAGGGAGGTGCATATCAGTTCCCTGCAGCTTGCAAATATGCCAGGTAGGGGCCTCATTAGGGAAGTTTGGACTCAGGGCAGAACCCTGGGCAGTAGGTGGGTAGTGAGAACTTGAGACACCCCAGTAAGCAGAAATGAAGATTTCTCAAATAGCGTTTCGAAAATAAGTGGGATGTTATGATGTGAAATGGAAAGAAAATCATTGAGCCTGACTGCAGCTGCATAGAAATGTGTCTACACGGGAAGTTATGAGCCTCTATAGTGAGTTCATCACTTAGAGAGTCCCATGTTCTCACTTCTGCAACGGTTTAAGAAAAAAGCAGTCAATCCTAGAAGGCAGCATTCTCATAACTACAGTGCCTCCCACAACGGTCTGCAGGCACGCAGCACCAGGCCCCACCCCAACTCCTCCCTCCCCTTCAAAACAAAAATAGCAACACAAACATGGGGAGAAGTGGAGTAATTAAGACCCAGTTCAAGAGTCAGACAAAAAAGGAATTGGGAAATCTTTGTTCTGGATT
This sequence comes from Pipistrellus hanaki, assembly GCF_964339955.1. NCBI lineage: Eukaryota > Metazoa > Chordata > Mammalia > Chiroptera > Vespertilionidae > Pipistrellus > Pipistrellus hanaki. The sequence goes on from NC_140507.1 coordinate 70,463,230, forward strand.
AATTCTAGTACTCATCTCATTAAGATCTGGTTAAAAATATATGGGATAGGCCGAAACCGGTTTGGCTCAGTGGATAGAGCGTCGGTCTGCGGACTGAAGGGTCCCAAGTTCGATTCCGGTCAAGGGCATGTGCCTTGGTTGTGGGCACATACCCAGAGGGGAGTGTGCAGGAAGCAGTTGATTGATGTTCCTCTCTCATCGATGTTTCTAACTTTCTATCCCTCTCCCTTCCTCTCTGTAAAAAATCAATAAAATGTGTGTGTGTGTGTGTGTGTGTGTGTGTGTGTGTGTGTGTATATATATATATATATATATATATATATATATATATGATGGGGCCTGGCTCTGGATCTGGCTGAGGGGAGATCAGAACCCCACCCTGTCCCAGCACTAGAACAGACCTACCTTCCTCCAGGACATGAAGACTTGTGTTATCTGAGGGAGTGAGGAGGATAGAAGGGCCAAGCCTACTGGCACTTCCCAGAATCATGCAACCCCTTTGCCCAGACCTCTGCTGCCATCAGAACACAGCTGCTTACCAGGTGGGCCTTGAACATCCGGGTAGGTTGGGTGCACAGTAGGGCTGCCTGATGGCAAAACTGAGTGGCGACCTTTGGCACACAGACCCTGCTCCATAGCTGCAGAAGGCGAGTTCAGGACTGCAGGGCTGTCCGTCTCTTCCTCACTCTCTTTCTTCTCACCTCCCACTGAAAGTGAAGAGCCATTCAGACACCTGCTGGGTTCCTGTGCCAGATTCCTGCCGCTTTCACTCAGGGTCGTCCCATTTTCGAGGTGTATTATTGATTTACTCTGGTCCTGAGAGTCACCTCCAGCTGACACCGCCCGAGTAAGTGGGCTTTCACTTTCCCCAATCCCCTTCTTGTGGTCCACTTGGCACTTGATCTCATTTTCACTAGTGGACGAGCCTGACAGCTCCTGGTGTACACGTTCCCTCGGCTCAGGTCCGGAACTGCCCAGCACCCCCTCATGGAGAGATGAAGCGTTGCGGTCACAGAGTGAGGATGCCAGTTCCACGTGCTTCTCTCCTGCAGACACAGCAGTTCTTTCTTCCCTTGAAGAGTTTTCTTGATGAGAATGTGTTTCCTCATTCAAAATATCCAGAGCCACTCTAAGCGACCGTCTGTAGGTCAACTCCTCCACCGGTCTGGCTGAAACCTTGTTCTGTGAGGCTGAAGGATGTAAACAAACAAACCTGGTGACATCCAGGTGCCGGGCACTGCCATCAGAGCATCACTTTACAGGCTCGGCCTCATTCTATAGCTAGTTTTCCACCTACAGGGAGAACTGACACTTCTCCCCTCTGTCTTCCCCAGAGGGGCAGGGCTGCAAAACCATAACTGGCTGTGGTTTGCATTCAGGGCTGCGGGGCTCCGTTTTTTAAAAGAACAAATTGAGCCGAAGCCAGTTTGGCTCAGTGGTAGAGCGTCAGTCTGCGGACTGAAAGGTCCCGGGTTAGATTTCGAACAAGGGCATGTACCTTGGTTGCGGGCACATCTCCAGTGGAGGGTGTGCAAGAGGCAGCTGGTCGATGTTTCTCTCTCATCGACGTTTCTAGCTCTCTATCTCTCTCTCTTCCTCTCTGTAAAAAATCAATAAAATATATTAAAAAAAAAAAGAACAAATTGAGCTGAGATCAGTTTGGCTCAGTGGATAGAGCGTCGGTCTGCGGACTGAAAGGTCCCGGGTTCGATTCACTGGTTGCGGGCACATCCCCAGTAGGGGGTGTGCAAGAAGCAGCTGATCGATGATTCTCTCTCATCGATGTTTCTAACTCTCTATCCATCTCTCTTCCTCTCTGTAAAAAAATCAATAAAATATATATTTTTAAAAAACACAAAAAAACTTGTGCACTTAAAAAAAAAAAAAAGAACAAATTGAGTAACCTTAATCTGATTGACAAAAATAAATTTCTCCAGATTACAAAATAATCTTGCCAGCAAAACATACTCAGATGTTTCACAAATCCTCTTGTAGTCTGACAAGTTCCAATTCAATCAAGGTCAATGAGAACCCATTCCAAGGACATAAAGGATTGGGAGGGCCCAGCTGGCGTGGCTCAGGGGTTGAGCGTCGACCTATGAATGGTTCTATTCCTGCCAGGGCACAAGCATGATTGCCAGCGGGGGGAGTGCAGGAGGCAGCCGATCAATGATTCTCTCCCATCACTGATGTTTCTTTTTTAACTCCAATTCTTTTTTTTTTTTTAACATATATTTTATTGGTTTTTTACATAGAGGAAGTTAATAGAGAGTTAGAAACATCAATCAGCTGCCTCCTGCACACTCCCCACTGGGGATATGCCCACAACCAAGGTACATGCCCATGACCAGAATCGAAACTGGGACCCTTCAGTCCATAGGCTGACGCTCTAACCACTGAGCCAACCCGGTTAGGGCTCCCATCACCAATGTTTCCATCTCGCTCTCTTGCTTCCTCTCTGTAATCAATAAAAATATATTAAAAGGAGAACTTGAGAGGAATGCATTCTGAGGTGGAGGGTAGAGTGGGAAATAACCGACTGAAAGAACTCCTTGTTGGCAGGTCAATTTTCCATACTTTTTTGCAAGGGCATCTCAAAGGCAGGAAAGAGATTGAAAGAACTCCGGGCATTGAGTTCAGCCTGGCCCTTCTGCTGAAACAGCATCATTTATTCATTCCAACACACACACCTGATGCTATTCATGGGAACTAGTGACAAATGAAATCTCCCAGCTCAGTGGGTATAACCTCCATCAACACAGGACTTCCTGTATTTCATATAAAAGCACCCTCAAACAACTGGCCTCCAACACAACCTGAGCAAATAGATGGTGGCAAATGAGAGGTGATGGCTGACATGCCCAGGGTGTGCAAGGGTGAAACCTGCTTGGAAAATAAACAGCTGCTTTTCCAAAGACATAGGAATACAGACCCTATTTTATAAACACCGTGGTAAGGAGCTGTGGATGACAAGACTAACTGGTAAGTCCCCACATGTCCTTATTACCCAATAAGGTGGCGATGTCCTCGATGTGGGACTTCCTCAGAATCTTGGCTTCTGTGCTTTTCACCCTCACCCTGCAGGGACAGAAATGACTGTTATATACTACCTGCTACCCACCAAGGCCACTGGAGACATTTTCAAGCATGTTTTCTTCAGATTACAAAAGAATTAGGCTTTTCTTCTCAACTTTTCACTTAAACCAAGTTATAGCCAACTAGGAAACCATGTGCCTGAGGTCTGAGTCAGCAAGGACCCTAGTGAATGTTTCATGTGGTATTTTTCCCCCTTTTAAAGAGACAGAAAAGGTTGGCTGGATTTAAGAGTACAAATGAATTCAAACTGTGACTTTTATAAGGCAAATCCTACTTTCAACTGCACGAATAATTCCTTCAATTCGATTTTCAGAGAATAATGTCACTAATAGATGTTTACAGCCCAGCAGGTGTGTTCTAGTCTAAAAGGATATGCTTTCCTTTCAAATTCCAGTATTCAATTACCTCCCCAGCCGCGGGGAAAGTGTAAGCTGGGGACTAAACAAGCTTAGGAGGAGGCTCTGAAGAAAGAGGGGTGGGGAGATGCAAAGGAAGCCCACTGGTTTTAATTCTCTATTTAGAATTGGGAATTCTTCCATCAGACACACGATGCCAGTCCTATCTGATCTGAGTATTTTTATCTTCACTCTAGATAATCTTATGTCCTAACATTCCAGGTAATCAGGAGAACCGTCATATGCTGCCAGAATCATGTGTGTGCCTTCCGAGTTCTAAATAATAGTGTATTAGAGGGATTGAAAACTGATGAGTCTATTACACAAATTTCTGGAGGGGAGAGGGAGACACAAATAAACCAGTGGGCAGAAAATACCCCTATTTGAACACCAATGATGAGAGTTTACCCTAGTGTAATTTTATATTTATTCCATTTTTGTACTGGTCTCCTTGAAGATCACACACTGCCTTGTGTAGGTCTTCAATTTCCAAACTGACATAAAATTAAAATCAGCTACTTCTTAAGATTATGATGAGCACTAATCAGTTACAATAACTGAAGTTATACTAACTGAAAAATTTAATAAGCCTTTAGGCATGGACTTCACTATTTTGGTGGGGGCATGGTAATCAGAAATCCCATCCTATCCTATATAATAAAAGGCTAATATTGCAAATAGACCGAATGGTGGAACAAGATCACTATGATGTGTGCTGACCACCAGGGGGCACGTGTGGAACATGGCGTGTGTTGGCTGCAGTGGGATGGTGGAGGTGAGTGGGGGCGCTAGACCAAAGCAGGTGCCAGTGGCTATCATGGGGCAAGCCTCTGATGGTTACTGAAGACTCTTTGCTCCCACATGACATGGTCCTGTCCAGCACTTGCACCCAGTGGGTGCCTCAGTGGGTACAAGCGGTGGCTACCAGCCCTGACTGCCCCCCAGGGTTTCTCTATCCCGCCCCCTGTTCCTGAGGGGCAATTGGGGCCGGCAGCCGCCGCTTACACCCACTGACCCACTGATGGCACTAGCCCCACTTGCACCCACTGCGGGTGCTGGCCCCAATCGCTTCATGCTGTCAGTGGAGTGGTAGTGACAGGAAAGGCCAGGTGGGGGGGCAGAGGATGGCCAAGACCTGCTGGTGCCCACTGCAGTCTTGCAGCCCACAGTTCAAGGTGTACAAATTTGTGCACTAGGTCCCTAGTAAGGAAATAAAGTCTTGAAAAAACTGTCACACTTAACTTTTTGTCTAAGGAGAGTATTTGAACATTTAGGAAAAATCCCTTTTTTTTCTTAGTTGTTGACATCTCGGTTCTGGCCAAAACCTATGTTTAAAAAAAAAAAAAAAAAAAATCCTTGTTATTAAGACACAACAGACAATTGACACAGAGTAAGAAGCAGTGACAACAGGTACAAATGTAGCAGATAATTTCTTGCACTTTTAACTTTTTACTATACTTTTCCTTTTGCTTACAGAACCCCAACCATACTAATTTCCTTCCTGTTTTATTAACATAATAGTCCCATTTCTTCACTAGGATCCTTTTTTTTGTCTAAAGTTTTGTACATGTCTCCTTTTTCCCCAGTTGACACCCCCTGAAGCATTCCCACACCAGGCAAGCCCCCACCACCTGTGGTCTGTATCCATTGGTCATGCTGATATGCATGCATACACTGCACTAGGATCTTAACAGCTGTTCCTTCTGCTGGAACTCTTGCCCACACACTGGCTTGGCTAGAGTTCAGTTTTTGTTCTAACCTCTCCTTGGTGACCCTAGTTTCCCCACTCTCCCATTTACTAAAACAATCCACCACAATCCCCTTACTTGTTCTATTTTTCTTTTTCCAAAACATAGTTACATATCCCTCTTTTGGTTTCTATTATGGATTTTTTTCTTATTGATTAAAGTATTACGTATGTCCTTTTTCCGATTGACCCCTACCACCACCACTCCCACCCCCCAGGACAAACGCCTACCCCCCAGTGTCTTTTCCTTTCGTTATGCTAATACACATGCATGCAAGCCCTTTGGTTGATCTTTTACCACCTCCCCCTCCCCTGCCTTCCCTCTGAGGTTGAGGGTCTGATCAGTGTTTGCCTCTGGACCTATTTTTGTTCATCTGTTTATGTTGTAGCAGTATAAAGCATAGAACTTCAAAGATATTCTGTCTAATCTTCCTGATATTGAAGTGGGAAAACAGGCACAAGAGATCGGTGGCAGACCCTGACTAGGATGGGTTTCTACATTGGGTTTGATTCTCTTCCTCAGCTCTGGCTGGAAAGTCTCCCCAGATCCTCCCATTATTTACTATCACAGGGCTCCCTGCCAGAAATTTCCTTGAGTTACTGCCATACATGCCTTTTAGAGCTGTTATTTTTTTTTTTTCCAGTGTGAAAAAACACCACATTTCCAGCAGCTTAACCTTGTAAGTACTCCACCAGAATCCCATTAAATGGGGAATGAGATCTGGTGCCAACAGAAACAGCAGCCAACTGTTCAGGCTCAATTATTCCACTGAAGCAACTCCTAAGTCCCTCTTGATAAATATTTTACTTGTCACCCAAAAGTCATTTCTATTCCTGAAATTAGAAAATAATGCTGTCACCTTTGCAGGCCATAATCGCTCTTTCCATCTGCACAGGACATACTTGGCGTCCGTCATGATTTGGGCTCATGGGGCACGAGGTCAAGATTAGACACGAAGTGCCTGAAGGTCCGGCGCAAAGGGCCCTGCAACAAAATTTTCAAGGCGGTTTCCCACGTGTTTTGCTGGTAATTTTTACGCCAACCCAACCCTTCAGGCCCACTTTATGGGGGCTTAGCCTCATGTGCAACCCTGCACGGAACTGCACAGAGATACTTGATACCAAAACGAGATGACTGGCCCTGGAACCCAGGAGAGCACCTGTTGTTTGTTTTCATAAATAAAATAGCCAAACTCCCACCCCAAAGGCTGTGTCTAGATTGTTTTTTAAAGGGCTCCTTAGAAAATCATCTCTATGTTGAAGACTGCCTCGGGACTTCAGCAGGGGAAGCATTTTAAACCAACAAAATCCATAACCCTCCCCCATTTAGGGCACAGAGCAAAAAAAAATAAAATCGGAGGGAAAGGCCTGCTCTGTTAGCCGCCATGGCCCTGAAGGATGGGACAGCTGCAGACGCTCCTTCCATCAATGGGAAAGCTGGCTGGGCTGCCAGCTCAAACGGAAAGGGGGCGAGGGGGCATCGTCTGTGTAAAGGAGGGGTTCACCACAGCAGCGAGGGGAGGCCAGACAGCAAAGGCGGGGGTTCAGCTGAGGAGCTTAAGGCAGCAGAAAAGCGGTTTGCACAGCAGAAGGAATTCAGGCAGTAAAGGGGTGGGTCGAGCAGCAGAGGAGGGGTACAAGCGACAGAGGAAGGGACGTGGGGGCAGCCACGGAAGGGCTGCAGGCAGCAGAGGGGGGGGGGGGAGGTGCCGGTCAGCAGAGAGGGGGGCTCACGCAGCAGAGGAGTTCAGGCAGCAGGGGAGGTCGGGCTGCAGAAGGGGAGGGTCGGGCAATCGGGGAGGTTAGTTGTGAACAGAGCAGCAGCTCAGGTAGCAGGGGAAAGGGGTTCCCGCGGCAGCGCGGGGTCAACGCCCCGAGAAACCTCTTTCGGGGTTCGCTCCTCCCCCACCAGGCACGGCCGCCTCAATCCTCGGTCCCTGCCGATCCGAAAGGCACAGCCCGACGGGGGCTCACCGGACCCCTGGCCTCGCGAGCGCGGCGTCTCCAAGCCCGGCGTGGGGAGCTAGAAGGCCGCGGCGGCCCAACGGCGGTCGCACCCGCGCCGCCCAAGCCGCCGCCGCGGCCGCGGCCCACGCCTGCGCTCACCACCTCCGCACACCGTGCCGCCGCCGCCGCCGCCGTTCCCGGCCGGGGGCGGAGCCAGTCTCGCGGCGCCGCGGAGTTTCCCCGCCAACGGACCAATGAACCGCGTGCGCTCGCGCCTTCGCCCCGCCCCTTCCGCCGGGCCGCTCGCGAGGCTGGCTGACTGACAGGTGGGTGCGGGACTGGCGGGCGCGGAGTGAGTGAGTGACGGGCGCGGGTGGGCAGGAATGCACGGGACTGACTTGGCGGGCGGGCGGTCTCCATCTTCCCGGCCACTTCTCCGCCACAGTTTGTAAGGGGTTTGGGCCTCCAAGATTTTTTGTAAACCCGCCTTGGGGCGCCCGTAGCCTCAGCGGACCCTGAGGGAACCTTCCAGAATCTGGATATAAGTACAACCAATGGACACAAAACTCTGGGGAGGGAGGGTTTGTATGGGAGGGGGGGTAATGTTAAAATATGTACACAGATAATAATTTAATAAAAAATAAAAAAGATTTAAAAAAAAAAAAAAAAAGAATCTGGGAGAGCCTTATTCCTGAAGATCCTCTGCTGAAACAGTTCAAGTTCAGCACCGACCCCCACCCCCGCGCATGTTGCAAATAACCTGCTTCCTCAGTCCAGTGCCTGGGGAAGGAGGCTCCTGGAAGGCCGGCGCTCTGCAGTCGGTCCAAAGGGCCCCCGCCTCTCTCTCTATGATGCTGTTGGTGTTTTTTTCAATTGAAGTAATGTCTTAGAACACGATAATCTCCCCTTGTCCGTGCCCCTCCTCACCCTTGGCATCTTGGCCAAGACCCCCACTGAGGCCTGAAGCCGTGGGAGTGCCCAGCCCTCTACACAGATATCCTACCCCCCACCCCCGTGCGGTTGGCCCTGACCCAGGCGTGGGGGGGGGCGGTTTGAGGTGTGCAGACCCTGTACCACCGATCCTATACCTTTATCCCCACCCCCAGCTCTTAAGGGAATCGAACCAGTGCGCTCGCCAGCGCTCTAACCATGGAGCCACGCTGGCCAGGGCTCCTTCCTATACCTTTTGGCTCCATCTTTGGCCCTTTAAATCTGTGGATTCAACAACCGGGGTTGGGACGGAAGGGGACCAAAACTTGCCACCTGAAGCTGCCTTTTGGGCTATTAATTTGAAGCTGGTTAAGAAACAAGTCTCAGCCGAAACCGGTTTGGCTCAGTGGTAGAGCGTCGGTCGGCGGACTGAAAGGTCCCAGGTTCGATTCCGGTCAGGGGCATGTACATTGGTTGCGGGCACATCCCCGGTAGGGGTTTTGCAAGAGGCAGCCGGTCGATGTTTCTCTCTCATTGACGTTTCTAGCTCTCTATCTCTCTCCCTTCCTCTCTGTAAAAAATCAATAAAATATATTTTAAAAAATAAATAAATAAAATTAAAAAAAAAAAAAGAAAGAAAAGAAACAAGTCTCAGTCCCTCCCACTTCTGCCCCAGAGATTTCAGAGGCAAAGACCAGCTCCAGGAGGGAAATCTTAGGATGTTGCCTTAGCAGCCTAATTTGCATTGACTATGGTGGGTGGGAAGGTGTCAAATGGGGACCTGTTTGCTACCCTCTGTCCCATAGTTTCTGGGCTGCTTAGTAAGAATTACTTACCTTGCCAAAACTGGTTTGGCTGTGGATAGAGCATCAGCCTGCCGACTGAAAGGTCCCAGGTTTGATTCAGGTCAAGGACATGAACCTTGGTTGCAGGCACATCCCCAGTAGGGGATGTGCAAGAGGCAGCTGATCGATTCCTCTCTATTCCTCTCTCTTCCTCTCTAAAAAAATCAATAAAATATATTTAAAAAAAAAAAGAATTATGTACCTTATGTTCTGCTCTTCCTCAGTTACTTCTAAAATCTAATTCCCTTTCCCCACCACCTTTTTCTCCTTTGTCCAAAATGTCACATACCCAATGCTGCCTCACTGTCTGGAATTTTCATGCTTATGTGAATTCCCCACATGTATGTATTAAAATTTAATTTTCTCTGCCCCTGTTAATTTGATTTCTATAACAGCTGGAAGCATTAACATGGTGAGAGGAGAAATATTTTTGTCCTCACAGTTTGGGCAAGCTGGCTAGAAAAGAATAAAAAACCTGCAGTCGGGAATGTGGAAATACTGGTTTCAACCTGCAGTTGACTGAACTCGCCAGTGAAATCCGTGAAGGCCAAGTGTATTTATTGAAAAAACTCCATGAGTAAATGGACCTGTGCAATCCAAACTGATGTTCAAGATGTGAGCATAAACAAGTAATCTTTTCTGTCAAAGAACAGTTTAGACCAAGCGTGTCAGACTTTTGGCTGGTGGGCTGCATGCAGGCGTTTGACCTGCTTGCTTTAGACAGCCACCATTTTGGACCCATAACTTGCAGCTCCCCTAATGGCCACCATATTTAAATGGCAAAGGCCAACCTGTTCTCCCATCAAGCATAAGGGGCAGGTTACCTTTGTAAGGATTAAAAAGCTGAGCCACGTGCACCCTCTTGCAGAAGTACAGACATTTGCCTTGCTGCCTGGCATGTCTTGAGTGTGTTTTGTGTTCCACCAGGATCCCTGAATTTGGGGGCTCACTTTATTCCTTACAAAGATCAGCAGTACATGAAGTTTAAATTATAAATTAGGTACAGCAAGAGCGTTCCAACTCACCCTCAGGTGGGAACGTATGCACAGGTGACTGGGGTCCCTCAGCCAGAGAACTGGACTTATACGGGTTTGCCCACAGTACTTAATTAAGATTGACCAAGCATAAACTAAACACATATTAAGATGACAAATATTGCTGAAACTGGTTTGGCTCAGCGGTAGAGCGTCGGTCTGCGGACTGAAAGGTCCCAGGTTCAATTCCGGCCAGAGGCATGTACATTGGTTGCGGGCACATCCCCAATAGGGGGTGTGCAAGAGGCAGCTGGTCCATGTTTCTCTCTCATCAATGTTTCTAGCTCTCTATCTCTCTCCCTTCCTCTCTGTAAGAAAATCAATAAAATATATTTAAAAAAGAAAAAAAAGATGACAAATATTAAGATGCACGAATCCCAGGCTTTGTTTACCAGAGTCCTGGTGGTTTCCAGAAGCCTAGGCAGGTCACCTGGAGATCGCACTGACAGACACACACTGGACAGGAACACGCCGCGCAGCGTCTCGGTCACGATCGAGGCCTCAGAGGTTCGGCTCCCGGGCAGATGACAGCTCACTCGGGCAGAGCTTCACGCAGTATCTCAGACAGGGAGACAAGGGAGCGGAGAGAGCACGGCGGGTGGAGGAGCCCTTCGTGGTCTCTGACCAGTGCCTCTAGGTCCCTTTTATGGCCATTTCTGGGTGTTCCCTTGTTCTTCTGGGTGTAACCAATGGGTCTTCAGTGTGTCCTATTGGGGGTCTCACAGGTACTTTTTGCCTCGGTTTCCAACTTTCCAGATAAGCACATGTTAGGGCGTTCACACAGTTACAACTTTCCAGATAAGCACATGTTAGGGCATTCACACAGTCGGGGCTCCGAGTCACTTCAAAACTTAAGTTTTACAAAATCGATTTAAGTCACACTGAGTGGAGTTACTTATACTAAGCCTAGAACACATTTCAAATAATTTCTTTTACTTAAACTAAAATCAGAATAAGATCAGAAATACAATTTACACTTAAACTATGAATCACTCATAAAAATAAATGTTTTCATAATAGATCAACCGAAGGACTTGTATACATGCATATAAGTACAACCAATGGACATAAAACTCTGGGGAGGGAGGGTATGTATGGGAGGGAGGGGGGCAAAAAAAAATCAATAAAATATATTTAAAAAAAATAAAAATAAAAAATAAATGTTTTCACTCCTATTTTAAATCACACAAATAATTATTCTCACACTGTTTTAAATCCTTAAAATATAAATCAAACATCACACTAATATAACTATGACAAAGAGACTAACAATGAAATGTTATAATGATAACGATAGGCTGTAATAAAAGTTAGGTGAGAGCCATTGTGGCTATTAAGTAAAATAAGAGTGACTTGAACACAATTCATCTGAGTCCCTCTGACAGCCAAGGAGGCTGCTAAGTGACCGGGTGGAGTGTGTGCAGAACAACGTGATGCTTCACCTGGAGGGCATGGTGGGGATGGAGCAGGCAGGAGAAAATTCATCCTGCTGCTTAAACGGCGCACAATTTAAAACTTACGAATTGTTTATTTCTGGAATTTTCTATTTAATATTTTTAGACCGTACTTGTCCTTGGGTAACAAACCACTCATAAGGGGGGACTATTGTATATTAGTGTCAGGTGTACACCATAATGATGTAATACATGGATGTATTTTTCTGTCGCTTCTTGACATATTTCAATCCTGTGCTAATAAGGGCCCAGCATGGAAGTGTTATGTCAGGTGGAAAATGGAAATTGGTGAGTGGAGGTTCAGTTTACATCTTTTTGGGGTTTAGGGACTTTCAGGTCCTAATGTGGCCCCCAGGGCTGCATTGTGGGGTGAGTGGGAAGGAGGGAAGGAGCTGTATCCCAGGGCCTGAGCCCTGAGGCCTTTGCCCACCCACCATCCTCCTGGGGTGGCACACCTGCCCCTAGCTCTCCGAATTTCTGGTGTTAAACCTGGTTTAAAGGGGACTGTGTTCATCACCTATAAAGCTCCTGCGGGACTTTGGCTGCTGATTGGATTATAGTCAGTGTTTATAAGGTCGGGCATGGTCAAGGTTTCCGGTGTGGTCCCCTTATCGCCTAATTAGGTACTTGAATGGGTGAGTCTCAGTTCAGAGGCTATTTTGATGTTCCATTTCGTTCATTTTAGAATATAGATCCAGTTCTGGCTCAGGCTGGCTCACTAGGTGTGCATGGATGAGTAGGTTTTAATCTTTGATTCAGTTCATGGTTCAATAACAGATTTATACATTTTCACCCACCATCTAATTAACAAAGAGGAAAGGAATAATCACAGCTGGCCCTAACACAGGGTTAGGTGGGCCTTTGTAAACAGGGCAATGTGAATTGGTAACTTTTTGAAAAGCAACTTATCTGTCAAATGCCTGTAAAATGTTTCAGATTCACCGAAACCGGTTTGGCTCAGTGGATATAGTGCCGGCTTGGGGACTGAAAGATCCCGGGTTTGATTCCGGTCAAGGGCATGTACCTTGGTTGCAGGCACATCCCCAGTAGGGGGTGTGCAAGAGGCAGCTGATCGATGATTCTCTCTCATCGATGTTTCTAACTCTCTATCCCTCTCCCTCTCTGTAAAAAAATTAATAAAATATATTAAAATAAATTAAAAAAATAAAATGTTTCAGACTTTCCAGCCTTGCCATTTCCACTTCCAGTGATTTACAAGGAGACAAACATGCCCCAAAATGTGTAGGCAGCAGGTTTTCTGTACATGATTTACATTGTGTAAAAAATCAGAAGTCACCTGAACGTCCAACAATAGAGGTGTGCTAAAGGCTCCAATGGCTCACTTTTCTTCCCTTGGGTGTGGATAGAACCTGTGATGTGCTGGGGATTGCACCCCTGATTATATGATACTAGAGGCCTGGTACACAGATTTGTGCATTGGTGGGGTCCCTAAGCCTGGCCTGCAGGGATCAGGTCAAAACCTGGTCTCCAACATCCCCCAAGGGATCCCGGGTTTCAGAGGGCACAGGGATCCCACTGGTGCATGATTGGTGCCAGGGAGGGAATATGGGAGGGCTCTAAGGCGTGTCTGGCCCATCTTGTCCAATCCCCAGTTAGCTGGACCCCAGCAGCAAGCTAACCTACTGATTGGAGCGTCAGCCCCCTATTGGTCAGTGCACATCATAGCAACTGGTCGAATAGTCAAACGAACAGACACAACATATTAGGCTTTTATTATATAGGATTACATAGCAAAGGCAAAGGGACTTTGCAGATGGAATTAAAGTCCCTGATGAATGCACCTTTAGTTAATCTAAAGTGGACCTTTAGTTAATCAAAAGTGGATTTGGCCTAATCAGAGGAACCTTCAAAAGAGAGATAGGGGTCCTCCTAAGGTCAAAGAAGCTGTCTTCTGGGCCATAGAGAAGCAGGATGCAATGAGTCATACAACTGCCAGGAAGGAAATTCCGCCAACAACCTGTGAGCTTGGGATAGGCCCTAGCCTACTCTCAGAGGAGACACAGCCTCACCTACACATTGACTGCCACCCTGGAGACCCTGAACAGAGGCCCAGCCCCACAGCAGGAAACAAACATTCAGGAGACCCTTTGTCCACCACGGCGAAATGACCAGTTCCCTCTCCTGCCTCCCTCAGTTTTCATTTTGTGCTCCATGGCCAAGCTCAAGTTTTAGCTCTTCCATGCACCCCTCCTTCTGAGCCCAGGACCAGTCTGTACCTAATTATGGTGGCCACTGGAGCTGTTCCTGTCTGTTTGGTTCTCTCTCCTGGGAGGTGTGAGTATGTGGTTGATTTACTTCCAATTGCTTGGGCCAAAATGCTATAGCCAGAGTGCATTTTCTTTTGTCATAATGCTGATGGGTAGGGTTAACCTCAGAAAGCAGGGTTAATTTCATTGTAATGTAATTATTTGTCTACACACTTGTCTTTCCCCAGAGGCTGACCTCCCACTGATAAGAAGTGGTGTATCATTTATTATTATCCTATATAATATAAAAGGCTAATATGCAAATAGACTGAACAGCAGAGCAACCAAACAACCACTCGCTATGACATGCACTGACCACCGGGGGCATGTGCGGAACATGATGGGCATTGGCCAGAGCAGGATGGTGGAGCAGGTGAACGGGGGCACCACACCAAGGCGGGTCACCTGTTGCTGTCATTGGGACAAGCCTCTAGTGGTTACTGAAAATTCTTTGCTCCCAAGTACTGCAGTCCCACCCAGTGCTTGCACTTGGTGCTGGCGCCAGCCCTACTTGCACCCACTACCAGTGCTGGCCCCACTCGCACCTGCTGCCACTGTCTGGCGCCGGTCCCAATCACTCAGAGCTGTCAGCGGTGCAAGTGGCGGCTGCCGCCCCTGATCTCCCCTGAGGGCTCCACTTCCCCCTGCTCCTGTGGGGTGATCAGGGCAGCAGCCCCAATTGCTGTGTGCCATCAGCGGGTGCGAGTGGGGCTGGCACCTTCAGCATGTGGGAGTGGTGGTGGTGGGAGTGGCGCTGCTGGCAGACGGGACCAGGGGCCACAGCAGGAGGGGCTGGGAGGGGGGTGCAGAGGATGGGCTGAGATCCACCCCGTGCCTACTGCAGCCTCTCGGCCCACAGTTTCTTTCAAGGTGCACAAATTTGTGCATTGGGCCCCTAGTTGTATCATAAGAAGATGGGGAAAATTAATTTGATCAGCTGGCACCACAACTCATTTTAGAGACTCATCATAAAGCTTGTTTAGGAAAATACCGTATTTTTCGGACCATAAGACGCACCAGTTTTTAGAGAAGGGAAATGAAGAAAAAAAGATTCTGAAACAAATAGTGTCCTAAAATATTTTATGTGCATTAAAACCCAACATCACAGTCATAAACACATGTAATCAACCCTGTAAAGTAAACAGCAGCATTTAGAACCATTTTAGAGCTGGGCAAGCACACAGAGACCACACAGAGCCAGGCAAGTAAAAAAACTTTTTTTTTACAGTATATGTGTAGGCTATATTTGGACCATAAGACGCAGGGACTTTTTCCCCACACTTCTGGGGGGAAAAAAGTGCGTCTTATGATCCGAAAAATACGGTACCTTAATTAGTATGAGGGAACATCAAGGGAGGCCCTGATGACAGGTAACTGCTGTTTTGGAAGAGAAGTGGGAGCCATGGAGTTCAAGAGACAGACAGACAACCCCAAGGGTAAAGTGGAAGTCAGGGACGAACAACATCCATTCAGGACATCTGTGCGTTGAAGCAGGCTCGGCCACATGCTCTCTGATCTAGACACACTCAGCCAAAGTAGAGAACAAGCCTCCACATCCCGGAGCCTGCCAGCCAGGGGGAGCTAGGCACCCAGGGCCTGGCTAGCACCCAGTGGATGGACAGTGTCGGCAAAAAAGGATGAAAATTAACATGATTATCAGAAAAATGCCTGCAATTTACCAGAAACCCAAGGAGAACCACGCTGCTAATTAAAACAAAACCCCAACATGCTCAGGTCACCAAGGAACCAAGACTATAGACCTGGCCCAGTCATGGTGACTTTGTGCTGACATTGGGCAGTGGGTGTCCTGGAGGAGGAATCAGGCAGGATTCTGTTGTGTTCCTTAGTTTCCTTTGGTTATCTGGGATCTGTATGACTTCTGTATGTTTTTTCAAGACCAAAAATATTAAATTTAAAACCATCTACAGAATGCCAAGCCTTTTCTGATCTGGGACTTACACCCTGAGGGACCTATAGTGTATTTATAATTTACACACCATACAATTCACCCATTTGATGTGTATGATTCACTGGCTTCCAGTATGTTCACAAAGTTACAACTATCATTGTCATCTTATTTAGGACATTATCATCATCCAAAATAAAACCCCATCCCCATCAGCTGTCACCCTCCTCAGACCCTGACAACCACTAACCCACTTCCTATTTCTGTGGGTTTGCCTGGTCTGAACATTTCATATAAATGGACCCACAACACTGTGTGGCTTTTGGAGTCTGGCTTCTCTCACTGAGCGGCATGTGTTCAAGGTCCATCCATGCTGCAGTGAGTGTCAATGCTTCAGTCCTTTTCATGGCTGAGTGATATTTCACTGTGCGGTGTGGAAGGCTAAATAAGGGCCAGAATATATATCCACATCCCAATCTCTGGACCTGTTGAGTGTTTTCTTATTGGGGGGGGGGGGGAGGAATTACAGATGTGATTAAGTTAAGGATTTTGAGATGAAAGATGACCCTGGATTGTCTGGATGGGCCCCAACTGCCACAAGTGTCCTTATAAGAGGGAGGTGGGGAGATTAGATACTTTGAGAAGAGGAAAAGCCACGTGCAGACAGAGGCAGAGACTGTCTTGTGTGATCTGACCATAAAATAAAGCTTCTGCTTACAGGCTGGGTCACTGTTTCTTCATCAAGACAGTGATCCATCTGGCCCCAACTGTGTTCTCTTGTCGGTCTTCTTTAATCCTGCACTGCCCCTCCTCAGGTTCACCCCTGGCTGTGCTGGACATGGTTCACCATATGACCCAGAAATTCCGCTGCTGGGCCCATACCCAGAGCACTGAAAGCACCACACCCATACATGCACACCCATGTTCACAGCAGCACACTTATAACATCCCAAAGGTGGAAACAACCCAAGTGTCCATCAACAAATGAACGGACAGCTTCCGAACTCACCGTGAACAGGACTTTTCTAAGGCGAGACTGACAGGGAACCAAAGATTGTCTGTGCCATCCTGAGACCCCGCCCCATCCAAGCGGAGTACAGAAGCCCTCCTAGCTGAGACACTGCTGATCTTCACAGCCAATTGGCTTGGAGATCAACGCTTCCCAGTGATACCAGCAAGGCTTAACAACAAGACTGCACACACAGCCCACAAAGGGCTACACCAAGACTGTCCACCGCAGGTAACTGGGAAGGTTGTGCCACTGGGCTCTACCAGAACACCTAGCACACAAAACTATTCCATCAAATCAGGGAAACAGCTAAAATGCAGACAAGAGGAAGGACACAAAGGAAGGAGATGGAGGAAAAGATTGGACACTGAGTTCAAAACTACAGTTATAAGGTTATTCAAGAATATCCTAAAAAAAAAAAGCCGATAAAATAAATGAGACCTATGAGGATATGAAAAGGGAGCAACTAGAAATAATAAGGGATCAACTAGAAATGAAGAAAACATTGTCTGAAATAAAAATATTACACAGAGTCCTAAAAACAGACTAGAAAATCGCAAGAATCAAGACAAATATTTAGAACACAAAGAGCCAGAGGCCACTCCACAGAAGCAAGAAAAGAGAATCCAGAAAGTTGAAGATAGTGTAAGAAACCTCTGGGACAATTTCAAGCGAACCAACATCAGAATTATGGGGATCCCAGAAGAAGAGAGAGAGCAAGACACCAAAAGAATACTGGAAGAAATAGTGACAGAAAACTTCCCCCACCTGGGGAAAGAAATAGACTTACAAGTCTAAGAAGCCCACAGAACCCCAAACAAAAGGAATCCAAGGAGGACCACACCAAGACACATAATAATTAAAATTCCGAGATCAAAAGACAGAGAGATTCGGTCCCACCCAGGGATGCCAAAAAACAAAACAAAACAAAACAAAACAAAAACAAACAAACAGAGAGAATCCAAGATGGCTGC
The DNA here is from genome assembly GCF_964339955.1 of Pipistrellus hanaki. Classification (NCBI taxonomy): domain Eukaryota; kingdom Metazoa; phylum Chordata; class Mammalia; order Chiroptera; family Vespertilionidae; genus Pipistrellus; species Pipistrellus hanaki. The sequence continues at coordinate 70,480,834 of NC_140507.1, forward strand.
TCGGGTAGGCAACTAGCCGCAGCCGCACACAACAATTTTAATAAAATACAACTAAAATATAAAATGGACATTACCCAGAACTACAGGAAAGTCGACTGACTGGAAATCCTACAACAAGAAGCAAGGAGAAAACCAGAAGGAAGCACGGAGGAGCTGTAAAAGCCTAAGGTACGGAGACACGCGGCGCACGCGAAGAGGTCGGAGCCGGAGAGGAGGGAGGCCGAGTGCCTGGCGGGCGTTCCCTAGCGGAAAGGAGATAAAACTCCGACTGTGCTGGGCCCCCGACTGCTCTGAACCCCAGTTCCCCAGACCCCGGGGAACCAGGCTCAGCCATAGGGAGCCGGGCTGTAAGTCGGAACCCTGGGGTAGCAGAGAAAGGAGGTCCCGGAGGCGCACACACTGCCCCCAGAGAAGGGACGGTCGGCTGTGCCGCGGGATTGCCCTGACGGGAAGGAGACTGGGGCTCCAGACTGCTCTGAACGCCACCTCCAACTCCACTTCCAACTGAACTGAACCCCAATACCGGGCTCATTGTGGGAGAGCATAGACTGTTTGGCAGCAGGCGAAAATCGAGGGCACCTTTCTCTCAGAGGCGCCGGCAGCGAGCACTGAAGGACCCGCATAGGGCGGGGCTGACGGAAGCCAAAGCTGCAGGCTCCACCCTGAAACCCCGTCCCATCTGTAACTGCGAAATGCGGCAACAAAATAGATCACAAACGAAAGAAATGGAGGACAAAAAGCGTCTGGATATAGAGTTCAAATCTACGCTTATAAGGTTTTTCAAGAATTTCCTAGAAAAGATGGATAAGGCCTATGAGGATATGAAAAGAGATCAACAAGAAATGATAAGGGATCAACAAGAAATAAAGAATACATTGTCTGAAATAAAAAATATTCTACAGAGTCCTAAAAACAGAAGGGAAGATCGCAAGAATCAAGTCAAAGATTTGGAACATAAAGAGCCAGAAGACACTCCTCCACAGAAGCTAGAAGGCAAGAGAATCCAGAAAATTGAAGATAATGTAAGAAACCTCTGGGACAATTTCAAGCGAACCAACATCAGAATCATGGGGGTCCCAGAAGATGAGAGAGAGCAAGATATCGAAAACATACTGAAAGAAATAGTGACAGAAAACTTCCCCCACCTGGTGAAAGAATTTGACTTACAAGTCCAGGAAGCGCACAGAACTCCAAACAAAAGGAATCCAAAGAGGACCACACCGAGACACATCATTATTAAAATTCCAAGAGCAAAAGATAAAGAGAGAATACTAAAAGAAGCAAGAGCAAAGAAGGTAGTAACTTATAAAGGAGCACCTATACGATTGTCAGCTGACTTCTCAACAGAAACCATGCAGGCCAGACGGGAATGGCAAGAAATATTCAAGGTGATGAATAGCAAGAACCTACAGCCAAAAATAAGCTACCCAGCAAAGCTATCACTCAGAATCGAAGGCCAGATAAAGAGCTTCACTAATAAAAAAAAGCTAAAGGAGTTCATCACCACCAAACCAGAATTATATGAATTGCTGAAGGGGGTTCTTTCAGAAGAGAAAGTAAACAAAGATAAAAATTATGAACAACAAATACGTAATTATCAACAAGTGAATCTAAAAACCAAGGAAATTAAAAAAATCTGATGAACAATATTAACTGTTGAATATAATAGAATCAGAGGTATGGAAGGGGAGTGAACTGACGATTCTTGGGGAAAAGGGGAGAGGGGGGAGTGGGAAGAGACTGAACATAAACTGTGCACCTATGGATGAGTACAATGGGGAGAGGGGAAAGGGCAGAGGGTGGGGTGGGAACCTGGTGGAGGAGAGCAATGGTGGGGGGGGGGAAGGAACATTTGTAATAATATGAAAAATAAAAACTTATTAAAAAAAAACAAAAAAAAAACAAACAAACAAAAAAAAAAAAGACAGAGAGAGAATATTAAAAGCAGCAAGAGAAAAGCAGGTAGTTACCTATAAAGGATTGTCAGCTGATTTCTCAACAGAAACCATGCAGGCCAGACAGGAATGGCAAGAAATATTCAAGGTGATGAATAGCAAGAACCTACAGCCAAAAATACTCTACCCAGCAAAGCTATCACTCAGAATCAAAGGCCAGATAAAGAGCTTCACAAATAAAAAAATGCTTATGGAGTTCATCACCACCAAACCAGAATTATATGAATTGCTGAAGGGGGTTATTTAGGAAGAGGAAGAAGATAAAGATAAAAATTATGAACAACAAATATGTAACTATCAACAAGTAAATCTAAAAACCAAGGGAATTAAAAAATCTGATGAACAATATTAACTGGTGAATATAATAGAATCAGGTATGGAAGGGGAGTGGACTGACGATTCTCAGGGAAAAGGGTAGTGGGAGGTGCGGGAAGAGACTGAACAAAAACTGTGCACCTATGGATGAAGACAATGGGGGGTGGGGAAAGGGCAGAGGGTGGGGTGGGAACCTGGTAGGGGAGCAATTGTGGCGGGGGGGGGGGAAGAGGAACACATTTGTAATAATCAGAACAATAAAGATTTATTTAAAAAAGATGAAAGGACAAATGAAACATGGTCCCATCCACATAAAGGAATATTATTCAACCCTGAAAAGGAAGGTCATTCTGACACCTGCTACAACATGGACGAACCTTGAGGACATTATGCTCAGTGAAATAAGCCAGACATAGAAAGATAAACACTATGTGATTCCACACACAGGAGGTCCCTAAAGGAGTCAGGTTCATAGAGATGGAAAGTAGCTGGTAGGAACTGAAAGATGAGACAGCGCCAAAAACCAGGACTACAGGCTTTATTAGAGGGGAAGGACCCCTGCCAGGCTGCCCCCGTAAGGGGAGGTAGCAACACATGTAGAGGGGAACACGCCTTTTAGGGAACACGCCATTTGAGGGGGAGGAACGGGAAAGGGTGGGGCTTAGGGTACTCAGCATGCGCTGATTGGTGGTTTCATATAAGGCACATGATTAGGCACTTAGATGCTTGGGAATCAGGGGCTTAGGGTATTGGGCAGGTGCTGATTGGTGGTTCAGTGTACAGTCCATATAAGGCGCCTGGTTAGGTGCTCAGGAATGTCCAGGCTGCAGGTGCAGGTTACGTCATACTCCGTCCATCAGTTGGGGAAAGGGAGGATCTATCAGGAACCAGGGACTGAGGGAGGGGAAGGGGGATTCATGTTTAATGAGGATGGAGTTTTAGTTTGAAAAGATGAGAAAGTTCTGGAGACTGATGGTGGTGACAGCTGCATAACAATGTGAATGTGCTTAATTCCACTGAACTGCACACTTTAAAATGGTAACAAATGGTTAAGTTTTTACGTTGTACTTATTTTGACACATTAAAAATTGTTTTACACCCCATTCGTACAAGCAAACATTTCGCATACCATGTGCGATGTTTCCCAAGGTGTTCACCGTTCAGATCAGAGAGTGACAGACAGCCTGGCGGGAATGTGACCCCACCAGGAACACCCCCTCCCCTCCTTCCCCCCTTCCCCCCCTCCCCTTCCAAATGGTTTTCCTGTCTCTGTCCTCCCCAACCAGAAAAGGGCGAGTGCTGCGGAGTCTCTTCAGCGGAGGTGAGGATTAGGCCCATTGAGTTTCTGTCCTGTTTGCCTTTGATTCTTTAAAGCAAGCCTTTCATTTCAACCATTAGGCATTTCAGGGCGAGCTACACAACGCCATCTGCATTTCAAAAAAGCACCTCACAGGGATTTATTTTCTTCCTTTCCTTTCTTCCCCCAGACTGAGGGTAATCTACAGCCATCTTTTATTTGTTTTCTTCAAGGTCCTCTATCATATTACCTCACATTGTTCCCGGGCATAAATTTCCTCTTTGTCTGAAACGCTTACACATGGACCCCGCGGACAACCCCCACACAACCACCCCTCCCAGTCCCCCACCAGCATACAGGCCAGCACCCCCCCATCCTCTCACCCCCTCCCCCACCCCCACATCAATAACTCGAATTTGCCAAAACCTGTTTGGCTCAGTGGATAGAGCATCAGCCTGCGGACTGAAAGGTCCCAGGTTCGATTCCAGTCTAAGGCATGTACCTTGGTTGCGGGCACATCCCCAGTAGGGGGCGTGCAAGAAGCAACTGATAGATGATTCTCATCAATGTTTCTGACTCTATCCCTCTCTCTTCCTCTCTGTAAAAAACCAATAAAATATATTTAAAAATAAATAAAAATAAAAACCCCACAGTACACGAAAAGTGCTAACATTCCACGGCATAAGCAAAGTTTCAGAAGGATTGGGAAAACATGGACACATGGAACCCACAGGATCCCCAGACTGGAGTGAGGCTACCGCTGTGCCCCGGGGGGGGGGGGGGGGGGGAGGAGGGAGGTGGTACAGTGGCTTAAAATAAAGTTCCCAATAAGTTGCAGCAACTACATACCCCTGTTCATTTGGGGGCGCCTGGGAATTGCAAAGCAGTGGGCCTGTGGGGGCTCCCTAAAAGAGACTGTCCCATTGTCTCCCTCAGCCAGGGAACAGGCAGCCACTCCATGCTGCTCCCAAAAAGATGAAAGGCCCACGGGTCCCCAGGCAGGGCATGACAGTAACCTCGTACGTAATCCAAAAACGCTTTCCAGCTTGGAAAACGGTGCCAGTCCCCAGGATGGAGGGGATGAGCTGAAAGGAAGCTTTTAAGCAGTGTGCCTGCCTCCTGAAGCAAATGGCCCCTGGGAGGATAGGACTAGAATTCAAATGACCTTGACAAGTTATCAGTGCACCACCTTGGCAGCAGGGACTCCTTCACACAAAGAGAAGGCGGGCTCAGGGCTTGAATTGTGACCTCCAATTCTCCTGTTGGAGCCCCAGCCCCCAGGACCTTAGAATGTGACCTGATTTGGAAACAGTGTTATTTACTCAGATAAGGTCTTACTGGAGCAGGGTAGCCCCTAATCCAATGTGATAGTGTCCCTGTTTAAATTAAAAAAAAAAAAAAGCCCTAGCTGGTTTGGCTCAGTGGATAGAGCATCAGCCTTCTATTGAAGGGTCCCAGGTTCAATTCCAGTCAAGGGCAAATGCCTGGGTTGCAGCTTGATCCCCAGTGGGGGGTGTGCAGGAGGCTGTCAATCAATGATTCTCTCTTATCATTGATGTTTCTATCTTTCCCTCTCCCTTTCTCTCTGAAATCAATAAAATTATTTTTTAAATGGAAGCAATCATAGTCCCTACCTTATAAAAAAAAAAAAAGAAAAAAAGGAAGGAAGGAAGGAAGGAAGGAAGGAAGGAAGGAAGGAAGGAAGGAAGAAGAAAGGAAGGAAAGAAGAAAGAAGTCTGAACACAGACACAGATAAAGGGAATGCTCAGTGGAGGGCAGGGTGCTCCTCTGGACACTGGGGTCACTGGGGGTATCTCTGGGGGGGGGCCATCCTGGGAACCAGGGGGTGTTAAGCAGCATCTCTGGCCCCTATCCACTTGATGCCAGCAGTCCTGACAACCACAAGTAACAACCACAGAAGTCCCCAGACGTGGCCCAGTGTCCCCTGGGGACAGAATAACCCCAATAGAGAGTCCCTGCTGTGTGTAGATCTCTATTCATTTTTCAGGTAAAAGAACAGAATTTTTTAAAATTGACTTTTAGAGAGAAACATCAATCGGCTGCCTCCTACATGCCCCCCATTGGGGATCAAGCCCAAAACCCAGGCTTGTTCTCTGACCAGGAATTAAATTTGCAATCTTTTGGTTCACTGGATGACGTCTAACCTGTTGTGGGGTCGAACCCTGGGTTCAAAATTAGACCACCGGAGGCTGATTAATTAATTTAAAAAGCAGCAAGGATTTATTGAACTGGCCAGGACAGCCACAAGAGCACCACAGGCAGGTGGACTCCAAATGACTGCACCGTTTCAGGGATAGGCAGTCCCTTTTAAAGGTTCAAACCACAGGAATTTTCCTTTGTTCTAAATTCTAAATCCTAAAGACTAAATTCTAAAGACTGGGGACAGCCCGCAGGGCTGGTTCCCAGTCACATCCTGCTGGACATTGGAATGTGGCCCTAACTTGCGATAGCGATAACACAGAAGCAGAGCTCAGCGGTTAGTCTCTAAAGGTTATCTACAGTTTCTATCCCTGAAGCTACTGAGTCCGTGGGAATCAATCTCCTGTGGGCCTGGGCCCAGGCCAGGGAAAATTGCCTTAGCCTCCAGGTCTCCACCTGGAAGCTGAGGTAAGTACCCAGTGTTTTAATCAGATGCAACAGCCACACTTAGCAGGGTTAAAATTCAAACAGCAGTTTTTACCGAAGTATGGTTGCCACTATATTTCAAACCAACTAAGCCACACTGGCCAGGGCAAGAAGAATTTTTAAAAATGGTCCTAGAGAAGCCACCAGCTGTTAAAATAATCGCTTCCTGCCCAGCCGGGTGGCTCAGTGGCTGAGCATCGGCTACAAACCGGGAGGCCCTGGTTTGATTCCCATTCAGGCTGCGAGCTAGATCTCTGGTGTGGGGCGTCGGGAGGCAGCTGATTGTGATCCTCTCTCATCATTGATGTTTCTATGAAATCAATATATATATATATATATATATATATATATATATATATATATATATATATATTATTGATTTTGTACAGAGAGGAAGGGAGAAAGATAGAGAGTTAGAAACATCGATGAAAGAGAATCATCGGCTGGGACTGCTTTGGCTCAATGGATAAAGCGTCGGCTTGGGGACTGAAGGGTCCCGGGTTCGATTCTGGTCAAAGGCATGTACCTTGGTTGCGGGCATATCCCCGGTGGGGGGGTGTGCAAGAGGCAGCTGATCGATGACTCTCTCTCATCGATGTTTCTAACTCTCTATCTCTCTCCCTTCCTCTCTGTACAAAATCAATAAAATATGTTTTTAAAAAAAATAAAAAATAAAATAAAATATATTTAAAAAAAAAAGAAAGAAAGAAAGAGAATCATCGATCAGTTGCCTCTTGCACACCCCCTACTGGGGATGTGCCCACAACCAACGTAGGTGCCCTTGACCGGAATTGAACCCGGGACCTTTCAGTCCGCAGGCTGACGCTCTATCCACTGAGCCAAACCGGTTTTAGCCACATTTTTTTTTTTTAATGTAAACAGCCAAACATTTAAGTATTTAAAAAAAAAAAACCAAAAACTCAAAACTGTTACTTTTTGTTTTTAGATCCTGGGAGCTGAGTTGTTTTTCCCCCCCCAGAGTATGATTCCTTTACTTAAAAGTTTAAAAGCAAGAAAAAATAGACATTACAGAACATGTAGTCTAACTGTGAATACCCACGTCCTGCATGGTTCAGGGTTTGAGCTGTGGGAGTGGGGCTGCACTCAAATCAAAGAGACGAGACAGGAAATAATATTTTTGGAAATATTTGGGGACCAGGCGGGAGCCCAGCGGAAGAGGAAGGACTCCGCTTGGGCCGGTCTCACCTCCTTTTATTCACCTTGGGATACACCCATAGCCTTAGGCAGGCGACTTCCAGTGAGGGGCAGACTATCTTATCGGTGAGGATTTACCAGGCTGTCTGTGGGGAAGTCGTTTTAGCTGTCCTTGTCTGGACTAAACAGTGGGCAGACTGCCCTGACCTTCGCCGGAGCTCAAGGGTCACCAGCCTCCGGGTTCCTCCAGCCTCCCAGCTTCCCATATAACTTAATTTTTAAAGGTCATAAAATGAGTAAAACACACAAAACCCCAAAAACGGAATAGTTTTTAGAACACGGAACAGCCGGGTTATGGGTGACGGGGAACATGCGGGAGGTGCTGGTGGGTCCTGAGATCTCCCCCCGGGACCCGAGTCCAAACGAGCAGGATGAGTGACCCCACGAGTTCACGGAAGAACCCCCAGAAGCGGCCTGGACCAGGGCTCCTCCCCGAAACCCCACCCGCCTGACCATGACACACACATGCGGCTCTGAGGGTGGTCCTGCGCCGGCTGAGGACCCCAAGCCCCGCTCCCACCTGGGCACCTAGCAGGCCAAGCGGCTGCTCGCCTCCCACCCCTCAGCCCCTCTAACTGGGTTAGGCCTGGCATTGAGAGGCACACCAGTCACAGTGCAGAACGCCCCCGGTGAGGAGGAGGCGGTCCCCGGAGAGCCTGCAGTGGGAGAGCAGGGTGAGCAGGGGGTGTGGGCCCCGTCCCTCAAGTGCCCAGATGGCTGAGGGTCTGGCCGTGACGCCGTCAGCCGAAAGCCATCGCCCGCCTTGTCCAGAGGGTAAAGAGGAAAGTACCCCCTATTGTCTCCCCAGGGGGACGCACTAAATAATGACAAAGACAGCCTTTCTGCAAGGGCTCTCAGCCCCCAATCTGCACAGCGGCCCTGGGACAGCAGAAAACTCACTGACAGGAGCATTGTGTGTCCATGCCTGGCCCACCAGAGGCCTCGGCTCCTGCAGCCGTGACCAACGGGCTCCCCTGAGTGCGCTCAGCCGGCCTGCTGAGCCCCTGCCTCCCGCCCCCCATCGGCCATTCCAGCCCCACCAGGACTCCTGGGCACAGCTGGGACAGGGTCAGAGATGGGAAGGCAGGTTGGGGTGCAGAGAGTGACCCCACAGCGAGTGTCCGGGATCCAATGTGGAGGCCTCGGCCGTCCCCATTTGTCACACCACCAGCTTCAGGGGGTCCCCCCAGCAGGTCATTCCGCCCCACCCTCCAGACCTCAGCCCCTCTCCCCTCAGGGCCTCCCTCCAAGCAGCACCGGGATGGGGAAAGCTCTGTCTGCTTCCTGGGGGTTAGTGTGTGACGCCAGCAGGCCCTCCGGGAGGGGCAAATAGGCAACACCGGTGCAGGGCCTGCCCCAGAGGGGTCTGCCCACGCGAGAAGTCACAGTGAATGACGGCCACAGCCCCGCCACCAGGACAGGGCAGGCTCCACAGACTCTGTCCCAGAAGAATCCACACAGGAAGAGGGCCGTGTAGTGACACACTGTCGAGTGATAACAGGTCACAAATCAACAAGCAAAAGCAAGAACAGATCAGCGCACACATGTGCCAGAACACACACGTGTGTTTGAGGTTTGGAGATGTGCCTCTCGGTGCCAGAGAGGATTCAGGGCGCGGATTCCGGGGTTTGTTTGGGTGCTGCTCTGTGTCTTCCACGTGTTCTGTGCGCCGTGTCCTGTCTCACAGCCAGAAGCTATTGGTCTCCAAGACCAGAGAAAAGGCCTTTGCGCCCAGGGGAATGCTCTGCTTTTGGATGCTGATGGTCACTTCCACTTGCCCATCGCATTTCTTCCCTGATAGCTGCATTTTTACCGCCGTGGCCCATTTTTCTACTGGGTCGTTGGTCTTTGTTGACTAGTGGCAAATGTTTTTATTTGAAGGATATTAATTATCCCAGCTTTTACACAATGCAATTTTTAAAAAAAACTTTTCAGAGGTCCAATCTGTGCAGGTTTTCTTTTAGTTTCTGAGATGTGAGAGTGTGTTTAGATAGGATTTCCTCACCTCAAGACTTAAAGAATATATTTATCTAGAATTTCTTCTAGGACTTTATGGTTCTATGAATGACACTAAAACATATGCACGTTTTTTAATCCTCACCCGAGGATATGCTCACTGATTTTATGCGGTGTAAGTTTCATCTCAATGACAAAGTTACCGTCCTAATTTCCTTCTTTATATTGCAAAAGTCAGGCGAGGTCACCGTTCACCAAAGCAATCATAAAAGACAGTGGCCTGCATTGCGGAATGCACCGTTCAAAGTCTCCTTCAGGGAGCGAGGTCTGTGGGGACAACGTTGTTTTATGCAACTCCCGAGGGAAGCAATGACGGCCAAGGAGGACGGTCCTCCTGATAGGAATGTGCCTCCATCACATCCCTCCCCTGCTACAAAGCTTGCCGTGGCTCCCCAGTACCTTTGGGGTGAACCCCACTTCTCCCTCCACTTCCCCCTGCTCCAGCATGCCTGCCGCCCAGAGGCTGCATCCCACTCCAGGGCCTTTGCACTTGCTGTTTCTTCTGCCCAGGCGCTCATCTTCACCGAGAACATGGCTTCTTCTCTCCCTTCCGGTTTCAGCTCAAATGACATCTCTCCTCTGTCTCCCACCTGCTGCATGGCCTCTGGCCTTCCTGTGTCCTCTCTGGACCCATGGCCTTTCTGTCCAACGCTGTTTCTGCTCCATCTCAGAACTTCTTCAGGAAAAGCAGGGGATGGAACCATTTCAGGGGTGGGAAAGGCGCACTGAGGAAAGGAGGGGACATGGGTCATTAGGGCCCCGGGGGGGTCAGGCCTCCCCGGGCATCCCCGGGCAGAGCGGGGCAGCTTCCAAGGAGCAACATTGTACCTGCCACCTGCCTCCACGCCCCTGTGCCCCAGATGTATTGGACTGGGACCTGCCCTTTGCTTTGGCGTTACACTTGTGTGAGGGTTTAATGCCCAACAGGAGGTCCGAAGAAAGGTTTTCTCCTAGAATTGTTCCCCTCATAAACCCCCGAAGAGGGGAAACAACCAATGGCCTCTCCATGGAGGATGGACACACACAACGTCCATCCACACCGCAGAATGTCACTCAGCCAGGAGAAGGGGTAAGCTCTGACACTTGTACAGCGCGGATAGTACGTGAACACACGACAGTCAGCGAGAGCAGCCGGCACAAAAGGCCACACAGCGTGTGGTTCCGTTTATGTGAGATGTCCAGGACGGGCTCATCCACAGGAACAGGAAGTGGGCTCGTGGTGGCTGGGGCGGGAAAGGTGAGGTACGACAGCTGTTGGGGACAGAGTTTCTTCTGAGGCTGAAAACAGTCCAGAATCGAGGGTATTGGTGGACACATAACTTTGTGAATACACTAAGACAAATGAGTTGTACACTTTAAATGAACAAACTGTAAGGTATGCAAATAGTTCAATTAAGCTGTTTAAAAACATGACGGTCCCTCCGGCCTATGTCAGCTTTCCTCCCCAACTTTGGAAGTCCACACCCAGATAAGCTGTAATTTCACACCCAAGGAAGCCTTGTCTGGAAGCCAAGAGAGTGAGCTTCCCGTCTGCAGAGGCATGCCAGCAGAGAGCTTCAAGCCACGGGTGAGAAATGGCTTCTGACTCTCAGACCCAGTTCTGAAAATCCAGAAACTTTATATATATATATTATTTTTTTAAATTGATTTTTACAGAGAGGAAGGGAGATGGATAGAGAATTAGAAACATAGATGAGAGAGAAACATGGATCAGCTGCCTTCTACACACCCCCTACTGGGGATGTGCCCGCAACCAAGGGACAAGCCCTTGACAAGAATCGAACCTGGGACCCTTCCGTCAGCAGATCGACGCTCTATCCACTGAGCCAAACCAGTCAGGGCCAGAAACTTTTTAAAAACTGAAACACTGATTTGTGGTTCCACTTAGTTATGTATGCACTCATTGGTTGATTCCTGTGTGTGCCCTGACAGAGGACCAAACCCGCTTGGTGAATTGGGATGACCCTCTAGCCAACTGAGCTCCCGAGCCAGGGCCAGAAACCTTTTTTGCTGATAAAACATCCTGGTATCTCAGACTCTCCTGCCTCGGCCAGAGCCCTGCATACACACGTACGTTCACACGCACCTGTATGACTGTTTGGGGATTCCCCGCCTTCTTTTCTTCAAGTCCCGGGGCCTGCCATGGTCCTGGGCACTGGTGACACTGCTGATTTCACGGCACTTTTATCATCGCCAGCGAGGCACACAAAGGCCCCGCGAAGCCTCTTCATCTCCTATTAACTTCAAAAGTCCCAGTCCTGCTACGGCGGGGACAGAGAGACAATGGCCTTTCTTCCCAGCCCAGGCCGGGTAGGGGCCCCGGGGCCCCTCATTAGGCTGGCGCTGTGCCCGCCGGTCTCAGGGTCTCTGGCAATGACCCTCCCCAGCTCGCTGCCAGCCCAGAAGCAGCAGTAGAGTCTCTGAGCCACCAGAAAGGGCCGCTGGATGGGAATGCCGGCCAGGCAGTGGGGTCTGGTCATCGGGGGTCTGGCATGCCTTCACGTGGCTGCGAACAGCACTCACCGAGCCCCATCTCACCTCTCAGCCCCAGAGCCTGCGTTTCCTCACCCAGAAAGCGTCCCGCTCTGCCCACGTCCCCGCTCTCCTGTCTCCTGCCCCTGGGAGAAGGAGCACCATGTCTCCGTCCTTCTGAGACTCTTCCAGCCTCATCACGCAGCCCACAGCGAGGTCTGGCCACGCCGATTCCTACTCACGTTGTGGGTGATGGGGAGCCACAGGGGTGCGTCCCGGGCTCATTTTGGTTTTGAACTTTTCCCCGGGGTTGCTCCAGGAAGAAGGGAGCATGGGGCAGTGAACCAGGCCTGGCCCAGAGCACGGGCTGGGTGAGGGGAGTGGGCAGAGGCCATGTATGTTGTGCAGGGTGGGGGCAGATGGGGAATCAGGGAGAAGGTGGATCCCATACGGGGAAGTGGCCAGAGATATGGTCCACAGGCAGAGTGGACAGCTGGCCCAGAGGGAGGAAGGCAGAGTGGGACAGCTGGCCCAGAGGGAGGAAGGCAGAGTGGGACAGCTGGCCCAGAGGAGGAAGGCAGAGTGGACAGCTGGCCCAGAGGGACATGTGTGAACACTGCCAGCTGCCTACAGGCAATGTTCACACGTGTCTCCTAGGACCCTGATGCTGGCCCTGACCAATACGGAGAAAAGAACAGGAAAACAAACAAACAGCTGAAACCGGTTTGGCTCAGTGGATAGAGTGTCAGCCTACGGACTGAAAGGTCCCAGGTTCGATTCGGGTCAAGGGTATGTACCTTGGTTGCGGGCACATCCCCAGTAGGGGGTGTGCAGGAGGCGGCTGATCGATGATTCTCTCTCATCGATGTTTCTAACTCTTTGTCCCTCTCTCTTCCTCTCTGTAAAAAATCAATAAAATACTTTTTTTTTTTTAAAGTGGAAACATCTACACAGTGGAGTATTACTCAGCCATGAAAAGGAGGGAAGCACTGACACTCGCTACAACATGAATGAACCCTGAACACATGACGCTCAGTGAAGGAAGACAACACAAAACTACACAGTTTCCATTTGCATGAAATGCCCAGAACCGTAGATTCGTGGCTGACATGGGCTTAGGGAGGAGGATAGGGAGTGGCTGCTGATGGAGATGGGATTCTTTTGGGGTGATGGAATGTTCTAGAGTTAGATAGTAGTTGCATGACTCCGCAAAGGTACTAAAAACCACGGAACTGTAGACTTTAAGTGGGTGAACTTCATAGTACTTGAATTATATCTGGGGGGAAAAATAAAAATAAAAACCCACTGCTCTCTGGGTAATTTATTCTATTCGTGTAGGCTCCATCTTTTTAGGACATTTGTCTCCTGTCCTCAATTGTGGCTTTCCGGAGGGAAGGGACTGCACCTCGCTCACTAAGGTGCACAATACCTGACCCATTTGTGATAAACGTTGTTGAACTGAAAATAAAAATCTGTATTAGCCGAAGCCGGTTTGGTTCAGTGGATAGAGCTTTGGCCTGTGGACTGAAGGGTCCTGGGTTCGATTCCGGTCAAGGGCATATACCGTGGTTGTGGGCACGTCCCCTGTGGGGTGTGTGCAAGAGGCAGCTGATCAATGATTCTCTCTCATCGATGTTTCTTTTTCTTTTTCTTTTTTAAATATATTTTATTGATTTTTTACAAAGAGGAAGGGAGAGAGGGATAGAGAACTAGAAACAACAATGAGAGAGAAACATCGACCAGCTGCCTCTTGCACACCCCCTACCGGGGATGTGCCCACAACCAAGGTACATGCGCTTGACCAGAATCGAACCCGGGACCTTTCAGTCCGCAGACTGATGCTCTATCCACTGAGCCAAACTGGCTTCGGCTCATCAATGTTTCTAACTCTATTTCTCTCCCTTCCTCTCTGTAAAAAATCAATAAAATATATATTTTTTAAAAATCTGAATCAGCAGGTGAGGGGGTGCGTGGTCACAGGTGGGCAGCAGGGGGCGGTGCTGCTCTTTGCCTGGCCGATCAAAGGAGAGGAAACCGGTCTGTGCACAGGCCCTGCGGCAAGAACAAGACTGGTTTGTTTCCAAGAAGCACAGGCGGCTGGGCTGTAGGGAGCAAGCGGAGAGATGCAGGGCCCGATTCGTGACTCTTGGTGCCTTGAACCCCAATGGGGAAAGACCTCCAAACTCTTTTGATAAGCCTAGCATTATTCTAATTCCAAAACCAGATAAAGATGGCTAGAAACTTACAGGCCAATATCCTTGAACATAGGTGCTAAAATCCTCAACCAAATATTAGCAGACAAGATCCAGCAATACATTCAAAAGATCATACACCATGAGCAGGTGGAATTTATTTTGGGGCTGCAAGGCTGGTACGATATTCACAAATCAATAAACGTAAGTAAAATGAAAAATAAAAAAAAATCACATGAGCTTGTCAACAGACTCAGAAAAAGCATTCAACAAAATCTAGCACCCATTTATGATAAAAACTCTCAGCAAAGTGGGAATAGAGCAATCATACCTCAATATAACAAAGACCATATGTGACAAACCTGTAGCCAACATCATACTCAATGGGCAAAAACTAAAGCGTCTCCTTTAAGATCAGAAACAAGACAGGGAGGTCCCCTTTCACCACTCTTATTCAGCATAGTCCTGGAAGTCCTAGCCACAGTGATCAGAGAAGAAAAAATAAAAGTCATCCATTGAAAAGGAGGAAATAAAACTCATTGTTCACAGATGACATGATATTGTACATAGAAAATCCTAAAGACTCCACACACAAAAAACTGCTAGATTTAATAAATGAATTTGGTAAAGTAGTAGTATACAAAATAATATCTAGAAATTGATGGCATTTTTAAAAATTTTACTTTATAGGTGATAGAATTAAAAAAAATATCCTCTCCTGAGGATATTTTCCCATTGATATTTAGAGAGAGGGAAAGACAGATGTGATGTGAGAGAAACACATCGATTGGTTGCCTCCTGCATGAGCCCCAACCAGGGCCCAGGCCAGGGAGGAGCCTGCAATCGAGGTACATGCCCTTGACTGGAATCAAACCTGGGACCCCTCAGTCCACAGGCTGATGCTCTTTACACTGAGCCAAACTGGCCAGGGCTCAATGGCATTTTTATACACCAATAATAAACTCTTAGAAAAACAAAACAAACAAAAAAAATCCCTTTTACCACTGAAACCGGTTTGGCTCAGTGGATAGAGCATCTGCCTGGGAACTGAAAGGTCCCAGGTTCGATTCCAGTCAAGGGCCTGTACCTTGGTTGCGGGCACATCCCCAGTAGGGGGTATGTAAGAGGCAGCTGATCGATGATTCTCTCTCGTCGATGTTTCTAACTCTCTATCTCTCTCTCTTCCTCTCTGTAAAAAATCAATAAAATATATATTTTTAAAAATCCCTTTTACCATTGCAACAACAACAAAAAATACTTAGGAATAAACTTATCCAAGGAGATAAAAAACAAACAAACAAACAAAAAAACAACCTGTACTCAGAAAAAAAAACTTGTATAGGACATAGAAAAAAGAAACAGAGGAACACACAAAACAAGTGCAAGTGTGTAGGGAGCAGTTATAGGGTTAAGCCTTGGACTGACCTGTTGGTAAAGCCAAAAACAAGTCCCAGCTTAGAGGGCACAGCCCTCTTAGCATAATCAAGCTTGACCTTATGACACTCCCTAGATCCTTCCTGAGTAGCTAATGGGCTGTGGGAGGTGCAGCAAGTGCTGCCAAAACAAGTGAAACTCACAAGAACATTGTAACTATGGTGACCACTACCTTGTTTATCTCTGACGATAAAATAAAGCATCAGCTTGCAGTCTGGATCTGTTCTGTGGCCTCAGCCAGGCATAGAAGATCCACATAGACCCAGCTTATTCTCTTCCGTCTGTCTTTTCTTCATCCTTCGCCGGCCCTCCCTCAGGCTCCCTGAACCCTTGGCTGTGCTGGCGCGGCATACAAGCATATACCATGTTCATGGATTGGAGGAATTAACATAATTAAAATGTCCATACTACCCAACAATATACAGATTCAATGCAATCCCTATTAAAATACCAATGGTATATTTCAAGATCTAGAATAATTTTTCCAAAATTTAGATCACAAATATACTCAGCAATCTTGAGAAAGAACAAAGTTGGAGACATCACAATACCGGATATCAAACTATATTACAAAGCCATTGTAATAAAAATAGCCTGGTACTGGCATAAGAACAGGCATATAAACCAATGGAACAGAACAAAGACCCCAGAAATCAACCCATGTCATTCTAGCCAATTAATGTTTGATAAAGGAGGCAAGAGCATATAATGGAGTAAAGACAGTCCCTTCAAAAAATGGTGTTGGAGAGTTTGTTATAGGTCTGTGAAATATTCTGTTGTTATCTTAATGGGGATTGCACTGAATCTATAGATTGCTTTGGGTAGTATCGACATTTTAATTATGTTGATTCTACCAATGAACATGGTATATTCTTCCGTTTGTTTATGTCTTCCTCTATCTCTTTTTTTCAATGTCCTGTAGTTTTCTGAGTACAGGTCTTTTATCTCCTTAGTTAAGTTTATTCCTAGATACCTTAATTTTTTTGGTGCAAAGGTAAATGGGATTGTTTTTTTAGTTTCTCTTTCTTTGAGTTCATTATTGGTGTATAATAAAGCCTTAGATTTCTGGGTGTTAATTTTGTAACCTGATACATTACCGAATTCATTTATTAAGTCTAGTAGCTTTTTTATGGAGATTTGCTGAATATATAAATTTTTTTTTTTTTGCTGGGGGGAGGAGGGGGGAAATTGGACCAGCACATGCAAAAAAGAAACTAAACCAACAACTTACAAGAATAAATTCAAAATTGATAAAAGACTTAAATGTAAATCTCGAAACCATAACAATTCTAGAAGAAAACATAGGGAGTAAAATTTCATCCATCTTATGTAGCAATATTTTTGCCAATACATCTCCTATGGCAGAAGAAACAAAGGAAAATATAAATAAATTGGACTACATGAAACAAGAGTTTCTGCACAGCAAACATACACACACACACACACACACACACACACAACCAACAACGAAATGAAACGGGAGTCCTCTCTACGGGACAGTGTATTCACCGCAGCAAACTGTCCCTCTGGCACACCCCTGCCCAGCACTCCCCATACGTCAGATTCAGCGGGGCCGTTGCCTCCTCAGAGAAGCCCCCCGTCTCCCGTGTCATGGAGTCCTTGCCTGTGGGCGGGAGGTTATCCTCAGACTCAGAACTCTCCCTGAGCCTCAGCCGCACCCTAACACCTGCTGGCCGGGCATCCAGCCTCAGTTTCCCCAGCTGCCCATATGCCCAGCTGCCGGACTGTGGACAGGCATCAGGAGATGGAGATTCTGAACTCCACAGGGGCATCTTGGGGGTCAGAGGTCGGGGGCCAAGGTCACAGTTGTGTGCCGCTCAGGTGCTTTGGACACCAGCCTTTGGGCTCCTGGTTCCCATCTGTCTGACCACAGCTGGTGCTTCCCTCCGAGGGCCACTGTCTGTCGGGCAGGAGGCTCGCGCTTGCTGGTGTCTGAGGCATCCACCCAGCAGTGGCGGGAGACTCAGAGCCGGGCTCTGCTTGTGCTGGGTCTCCACTGGCCTCCTCACTCCACCTAGTGGTGGCTGGAGCTGGGAGGTGGGGGGGGTGCAGGGCAGAGAGACCCACGGAGCAAGCACACAGTGAGACTGAGGCCCAGAGAGGGTTTGGGGTGTAGGGACACACAGTGGAGGTGGGGCCCAGAGAGGGTTTGGGGTGTAGGGACACACAGTGGGGGTGGGGCCCAGAGAGGGTTTGGGGTGTAGGGACACACAGTGGGGGTGGGGCCCAGAGCGGGTTTGGGGTGTAGGGACACACAGTGGGGGTGGGGCCCAGAGAGGGTGCGGGGTGTAGGGACACACAGTGGGGGTGGGGCCCAGAGAGGGTTTGGGGTGTAGGGACACACAGTGGGGGTGGGGCCCAGAGCGGGTTTGGGGTGTAGGGACACACAGTGGGGGTGGGGCCCAGAGAGGGTGCGGGGTGTAGGGACACACAGTGGGGGTGGGGCCCAGAGAGGGTTTGGGGTGTAGGGACACACAGTGGGGGTGGGGCCCAGAGCGGGTTTGGGGTGTAGGGACACACAGTGGGGGTGGGGCCCAGAGAGGGTGCAGGGCACAGGGACTGGGAGAAGGGCTCAGGGCTCAGGGAGTACACAGCGGGGATCCGGACCCAGAAAAGGTACCGGAACACACAGCTGGGTTGGGCCCAAGGAGGAGGCAAAGGGCCACAGGGTGCACAGCAGAATTCACACACACACACACACACACACACACACACACACACAAAGCACAGTGAGAGTTGGGGCCTGACTAGGGCTATGGGGGTACACAGCAGGGCTGGGCCCAGAGAGGGTGTGAGGCACAGGGCGCTCCCAGCCCTTACTGGTGAGGCCCATCCCTCCCCCCTCTCACCTCGTCTGAGAGAGAAGGGTCTCCCACAGTCTCTTGTAACCGGCCAGGAATCAGGCACAGAGCGGCAGGCCGCCCCGAGGTCACAGAGAAGGGCAGGTGGGTTCAAACCAAACTCCGGGCATCAGAACCTACAGACGTCCTTCTCCTCACCCCGTGAAGACGGAGCAGGGAGTCCCGGAGTGAAGTTGGGGGAAACAAGGGGGCGTGGGTGGTGAGGGCAGTGGCTGAGGGGCTGTTGCTAAGGAAGGGACCACTGTCTTGCTCAAAACCCAGGACCAAACCGCAGCTCTGCTGGGCACCTGCTCCGTGACCTTGACCAGTGACCTCCCCTCCGCGGCCTCCGTTTCCTGTCTGTAAGAGGAGTGTGCTTATAGGGTAGTGGTAAGGTCCCGGGGAGATGAGGCAGGTAAAACCCACAGGTCGGTGTTTGGTACATAGCAGGCGCTAATAAATATTGAGAGTTAACGCTGAGCAATACTGTAACCCAGGCTCCCTACCCTCCACCCTGCTCCTCTCTCCTTTTCTGCTCCCACCACACGGGCTCCTCCTGTTCCGCTGCAGCATGGTGCTCCCTGCTGCCTCAGGGCCTTTGCACTGGCTCTGCCCCCTGCCAGGGCATTCCTTACCCGTACCCTATCAACTCGAACTCAGGTTTGTCTGCTTTGGTTCCCCACTGAGTCCCTGGCAGCCAACATAGGATTAGGCACCCAGCTGGCACTCAAGAAAAGTTAGAGGTTCGATGAAAACAGGTTGGCCCCACACTTCCCTTCCTTACCTCCTCCTCCCATCCCCGAGGGAACAGGTCCAGAGAGGGGGAGCAACAGTGGGCCCCTCCTGTTACCAATGCAGGTCTCAGGACATGGTGGGGTCGGCTGCAGCTGTGAAAGCCACCGCCTCCCCCCAAACCCCCAGCCAGCCTCTAAGGGGCGCCCCACTGCAGAGGCACAGAGCAGGCCAAATGGAATCGATCATGGGGAACAGCTCAGCAGGGTGGAACAGACACACGGCCTCCAGGGAACCCAGGGGCACCCAGGCGTGAGAACACGTCCCAGCCATTGAGGGAGAACATTTAATCTTCAGTGGAAGCTTCTAGCATCAGCCTCCAAGGAGCTGGAAGGCAAGAGGTTAAGTCACCACAGCCAGCAGAAGTGAGAACTCCTCCTCCCTCCAGCCCTCCCTGTACTCATCCCTTCATTCACTCACCCCTTTCTTCCCGGAGCATTTATCAGGCAATATCACTGGGTGCCAACCCTGATATTAATTGTCTTAGCAACTCCTCAGCTCGCCTGCTGGGTTGGTGGCAGCAGGTCTTGTGCATGGTGCCAAGGTCAGGGCCAGAACCAGGGCTGAAGCCTAGCACCATCCTGAGTTGCATGTATTAAGCGCCTGCTCTATGCCTGGCCCTGGGTTTAGCCTGCTTAATGGGGTCCTCATTTTATATATATATATATTTTTTTTTCATATTTTTATTGATTTTTTACAGAGAGGAAGAGAGAGGGATAGAGAGTTAGAAACATCAATGAGAGAAAAACATCGATCAGCTGCCTCCTGCACACCCTCTTCTGGAGATGTGCCCACAACCAAGGCACATGCCCTCGACCGGAATCGAACCCGGGACCCTTCAGTCCGCAGGCCAATGCTCTATCCGCTGAGCCAAACCGGTTCAGCTCATTTTATATTTGAAACAGCCTGGTGTTACCATCCTCCCTGTCCACTGGGAAGGCCCAGGGAAAGAGGGCTCCCCCAAGGGAGCGGGAGCTGAGATTTGAATTCAGCTCATGAAGCTCCGTGGTCAGAACTTTTACCACCATCTCCGTGGCCCTGGTCCAGGTCAGAGAAACCGTCTCGAAGACAGTGGGAGCTGTGGAGGAGTCTGTAGCAGGGGAGGGCGGCCAGGTCAGAAGCTGTTCCCCACGCTGCAGGCGAGGGACCCGGGCCCGTACCCCTCAGACATCCCCCAGCGCAGAGGCGTGCAGGAGGCACAAAGCCGGTTGGAAGTGAAGCCGTGGGCTGCCTTCCAAGTCAGGCCGGGCTCCCTCGGAGCTCCCTGTTCGGAGGCCCGGGGAGGTGGCTGCTGCCGGGGGCTGGCAGGGCCTACCTCCCCCCGAGGCCTGGGCTCCGGGGGCCCTGCCTGCCCTCCGTTTCCTCAGGGGCCTCTTCAGGGTGGGGACAGACACGTGGCCGTGGGGCAGCTGTGTTCCCCCAAACCCCTGCACCCCCGACCTGGAAGCCCCCCGCCTCTACGCCTGGGGGCAGGGGCCATACCTCAGCCGCCTCACAGGGCCCCTTCCCAGGGAGGGTCTTAACTGAGATTAGGGGACCGAGGTCAGGGGTTAACAGCATTTGCCTCTGCTCATTTCATGCCATGAGCAGATCCGTTCTCCCTGCCACAGCGAATTTCCTGGACAAAAGCTCAGCAGACGGAATGGGCAGAGGACCAGCCAAGCACCCCTGGGAAAGTCCTGGGAGTTTCTCTTCCCTGCTCCCCACCCCCACCTCGGCGCACACAGCTTCCATTCAGCCCTCAGAGGACCGGCAGGCAGCCACTACAGGCCTGCCCATGCCACAGGTGGGGAAAGTGAGGCAGGCCCAGGGGCATCTCTGCTAAGGGCCCAAGGCTTTTTGTGCCAGTCTCGGCCAGGCAGGGCCCACAGCTGCGTGGCCAGGATGGAGGCAGCACCGGAGGGGTGCGGTGAGGGCAAGGGGTGGGGGCCCAGTGGCGGCCCAAGGTGAGCAGGCTGGGCCGGTGGGGCATCCCACTGGCCAGCATCGGTTCCACCTGAGTCCATTCTGGACAAGCCAGGACGATGCCCCTGCGACAGCTGCTGGGCTGTGACGGCTTGAAGGGGCCCAGCAGGCCTGCCTGGTAGACAGGCAGGGGGGTCACCTGGAGCCCCCGTCGCTCCCCTCCACAGCCCTGAGCCATCGCTGAGAATGACGATGAGCGCATTCGCTCGCTGGGAGGTACACACTGGCAGCCTACAGGGCCCCGGTCCCCGCTGGCCACACAGCCTCACCCGGACCAGAGGAATCTGAAAGCCGGGTCCGGCTGAGTCATGGGAACCACCGGCCTGACCATCTCTCAGCATCTGGGCGGCAGGTACACGTAGGCGGCTGGACCACGACCACGCCAGGGGCCTGGGAAAGGCCCCGCCCGCTGTGCCTGAGGTCTACAGAGATGGCTGCTGGCCAGGAGCCTCAGTCTTTCTGTTGCCGAGGGCCCCTCTGCAGGGCAGCCCTGAGCCCGCAGCGGGGGTTGGTGGGGGTGCAGGGCAGGTCTCCTCTCTCCTCCCCATGCACCTGACTGGAGCCAATGGAAGGCTTTCCACAGGGCACGGGTGGGAGAATGGCATCCCAGGAGGGAGCGGAGTCAAGGTGGGGGGGGGGGGGAAACTAAGCTCCAGAGGAAGGTGACCTTAGGGTCAATGTTCCCTCGATGGATCCTGGGAGGGAAGCCAGGGCTGCTTGAGCTAAAACCCCACCCAGAGCCCCTGCTGCTCTTGGGAAAAAATAAAATAATCCCCTCTGCTCGCCTCCTCCCACCCAGCCTCAGCCTTCTCCCTCAGCCTCCTCCCTCAGCCTTCTCCGTCAGCCTCCTCCCTCAGCCTCCTCCCTCAGCCTCCTCCCTCAGCCTTCTCCCTCAGCCTCCCTCAGCCTCCTCCCTCAGCCTTCTCCCTCAGCCTCCTCCCTCAGCCTCCTCCCTCAGCCTTCTCCCTCAGCCTCCCTCAGCCTCCTCCCTCAGCCTTCTCCCTCAGCCTCCCTCAGCCTCCTCCCTCAGCCTCCTCCCTCAGCCTCCTCCCTCAGCCTCCTCCCTCAGCCTTCTCCCGCTGACCACCAAGCCTTGGCTCAGGCAGGTGCCTCTGCCTGGAGTGTGTGCCGGGTGAAGGGTGTGGGCATGGTGACTTGCCCTGGGACCCTGCAATCCTAGCTCTGGGTTCATACGCCTCCCCGGAGGGACCCCGCCTCATTGGCTGGGACCTGGGCTCACTAGCGCCTTTGTCAGGACAGAGACCTCCATCTTTGGCCCCCGATCTTTCAGGCCCACTGAAGCCATGGGAAAATCCACCATGATATGGGGGAAGGAATAGCAGTGAACAGCACCCCTGCCCACCTTTGGATGGGGGTCTGAGGGTACCCTGGGAGGGGTCCCTTTATTCTGGGTCTGGGCCTCAGTTTCCCCAACTATAAAATGGGTGCTGGCTGCCCTAGCGGTTTGGCTCAGTGGATAGTGTCGACCTGCGGACCCAAGTCAAGGGCTCATTCATGCCTGGGTTGTCGGCTCCGTCCAACATGCAGGAGGCAGCCGATCAATGATTCATTCCCTCTCATCACTGATGTTTCTATCTCTCTCCCTTCCTCTCTGAAATCAATAAAAATATTTTAAAATATATTTTATTGATTTTTTACAG